>NC_037596.1:17179612-17493146 GCF_003073045.1 Pomacea canaliculata | reverse complement strand
TGAGCCATCAGGGTTGACTAGCGGTCACAAGGGGGAGAGAAGCGTCCCACGCTTGTTTCACAGGTAAAACCGACATGACCCCGTTGTTACGGCCCGGTTTCACTTTCGCTATGGGTCGGACGCCATTTTGCCACATGGCCCCCGGATACCCAAGACATGCGTCCCACCTGTAGCCAATATTCCTTTGCTGCTGGGGTAGCTCCTAAGAACAAGAACTAAGCATGGACAACATACGTGGGACAGAAAAACAAACAAATAACACACAAACTAAACAACAGCACTGAAGATGAATAAAATGAGATACAGAAACCGCACAGGAACCAAACAAAACAAGAACTGAGAAAAACATGATATTGTAAAAGGAAGACGAGCAGGGAAGGGTGTGAAGAAAAAACTAGCATGGTGGGAACGGGTGTTAGGAGAAACAGTCCAAGTCCGACTGTTTGCCAGAGGCTAACGACTGTCACAGTGTTATAATTATTCTTTTGGGTTTTTTTTTCTGAATACTTGTTTTTCTCCCAGCATACTAACTGCCTGCTGTACACTTGTTGAAATATAAACAAGTTTTTCTGTAAACCTTTTTATTATGCTACTTAGCATTGTGCTGGAGTACTTTAATATCTAAAGTTGAGCAGATCATTGTGTCCAGCATAGAAGTAAGATTTAGAAAGTTTCTTCAGTTAGCATAAATTAGAGAGTGAAAAGAAGTGTTTAGTTTTGACAGAAATTACTAATTTTTATTTGGAAAAAATTAAATATAGTAAAGAACTATCTTATTATTAATTGTAAAATAATAGTAATAGTTTTTGTAAAAGACATCAATTGATGTACTGTACTAGGTTCTGTGGTCCGGCGACAACAGTGACTGTGCCATGTACAAGTCCTCCACGTGTGAGTGTCAAGACCCTGGGTCAGGCCGTGTGGTGGACAGGAGAGTGCTATACTGCTGTCATCACACTCTTCCCGGAGCAACTTCACCTGCTACACACGGCGCCTCCCAGAGTGTATGTCACCGGACCGCCCGGTACAGGTAAAACTGTGGTGCTGCTGCTGATGGCCATACAGTGGCTGCGATGTGGTCACCACGTCTACGTTGTCAATACATGGTATGAGAGTCGTGCAGCGTGCATGATGTTGTATCACCTGTTGCTGCAGACAGTAAGCACACAACAGTCAGCAGGTGTATCATCCGGTCAGCCTCACCTGCTGCTGTTTGATCTTTATAGCTATAAGGATGCGGAAAAGGCCGTGAACGACTTGTCACAGGCAGCAAGAGGAGGGTCGTTGTACGTCATCGCTGATGAAGTGAGCGGGTGAGTAGTACATCGTGTGATGTGATGATAGATACACCGGTAGATGTCGCTCGCTGTGATGTTAGAATCACAACCAGATGTTTCACATGTAATAATTCCTCAATGAAAGGGACACCTGGCCTGCTCACCCAAGATACGCTGCGGTATGCCACATCTGTACCTCCATCTTGGCTGACTATGCTGCCAAGGTAGGTGAAACAGTCAGACTCTGTTAAACATTCCCCATGTAGTTGGAGTGGGGCTTCTTGCTTGTTGTTGACCCGCATTACCTCCGTCTTCTTGATGTTGATGATTAGGCCAGTCATCGCTGCTTCTTCTGTGAGCCGAGCTTTGTCTGTGCGTGTTGTTGCTTGTGGGACAACAGGCTGATGTCATCCGCAAAGTCGAGTTCCTCAAGTTGCCTGGCGAAGGTCCACTGAACGCCCGTGTTGCTGTTAGAGGTTGTTCTTCTTATGATCCAGTCTATGACGAGCAGGAAGATTGTCGGTGAGAGCAGACAACCTTGCCTCACTCCAGTCCTCACTGTGAAGGGGTCAGTCAGCTTTCCCTTGTTGATCACCTGGCATGTTGAGTTCCCATACAGCTGCTGGATGATGGGAATAAATTTTGGTGGAAATCCGTAGTGCTGAATCAGTTTCCAGATGGTTTCGCTGTCTTCGGAGTCAAAAGCCTTCTCAAAATCTACAAATGTTATATATGGTGGCGACTGCCATTCGATGGACTGTTTAATAATGTTTTGTAGTGTAGCGATTTGGTCTGTGCCTGATTTTCCATGCCAAAAGCCTGCCTGTTCTTGCCTCAGTCTTTTGTGTAGCGCATTCTTCAGTCTCTCCAGGATATTTCTGGTCAGCACCTTGCTAGGAATGGACAACAGCTTAATCTCACGCCAATCGCTGCACTGTGTCAGGTCACCTTCTTTGGGGTAGTTTTACTAGGTAGCCAAGCTTCCAGTCTGCTGGAACTTGCTCCTGCTTTTTTTTTCTTTTCTTTTTTTTTTGCAGCAAGGGATGTAGCATCTCTGCTGCGGCTGTTGGGTCTGCCTTGAGTGCTTCTGCAGGAATGCCATCTGGGCCTGCCGCCTTGATAGAATTCAAGGACTTGATGGCTTTGATGATTTCTGCCTTGGTTGTGGGCTGGTGCTTACTTGGAGTTGTTGGACAAATGGGACAGTGTCCATAGTAATTGGTTGTGGTATTTCATCAGAATGTTCCACCCATCGTGATCTTTGTTCTGCATCCCCGGTGATGACGCTGCCATTCTTATTCTTTACTGGTCTGCACGCATTGGTGTCTTTCCTTCCTGACAGAATTCTTGTAATTTCGTATAGTCTCTTTGAGTTATTTTGCTCAACCCCTTGTTCTGCTTCTTCTGCCGTCATGTGTGCGAACTGTCTCTTGTCTTCTTCACTTCTCTGTTTATCTCCCAGTATTTTGCTCTGAATTTGTCTTTTTCCTGATATTATTGACATTGGCTGGTCTTCTGCTTCAGCTCTTTCCTTTTCTCTATCTTTTGCCAGGTCCTTAGAGTCAGCCATTCCTTGTGCTTTTTCCTTTGTTTCCCAGAAAGAGTTTGCAGGCAGTCTTCCACGTCTCTTGTAATCCTGTCCAGGGGTTGGCCTCTGTTTCTTCCAGGAGTCCTTCCAGTGTCGCAAACCTGTTTTTAACTTTGCAGTTCAGCTCTTCTTGCTTTGTACGGTCTCTAAGAAAGTACACGTTGAATTTGTGGTTCGATCTGTCTGATGTGTTATTGAAGGACCTGAGCTATTTCTTCATGGTTGCCACAAGCAGTTGGTGGTCTGTGGCTGCATCTTGCTTTACCCTGACATCCAGCAGACTCCCACTAAACTGGTGATTAATGGTGAAGTGATCGATATGGTTTTCTGTATGTTAATCTGCTGAAGCCCAGGTGGTCTTGTAAATGGTTTTTTTCTGTGTGTGTGTGGGGGAGGGAGGTGAGTAGTACATAATGTGATGTACTGAGAGACACACAGGTAGTGCCACTCCCTGTGATGTTAGAATCAGCACCATGTGTCTAACAGGTGATATTTCCTCAATGAAAGGGACACCTGCCCTGTTCACGCAAGTTTAGCACCAGTACGCCACTATGTTTTTCGCACACACTTTTTGCACTGACATGTTGTACGCATGTGCGATCTGCCATACGTGGTTACCAAGGTGACAAACCTTGACCTCGACCTTCCGAAAGAAACGGTAGTTCGCGTGACGTTAGCTTTCATTCAAACAGTTATACGAGTAAACAAAGACGAGATGGAGTTGAAGACAACGAAGTTGAACAACGATGTGCAACAGAAGACAACATCATTCGATGGATTCAATATATGTTCAACAGCCACAACAATGCTCATAATACGGAATGTGTATTTAAGAGTCTATTTTTTTAAAGTATGCAAAGAACTTCCTTCTTAAAAACTTTGCTTGTGTAATATATTTTAAAATAGAATTTGTTTTCTAAGTGACTTATTAATGACAACTATATTTACTACTTATCTAGGAAATCAGTTTCACCCTCCCATCCTCTGTCTCCCATAGACCATATATACACAGAAAATAAGATTATCCATTCTTTCCAATTTACACCACAATTTCTGCATCACCTGCCATGTAAGCGTTGAGCGAAATGAGACCTAGGTTTTGTTCCTTAAACATCAGTTTCGTACATCTGTACACAATTTATTTGAGTAATAAACGTTAATGCTTGTCAATTGCTTAATTTTATTTGTACAAGATACATTTACGTGTATATTTACACATTGTGTGTCAGACAACAGGCATATACTCTGTCATGCCTCCCTCCCTCCCTCATGCATGTATACATATCTACACACACAACCACAGCATTCACCGCTATTCACACACATTATTATGTACAGTGTCAGTGAGCTTAGTATACAAGTAGCCTCCCCTTGACATCAACGTGTTACACAATTACTGTCTAGTCACACACAACACAGACATTACTCTGAACACGTGACAAACAGCTGTTGTTTATTGTGATTTAAAGTGATATTTGTGTTCCTGATACTTTATAAAATACTTTGACAGGAATTGAACACTTGTAATGTTCGTGACTGACGATCTTCCAGCAGCGGGAAGCTGTGTGACGGTAACTATAGCAACACTCATGTCTGTCACAGGTCAAGCTACTTCTGCTCTGTGTGTGACAAGCTTTTGACACAAGTTCCTCATCTCCATCTTTGGGCGGCAAGTTGTTACCATGGAAACGCAACTGTCGGCTGGCAAGTGGAATATTTAACCAGACCCCTCCGCTCTCCACCGGCCGTCGTCAGGGAAGTGGAGCAGGATAGGAGTTTCACTAATGACCGTGATGTCCTGCCGTACAGTGAGCGAGGTGTGCCCGACCACACAGACGGCCCGCCAGTCAGACGACTGTATCACCAACGTCACGGTCACTCAGGTGACAGTCCAGGTGACTGTGTGACGTGCGGTCGTGAGGTGGCCAACTTCCTACACAGTCTCCGTGTTGGTGTTACAGGTAGGTGTGTGTATTGTGTAGTGTAACGTGTGTTGAGAGATAAACAGTTAACGGTGTGATAACAGGCAGATGAAAAACAATCCTTTGAAGATGAGAGTGATGTGATGTCCCTTCGCCTAACTGGCTATAGGGTGACAGATCTTCATCACACTTTATCTTTGCTCTTTTATCTGCGCCAGGGTTTGTGCGTACTCAGTTTTCTAGAACGTTTGTATTCAACTGTAACATCTTCGCCATATGTTACACCTGTTCACCATTTGTATTACTTGTATCTACTTCACTGACAACCAATGTTTGGTACTGCTGACCACTCAGTTCTCCATTTTGTGATGTCCGGACCTGTGCCTCATGACTGCACTGTCTGTAGAGTAGATGTTTGTGTCCTCTTCATCTCAACGATGTAACTGACGATGACTGCGATATCAGGGATTGGATGTTGTGTGTCGTCTGCTCTGTCGTGTGTTTGAGGCTGCTGTCACATGATCTTGTGTCTGGATACTTACCTATGATGACTACAACTGAAGTATTTAGGTGAATCTTTGTTCACCTCCTCTTGACTGTGTGACACCTGTAATGTTGCTGTGTGTGACGCGTTGTTTGTGTTGTTTACTTGTTATTATAATAAACATTATCATGATTATTATAGTTATATACTGTATATATATATATATCAGTATTATCAATACACTCACTGTGTAAGTCAGGTGTTACTGTTATTTTACGTGGTGTTTATATCCATGTGTCTGTCAGTGTGTACACTGCATCTCCGACAAGTAACTAACAGT
Organism: Pomacea canaliculata; assembly: GCF_003073045.1. Classification (NCBI taxonomy): domain Eukaryota; kingdom Metazoa; phylum Mollusca; class Gastropoda; order Architaenioglossa; family Ampullariidae; genus Pomacea; species Pomacea canaliculata. The sequence continues at coordinate 17,487,535 of NC_037596.1, read as the reverse complement.
AGAAACTTACTTTGAATGTTAACAGAGAATGTCACGACAACAGCCACGACACTTACCTCCACCAACGGCGGCACAAGATCGCCCTGCCTGCAGTGGAGAGACGTGCTGGTGTTGTACTGGATTAAGATTCGTGACGACTCGGGTATGATGAAGGGACTTGAAGAAGCGGGTATCCCAGTGCGGGTGATGAAGGACGATGACACTGAGGACGTTGCCACGGCCCGCAGTGACGTGGTGTGGGTGACGAGTGGAAGTCGTGTTTGTGGTCTGGAGAGAAAAGTCGTCGTCTGTCTGGAGGATCAACTTTTATCCCGGTTCTACTCCATGTCCAGGTGTACGTCACAACTTCTGATTGTCTACTCTTAGGACAAACCAAAGGGTATCTGACGTCATCACATCGTGTGTATGACACATTTATATCTACATGCTCTGTATTGCACTCACAACAGTCGGTGTCTCTCTTTACACAACAACTAGTGTTAACTTTAATATCATACGTATGCACACAGATGAGGTGACACTTTTATTGCAGCATGTAAATACGTTTTACAACATAGCACACCACACATAAACTAAACTTTTTAGAAGAAATTCTACTTTTTTATCAACAATTCGAGAAAGTACATGCACTGTAGCTGCAACATCACCAGGAGCAGCAGTAACTGTGTGTCGGGCTGTGGCAGTAAAACGTTTAAGACAAAAAAGATTTTTTAAATATTAACTTTCCTTGTTCTTTTCTGCAGTGGACTGTTGAATATGTTCCAGTAATTTCTTTTCCTGTATTTGTTTATGAATTCACACACAGACTGTGTCATACTAAGTCGTGTACAGACCTCCCTTCAAACCGTTATTTTGCCAGAGCAGCTGTCAACATGTCTCCAAGATCTGAGAATGACGAACCTCACGTGACCTGCCCAGTTGGTTACCCAAATAATAAAACTCATTCTCGTGTGACTTTGTCGTTTTTCTCACAGTTACCTTCTACTCTCCTCAGGAGACGATGTTGATTCTGTTGCTAATTTGGTCTCTGAATGTTTAAACGACAAGAAGTGAACAGGTCGCGACTTTCAAATGAATAAAGACTTTTAATTGTTATCCACCGAGTTCATGTTTACAAGTGTCTGTCAGTCCTTTCACAATCACACTTCTTGCAAGACCAGCATGTGGCTCCACGGTGTTAGTCTGAGTGAGGAACCTGGTCAGTCCCGCTACACTTGTTTGTTTGTTGTCACAGTACTTTCAACCCAAACACTTGTAGCTACACTAATAATTCTCATACTTTGATCTTTGCGTGTGTGTTTTCCCATGTGTGTGAATGTCACGCTGGTTATCTTGAACATCTTCTGCAGTAGGGTATAGATATAAATGTTTTATGTTCTTTTTACAGCATAAGTAAAGTAGACAAAAATACAAGACCCATATTATTCAGTGAAGCTTGTCTCGCTCTATCAGCCAACTGACAGACATCCTGCACCAATGGTCACACCCGTTACAACATACCCTGGTGTTGATCAAAACAATTTTTGGTGATTTTTTCATTCATAAACATAACAACCTTTTTTGCTATATCTATTCTCGCTGCAGACATGATGATTATTCTACAAGCATCGCGACTCTTTTTCGCTTCCTTAAGTACTTATCCATTTAAATCTTGTCTAAACTTTTAAAATATTTCAACTCCTCTAATGTGAATCCTCTTGTTTCTCACTAATTCCATATACACTGCCACCCTCAGTCTCTCTTTTCTTTCTTTGCCAATAAATATGTGTGTGTTTGTGTGTGTGTGAGACAAAGATTTCATATTACCCTTGTCAGGAACGCTGATTTTTAGATCACACTTTCACTCACAACACGCACGCGTCCCCTTGCGTGTTCTTTCAATCACATAGCACAAAGATTTGTCGTGGGAATCAAAAACTTTAAATCAATCAACATTAATTGTAATACAAGACTTTCAAGCAAATCAATTGGAACCATACTGCCCAAGATCACTCCTGTCTGTTCTAAATCCTAAGGTATACGTGAAATATTATTCAATACCGAAACTACGACAGCGCACAGGCTGCTACAACAGTTCTCTTCATGTCACCAAGACGACACACACATGTCCATTTCAATACACTCCTAACGATACGTCTCTCAAAGCACTTTTCTAGCCACCAGCTATGTCCGTGTGCTCATTAATGTTCATGACACATATACACACAGTCCGTGTAAACCGTCTTACTCTCCCTCTTACGTTGACGGTGGAGATAAACAATGAGGGTACGACCTAACCCTCTCTCTCTCTACAGGTAAACTCAAAAGGCAAAAGTCTTACTTTGAGTTGTCGGCATCAGCGGACAATCAAATCGTCAGTGTCCTCGACACTCCACTACAAGAATTTAGGGGATCAACACATGATCCAAAGCTGGCACCACAAATAAATCCGCAGGGATCGACCCACACAATATCCGAAGCGAACACCACACACATTTTCTGTCCGCCTCTCTTCCCTGCTCACAGCCGTCTGCTCTCTTACAAATATTTTTCACCTTCATCCAAACTAAAATTGCGTCATAAAATGACGTCGGGTTTTGACGCGAAACCACTACGCAACCAACACACTCATACATGTAAGGCAAGGGCAATAATCTTTGAAAAACAAAAGACAGGGGCAACAACCCCCTGTTCCCAATAGACTGGTCCGTGACAAACCTTGATACATTTTTTCTTGCTGTTCGCTGGTCTACATCACGTATAGATGCCATAAAACAAATCCTTGTGAGGGAAATGAATATTCTCGTTGGTAAGTATTCACTGAAGAAGGCAGTGCAATAACAACTCCAATTCTTCCGGTTTTGTCTGAAGTCATTTCCACGCTAGAATCTTCCTGTAGTTTACTTTCAAGTATCATGTACTTCCCCAATAAATGACAGCCAGATGGGGAAGCATGTACCCGAGTGGTTAGAGCGATGGCGTTCAAACTAAGAGTAATCTGTTTCAATTCCCGAGTAGCAAAGCATGCTCTCCTAATCACCCACCCAGCGAGAACGGGGTATCTGACTATATAGGGTAAGACATCGCTCTCATGTAAAGCTGGCTCCAAGAAAAGTGAGGTCTCTGACACCTTACAAACGACCTCAAAAGATTAGGAGATAACCTTTACCTACCAGCCATTGCCGTCAGTAAAATGTCAACAGAAAATCCAAGAAACCGTCATCAAAGTTAGTGGTCAAGTACCGTACTAAGGCAGATAAATCCGTGTTTAAAAGGTAGACGCAATACATAAAGAAACGTTAAAATTATTATTATTATTTACAAAATTTGTAAAGCACATACTCACTCTCCTAAGGAGCATGCTCTTAGCGCTTAAGAACAAGAACAAAACATGGACAGCATAAGAGGGACAGGAAAACAAACAAATGACACATGAACTAGAAAAGAATGAACAACCGTACTAAACGAAGAATAAACAACTGTACTAAACAAAGAATAAAATCAAATACAGAAAACACAAAGAGGAATCAGATAACAAGAACAAGAGTCCGACAAGTGACTTACAGTATAAACTTTGAATGTTAACAGAGAATGTCACGACAACAGCCACTACCGTCACCTCCACCAACAGCGCCACAACACCGCCCTGCCTGCAGTGGAGAGACGTGCTGGTGTTGTACTGGTATAACATTAGTGACGACTCGGGTATGGTGAAGGGACTGAAAGAAGCGGGTATCCCAGTGCAGGTGATGAACGACGATGACACCGATGACGTTGCCACGGCTCACAGTGACGTGGTGTGGGTGACGAGTGGATATCGTGTTTGTGGTCTGGAGAGAAAAGTTGTCGTCTGTCCGCTTCCACTCCATGTCCCGGTGTAGCTCACAACTTGTGATTGTCTGGTCTTTTCACAAACTGAAGTATATCTGACGTCATCACCTCGTGACATCATACACATGTTGTGCATGACACATTTATATACACATGTTGTGTAGGACACTTTTATACACGTTTTCTACACTACAGGAGGTGTAGTCGGTGTCTTGATCTCTTTACACATCAACTGGTGTAAACATCAACATCACACAATGGGTTTTGTTTGTATAACAACTGATGTCAACTTTAATATCCTGCACACTTTGTCTTGTTGACAACTATTGTTATATCAGACCTCTAACACACTGGATCTTGTTTACTTAACTTGTGCTAATATCAAACTTACACACCCTGGGTATTGTTTACACAACAACTAGTGTTATCATCAATATCAGATGGCGTACACACTGGGTCCAGCTTGTGACTAGTGTACATCTGTACAAAACGTATTTTCTACTTTTATCAATGTTGGGTAAAGTTTGGTTAAAGTTAATTGGAATAGGGACATGTGGGCAAGCTGGCACCACATCAGCCTCGACTGTCGCGACACCCGTCTAGTTGACACATTCAGGACCAGTGTCCAGTCGGGGGCAACGAAAATATACGCCCCCCCCCCCTTACCTGGGCGCGTATCTTTTTTTCTTGAACAGTGAAGCAGCTTCGGAAGCGTGACGTCAGCGACCTTGCACACTTCCCTTCTAAGCCAACCTCCGCTTCACTCTTTGAAAACTATGAAACTTGTTCTGGGGGACTAATTCTACAACTTTTAAATACTGTGAAGGGTGGCACAAAGTGAATTGTGACAGGCAAAATAGCTCAAGGCCTTAAACTGATGACAGGTCAAGGTACAATCAATCAGGGCCCATCGAACACGAGCGACACGATGTTTCTACAAGTACGTTAGATTACAAAGCTTTTTGAACTTTGCTTCTGTAGTCTAGTGGTTAGGTGTGAGGCCTGATGATTGAAAGTAGGTGTGTTCGAAACTTGGGGTGGCGATCGTTTTTATTTTGCTTTGGAATGTTTTTCGTTCTCTAATATGATCAATTTTCTATCAAGCCTTTCATTAAAACCTGTTGATTGCCCAGAGAAGTCATGTAATCTAGCTGCGTATAGTCTTAAAAGTGATATAATGTTCTCAAATGTTCTTTACTCAATTTTGTTAAAGATTCAACAGCATTAAATAATTGCTGATAAACCACTATGGTATTCCGCCTAAATTCATAAATAATAAAATTTTACTTTCATAAGTTTTAGATTTAAAAATATAAGTATCACATCAAACGAAAAACATTCCAAAGCAAAATATAAACGATCGCCACCCCAAGTTCAGTGAACTATGTGAGGACAAAGAATAAGTAAAGTCGCTTTCCTTTCTGAGCAGAACTTTGCATTGGTGAGGAATGGTTCCACTTTGTAACTGGCACTGGATCTTGGAGGACATTGGCCACAATTGCCTAAGGAGAGTTTTCTTCAATATTTTATTAAATTAGCTTTTCATTGCATTCAGACGCGGAGCTGCATTACAACTAATAAAAAGCTAATAACGATTACATTCTTAAGCTAATAATTTAAATTATTAAAAGCAAGGTAGCTTTGAGTTCTAATGCATTTAAAGATAAAATTAGAAAATGTACTGAACGGTCACTACCGTTAGTAATATCAGTGATGTTTATCACCAATTATCATTGGTAATTGTTTTACTAGTTTTAAAAATGTTGGTCGTCTTTGCTAGAGACATTAGCAATGCATATAGGGCCAGTCCTTTTTTTTTTGATAGTACGCATGGTCTAATAAAACTACTTAAAGATTTCTTTCTTTCTTTTATTTGCTTACCATACATACTACAAGATCATGTTTTTCTTACAATACAACTACCTGATAATAGAATGTAGCGGTTTCTCTGTATGATGGTAGTGGGGCTTGTCGGAGGTGGTATTTACTGACCTGACTTTTTTCTTCTCAACTTTGTAAAGGGACCCCTTAGAGTTAGCCTGGGACCCCAAAGAATTTAGCCTTAGCAGAAGCCCTGCGCCGGTAAACATGTATGATTAAAGGTGTATATCAGAGATTTCTATCATAAAATAAGTCATGTAAAAATTAGTGTACATCGTCACATGCACTGCTTTGCGGCTTCATTTTAAAAAGGTTTGTGATGTACTGCATCTCACGGCCATTAGACTTGATAGACATGATATACTCTCTTTCACGATGCCACAAGTATTCTCTCCTCGAATGAGTTATCTTCTTCATTAATAGGTCACAGATCAGCCCAATAGTTCTGGAAACTTGAATTTGTTTTTGAGAATGGTGTATGCTTAGCTGTCTAAGGTTTTGTGGTATCAGATTGTGAAAGAGCCGAGAGAATTGTGTGTGTGTGTGTTTGTGTATGTGCGTTTATACATATATGGTCGTAGTGTTACAGTCTCATAGTCATTTCACAGAACCCAGCTGCAAACCGTCCAGCACAAAGAATTAATTGTCACAACGCATGTCGCTCACTCACAACTTGTTCTAAGAACAGAACCACTGACCTTAATGCACGATGACTTGGTCGCTAGGCCAGCGAGGTTAGATAAGTATTATTGTAGGTTCACATACACATACTGATAAGGAAAACATGTATTAAACAGATAGACAAGGTAAGTAGAGTTTATGTGGAGTATAATAACAATAGAGGGATGTGCGTAGAGAAATAAATAAATGAAGTAAAGAGGCTCAAGCTGCCACAGTCCTCAAAAACCTAAAAGAAGGAGAGGCTGACGCTTTAAAAGCTCTCATGCTGTAGTTTTATTGTTGTTTTTTTTTTTTAACTGTACAGATAAAAATTCTCCAATACGGTAAACAGCAACACAGTGAATTAACAAGGGAAAAAACTCAGTCTGACTAGACCAGGGATGCCCAACCTACGGCCCGCGAAGCTTCTGCCCACAGTACAGGAAATCGGCATGTTAGTAATAAAGAAAACCTAAAAAAACGAAAAAAGCGGAAGAAGAAGTATTTATCCCTACGTAGGGGCGTCTCTCAATCTTCCGATGAATTTCATTCTTGATTTTCGTCTTGGGAGGAAACCAGTGTTTGAGAACGAGGGACGCCGCATTCCACAGGGGATTAGTGATCTTTTGATTGGTTAATATTTGAATCAGTCGTTAAAGAGATTGAAAATACAGACTCCGGGCTTTCTAGAAAGGTATAAAACAATGGGGTTCTGATAAGGAAGCAATACCGAAACAGCGTTTGAATTTCGTCTTTTTCCTGTGGAAATCAGGACGGATCGCCTTGGGGTACCTCGATTAAAATGTATTTTCAGACAATTTCTAACTTTTATTTTAACAAGACAACTTCAAATATCCCACTAATTACTACATCATTAATGGTAAGTACAACTTGCTTCTAATAAAAATAATATATGTTCTTTTTTTTGTATTTTTGCGTTGAAGTGGCCCGCGACACGGCTGTCCGAAATGGATATGGCCCGCAGGCCGAAATAGGTTGGGCATCACTGCCTTAGAAGTATCTGCCATGACCTCTGACCCACTGTTAGGATCTGTAGGTCTTGCAGTGGGGCATGTTCTGATGTTGGTATGAGCTTTACAGAAAGAGTACATGGGCATCATCTTCTGTTTGTAGTTTACATAGAGGACATGTCTCGTGGGCCCACATCATGTCTGTATCGTTAGCTTATTTGTTGTTATATCAGATATTCCTCATCTAGAGCAGGTATAAGCAGCAAGCTACATTAAAACATTTCAGTTGGTAGAGGTTAATGTATCGTTCAGGCTGGAGAGAGATTTTATACGATGCCCACATTTCTAGACATGAACTGTTTCTTACATCGCAATGAGAGTTCCGGGCAAAACAGTCTTCCAGTCTTTGCCGGATTTTTCATCGGGGTACACAGTCGTTCCCTGGCCACAACGGTGTTGCAGTACAGTTAGTTTATATAAAACACACGCCTTCTCCGGTAGATTTGTTGGTGATAGTAGGACACCTGTCCATGGGAATAGGATGACCAAACAAACTGACATGTCAGTGATGTCACTGTCAGACTCCTTCAGCCAAGTCTCGGTGTAAACAAATATATTAACAGCAGTTAAATCTTATTCATTCAATGTGAGGTATTTGGTAAGCTACTATGTACTTAAAAAGTCCCTACATTTCAAACGAGTCATCATGTGTTTCAATCTAGTCACTGGGGCCTAAGCCTACAGGAAACCAGCAAGGAGCACATCCTGTCCCAACGGTCAAACTCATTAGAAAACGGAAGACACCCGGATGTTGATCTATCATCCTTATTCATTGAGTTTACATTTCTGTTTAAATAGAACAATACACTTCTGTACACTCGTGCCCACAACATATAGAATATGACATCAAACCTGAACTATTATTTCGAGATTCGAGAAAGTCCGATAAAGTAGATGGACATTGAGAAACACTTGTAGAACAGAGTACACAGCTCTTAGTTCCGCCATCTTGCCTTTCATCGTCGTGACCACAGAAAGAGAAATAACTCAGTTATTCCACTGCCAAAGCGCGAGAAAAATTTTTTTCAGGACAGGTGAGTACTGATTTCCTTCTGTCATTGATGTGATAAAGACTTCAGTACAGCGATAACATCGCCATCGTGGCCTGAGGAGGAAGACAGGCTGTGAGTGTGTTTGAGGTCATCACAAGTAAGCAGTACTTAGCAGTACTGAGTGTACTGAAAGTATATTGGGTTTATCACAGTGCTGAAATCAACTATTAAGTAATCAGTAATTGTCTCCACTAGCTGGGGAAACAGTGCTAAGAGCGCTGGCATCTGATCTGAGAGACACATGGTTCGATACCCGTGTGGCGCAGCAAACTTTCCCTCGTCAAGCAGCTGCTGGGAATAGCGACATGGCTTTATACAGGGTTGGGGAAGGCAGGACAGTGAGAGAGGAATTTGTCATAGCGTTTTATACATTGTAGTTGGTTGTTGATCTTATGTCGAACATATCTGGAATACTCAAGCTTATTGATGTGTTTATTTACTTACTTGCTTTGTTTACACGAACGTGCTGTGTCCATATGATTTGTGAGATAATCCTCACTCTCTGCTATTACCATTATCTATGGAAAGGTAGTTTTATACTTTTATTTTTTATATATTCTAAATATATACATAATAAAGTGAGAAATCGGAAGAAATTAAAAGAGAACAGGAACCGAGGAAACAAACAATTATTTTTTATCATTGTGGCTAGGCTTACAAAATGGCCGTGGAGCTTTTTTTATTATTTGTTTTCGCCACCAATAATGCATCTTATAATAGGAAACCCAAAGCATTAAAAAAAATGCTTTGTTGAAAAAATTCACAAGCAAAAAGTAACCTATAAACCAGGGGTGGGCAACTTCTCCGGTCGGCGGGCCGGATATGGGGAAATGAAGTCCTTGGCGGGCCAGATTACTGGATCAATACCTTAATCGCGTATTTATCTACCTATGCAAGGAATCGTGTTTAAAGTAAACTCATAAACTTTAATTTTAAAGCATAGAGACTGAAAACAGTATTTAATGATGTTAACGGAATGTACTTCAATAGCTGCTGAAGTCGATGAGACAGCTGCGGTCGATCACAGTTGTCAACAAGTTGCTTGAACTCTGGCTGCATGTCGGACATAGACAACCTCAGTAAAGACTGCAGGTGAACATCAGTTAGGTTGGAACGCAGATTGGTCTTGTTAATGTTCATGGTCAAAAATGTTTGCTCACAAATGTATGTAGACCCGAACAGAACAAGTAGTTTCATGTGATCTTTCTCAGGTTGGCAAACTTAGACTCATTCAGTGAGGCATACAATTTGTCAATGCTTTCAGATTAGAATTTCTCTTTCAGGGTAGAGTCACACTGCAGGTCAGTCAATGCCAGCTGTAGACCATCCGGCACCTTTTCAAAGTCAGTTGTAAACGGGGATGACAAGATCTCAAACTCAGCAGCAAGTTTCTGGAAATCCGCAACACGACGAGCAAATTCATTGTCTAGTGTAGATATCATGTTGGTGTATTTCTCAGTTGACATCATCTGGGCTGCCATAGTCTCGAGTGTTGGAAAGTGTGTTGTGATATTCTGACAAATTCACCATCACTGAACGATGTGCTGTGCTTGGCAATGTTGTTGCGACCACAAAGCTGGCAAGAGTAGCAGCTTTCTGGGGTACTTTGCTTTTTACGAATACATTCTGCTGCTTTACAAGTTTTCTGTCCAGTTCTGTTGCTCTTGTTTGCCGTTCGACTGCTGATAAAGTCCTGCCATAGCCTGCCATAGCTTGCCATAGTACTGCCATAGTACTGCCATAGTACTGCCATAGTACTGCCATAGTACTGCCATAGTACTGCCAAAGCCTGCATGTGTCGTCGCATAATGGCGGCTATCGTTATAAAAGAAGTACTGCAAAAATTTGTTTAGGATTGAACAATGTGCATCTGTACAGCATTCAAAAAGAAAGGTGCACACACAATAGAGCATAGACAGAGACTGAGAAACATGCAAAGAGAGTAAACTGTACTAAACTTCCCAGCAGCCCACAGACACAAGCACTCCCGTTTGAAGTGTCAACTGACCAGTAGGAGAGATTAAATGTGTCACCAAGAAAGCAAAACACCATCACTGTCCACTAACATGTGGCAACCAAATGATTACAAATGTCTCAGAAACCTTTGTATTCTTCTAAAACATACTTCTTAGTTCTCCTGACACTCTGATATATTGTTTTCATCATACCTGAGTTTTGTGCTGTACTAGTACTACAATTACTGAGATGCATACAATCAACCCATTACCTGGAAAATAATTCAAATTGAGGTGATCTGCTTCAGTAACAGCATAGCAATGCTCCATACACCTGCACCTTTTATTTCAAGCATTTTGTTTATGTTTAAAGGAAATTTTTCCTGCACAAAGATTGATTCAATACAGATTATGCATATTTCTAATGCAGAAATTCAAAAATTTTGACAGTACCCATACATTTTATTCACAATTAGACCATTTCCCAAGAGTGGAGACCACGTGGTGCAGACGCTGGTCCTGTACAGGGGAGACCACTGTCAACAATGTCTGGTCATCCGTCGTCTGGTCAGGTGAGCCACTCTCCCTCCCTGCACGCTTACAGTACTTCAACTAGTTTTATCATCATAATTTTGTTATATGAAAACATCTTTAAACTAGTATAATGCTGGTGTAGATATTTAATGTCATCCTGTACATTATCATCTCAGTGATGTACCCGGTGTTCACTTCTCCTCTCACTGTAATAACTATCACAGGGTAAGCGACCCAGAAGAGGAGGTGGTAGACAGAGTTGTAGAGGCGATGGTCGGGTCAAAGTTTACCTACACGCTGTGACTGATGAACAGGCGGCAATACTTACAGATACAGGTAGGTGGTATTTTTTAATATGCTTTACTTTTAAAAAGTAGGATAAAAAGTAAAAGTAGCGAAAAAGCATTCACAAGTAAACATCATAGTCGATAAAGCAATGAAAATGGCGGATAACTGACAGAAATGATAAACATAATAATGATGATAATCATAATGAGCAGCTTTATGACCACGACTACAGTAATGATGATCTGTGTTCGATGTTAATATTTTTTTTTATAAAATGTCATTAGTGTAATCAAAAGTTACAGCTCCTCCTAATAAAAAATTATATGTTCAAAAGCAATTGTGTATTTTAATTTAGAGAAATGTGTATGTTCACTGGCAATCAATCATTTCTTTTTAAAGTGAACACACGCCCCCTGGAAGATGTAAAGAAAAACACAGGCGCTGACATACAGTTTGACCCCAACCCCTCACCTGTACCAGGTATGAAGATTCTTATCATCCGCGGTCTCCCTTCTCAGATCGAGGCTGCAGTCAGGCTCATCAGCCAGAAGACTGGTTTAAAGGTTTGTTTGTTGACAATCAAATAAATATTAGAACAGTGAGCAACACATTATAGAGAAGGAGATAAAAAAAAAAACATTACAGAATGACAGGAATACAAAGGGCCATCTCCTGTATTAAATAACAGAAACCCGCAAGTAACTTAATAAGCAGTTATTATTTAATTGACCACACTGGTCTTCACACAGGACCCATTACCAGACCAGGCCCAGACATTCTGGCTCCAGTGGGTGGAGGCCGCGTTCCCTCATCTCGACTCTCGCGCCTACTTCCTGCCTCCTGTCTACGTCAACCGCGTGCCCATGACTAGACAGTCAGCTGCTGGTCAGGAGGTTCTGGTCCTTGAACCAGCACCTGGACAGGCTGGTCAGTCTAACCAAGTGCCGACGAGTTCATCTTCTGCTTCTCATCCGTCCATATCTCAGCCTCCTTGTCTTCAAGACAGTGATGTCAGAGACGATGCTGCCATGCAGCGGATTTGTGTCTGTCTTCAGAAAATGTTTGAAGAGAACAGCGATGTGATGGTTGGACTGACTCAGCTTAAGTTCGGACAGTACCTTGGTGAACCTTGTTACGCTGCCGCCGCTACCCACCTACCCCGACCCTCCAACCTTCCTCCTTCTCTACCACACAACTGGAAACAGGGAGACTTTGATGTGCTTCTGATTCATCGACAGTACGGACTGGTAGTCTGTGAGGTGAAGGCATTGGGTGACAATATCAAAGATTTAAACAAGTCACAGCAGGACATAGACAACAACATTAGACAGAAACTGAGTAACGCCGTGTCACAGCTGGACAAGGCGGAGGCCATGTTGTCTCACCTGGTGTCCGACATCGCTCCCGATCTGCCCGTCACTAAGGTCATCGCCTTCCCCAACCTCACGACTCGTAAACTTCAACAGGCCATCTCCGGTGGCAACCTCCTCATTCAGGTTTCAGTACTTTTCTGTGGCCTTACATGTGTTCTATAATATACCTTACAGAGTACCTAAATGTGTAAACAAATTTTTTTTATTAATAGAAGAAAAAACGATAATGTGGACAGTGCATGTGAATGAGAATGAAATGTGGTGATAGTGTATCTGTATGTATAAAAAAAAAGAGAAAATAATTGTTTGGGGGAAGGGGTGTCTATCAATATCAGTGTTAGGAACGGCATCCACAAATGTTTGTGTGTAAGTAGCGGTCGTTATCAAATCGAATTCCCAGTGTAGTGTTACTTGGCAAATAAACGAATTCTTCTTTATTTTTTCTTCTTTGGTGTACATTGTTGTCTTCACACTATCTCAGCACGATTTGTTTCAATAAAGTCATTGCATGTAGACAGCTGTTCTATCTATTTTAACAACATTATGATCCTGTAGGAGCCATTCTAAGCTACTGATTCGTATTTAAATTGTAATTAATACTTTAATGTTGAGGGTTAGTTAATTTTCGTTAAGTTTACTTTCATCTTCTATCTCTATATTTAACTCTTGTCGCATGACATGATGTGGATCCTCTACAGGACCTGTGTCGATGTCTGGGAACAACAGATCCCTCCAACATCCCAGGTCTGTGTCTGTGCTGTGATCAGTTGTCTGACCCCAAGACCCCGTGTGACGTCAGTAGTCACGTGCTGAGTGAACTCGGACAATGGTGGCAGCGACGTGTGGCTGGGGCTGGACCTGTCAGTCACATGACATCTAAGTTGTACAAGACACTGGTAGCCAGGTAAATATGACAATAATGTGTAGTCACAACACTGTCACAGTCTAAGCCTGTCGTGTACGATGTTAGATGTGACATCAGTGCTCACGCCGCTGTTCTCGTCAGACAAATCGTCAACAGACTATATTTCAAAAGTAAGAGTTTTATCTTCAACAGGGCTTGTTAAGTGTTACCAGATGTTACAGGTGATATGTGGAAATGTGATGATTGGCGACGAAGCAGAAGTCCCTAACGCCGATGTCGTAATCAATGGCATGTTGGTGGGTCCTCAGTCTACGGTGCCAACCTCTACAGGAAACTGAGTCTTTGCAGTTGATAAGATTTCCAACAACACTTTATTCACAGATTATACGACAGTCCTCACTTGCAGACACGCTGGTAAATGAGACACGCGCTATAACTACACTAACACCTGCTGACCTCAGTGACACACCTTTTTATTACATTTTACTTTGTAAACATTATCAGCAGTCAGTTGTAATCCTAAAATACAAATGAACGTCAGATTACATTATTGTTGTTTACAGGAATATGTTGACAAATACCTTTTGAGGTCCTTTCCTGGCGCTGACATAGGCAGCGACCACAACCTCGTCCTCACTAGCCTCAAGTTGAAACTGAAGTTGAGACGTGACAACAACAAGAGCCCTCGCATCCGATTCAACCTTGAGAAGCTCAAAGATCCGGACACAGAGAGGATCTTCCAGGCCCAGGTGGGGGGCAAATTTGCAGCCCTGACTACTTTAGACTGCGACATAGACACCCTTGCTGGAAGTATCAAAGAGGTGCTACTCTCTACTGCAGACGAAGTGCTGGGAAGCAGAGGAAGCGCAAACAACCCTGGGTGACAGACGACATCCTTGATCTTTGCGACGAAAGGAGAGCCTTGAAGAGAGGGAGAGGTCGAGACCCGACGTCAGCAGACAAGTACAGACTTGTCAACCAGCAGATCAGAACAAGGATGAAGGAGGCAAAAGAAGATTGGATCGAAGACCAGTGTTGCAGCGTGGAAATAGGCATGGCAAGCGGAGACAGCAAGAAGGCATATGAAACATTGAAGGCCCTCACCAAGACTCAGCAGCGACCAGCCACAGTCATCGAAGACAGCGCCGGACAGCTCCTTATGGAAAACGCTGCTGTACTAAGTCGTTGGACTGAATATTGCCAAGACTTGTACAACTACAAGATCGAGCCAGACACCAGCATTCTCCAGCATCACCAGACTGGGACAAGAGAGGCTGAAGACCTGCCAGTCCTCACTGATGAGGTGAGAGAAGCTATGCACAGTCTGAAGGGAGGAAAGTCACCTGGTGTGGACAACGTACCTGCTGAGCTGCTGAAGCATGGAGGAGACGCAACAACCAAGGCCTTCACCACACTGTGTCAAAAGATATGGGAAGAAAAGAAATGGCCAAAAGAATGGGCTCAGTCTATCATCATCCCACTCCCTAAGAAAGGAACCTGAGGCAGTGCCAGAACTACAGAACCATCAGTCTGATAAGTCACCCAAGCAAAGTAATGCTCAGAATCATCCTCAACCGCTTAAAACCTATTGCAGAGGAACTGCTGGCAGAAGAACAGGCTGGCTTCAGGGCTGGAAGAAGCACGGTAGAACAGATCTTTCACTGCCGTGTTATGATAGAAAAACACCTGGAGCATCAACGTGAACTATACCATAACTTCATCGATTTCAAAAAAGCTTTTGATCGTGTCTGGCACGATGGACTCTGGCAGGTCATGAGATCATTCAACATAGAGGAGGGACTGATCCAGATGGTAGCAGCACTCTACAAGAACGCCTCCAGCGCATTACTACTCAACAACCACCTAGGCGAGTTCTTCGGGATGACGATCGGGGTCCGTCAAGGGTGCCTACTCTCTCCCATCCTTTTTAACATCTTCCTTGAAAAAATCATGCAAGACACCCTCCACAACCACCTTACCTCAATCTCCATTGGTGGCAGACCCCTGTGCAACCTCCGCTTTGCAGCTGACATTGACCTCATGGCAGGCAGTAACAACGAACTTCAGGATTTGACGGACAGACTCTCCAGGCGAGCGGGGGCCTATGGCATGGAAATAAGCTCAGAAAAAAGCAAAGTAATGATTATTTCCACCACCGACAGCAGCAGCAACATCGTCATGAACGGCCAGAAACTGGAGGAGGTCAACAGCTTCAAGTATTTGGGTGCCACCCTGACTAGAGATGGTTGCTGTACAGCAGAGATCCGTATCAGGATTGGTATGGCAACATCCGCAATGTCCAGGCTGGATAGGATCTGGCGAAGCAACTCAATCAGCTTCAGTACCAAGCACAGGCTGTACAAGTCCCTCGTAGTGTCAATCCTACTCTACGGCTGCGAGACTTGGACGCTGCTTGCCGCAACGGAAAAGAAGCTCCAGGCCTTTGAGAACAAGTGCCTGAGAAAGCTGCTCCGCATCTCGTACCGCGAACACAAGACCAACGCATACGTACGGAGCACCGTAACCTCCCTCGTGGGCCCACATGAGCCCCTTCTGGCAACAGTGAAGCGGCGCAAGCTCGCCTGGTTCGGTCACGTCACCCGCCACAACACCCTGTCCAAGACGATCCTACAAGGAACCCTCGAAGGGAGCCGTCGTCGTGGTCGTCCGAGGAAAAGCTGGGTCACCAACATCAAAGAATGGACCGAACGCGAGATGCCAGACCTGCTCTCATCTGCTCAAGACAGGACCGGGTGGAAAATTCTGTCTGTTGCTGCTGCCGGACGGTCCCCCCTACGCCCGGACCGGGCATGGGACTGACCTGACCTGACCTGACCTTTTGTGTAGATATAGAAATTAGTTAGATGGTGGGAAAGGGTGTTAGGAATAATTTTCACGGAAGAAGTGCGTTTACACCGCATATGTAGCTCATCAAACCTGTATTCATCCACTGATGTAGTTTCAGGTTCAACCAAAAAATAAAGATGTTGTAAGTCCGACTGTTTGCCAGAGGCGAACCATTGTCACAGTGTTATAATTATTCTCTTGTTTTTTCTAAATACTCTTTTTCTACCAGCTCACTAACTGCTTTCTGTAAACTTCTTTAACTTGAAACACATTTTACCTTAAAAAATTGTATTATGCTGTTTTGCATTGTGGTGGAGTACTTCAATACTTAATTTGGAGCAGATCATTGTGTCCGTTATAGAAGAAAACTTTAGAAAGTTTCTTCAGTTAACATAAGTTAGATAGTAAAATAAAATGTCTCTTTAGTTTTAATAGAAGTTATACACTTTTGGGGGGAAAATGAAATACAGTTAACAATTAACTTGTTATTAATTGTAAAATAATAGTAATAGTATTTGTAAAAGACATCAATTGATGTGACTGTACCAGATTCTGTGGTCCGGCGACAACAGTGACTGTGCCATGTACATGTCCTCCACGTGTGAGTGTCAAGACCCTGGGTCAGGTCGTGTGGTGGACAGGACAGTGCTATACTGCTGTCATCACACTCTTCCCGGAGCAACTTCACCTGCTACACACGGCGCCTCCCAGACTCTTTGTGGCCGGACCGCCCGGTACAGGTAAAACTGTGGTGCTGCTGCTGATGGCCATACAGTGGCTGCGATGTGGTCACCACGTCTACGTTGTCAGTACTTGCTGGGGGAGTCGTGCAGCGAGCATCATGTTGTATCACCTGTTGCTGCAGACAGTAAAGACACAACAGTCAGCAGGTGTATCCATCGGTCAGCCTCACCTGCTGCTGTATGATAACTGTGAAGACAAGGAGAAGGCCATCAACGACTTGTCACAGGCAGCAAGAGGAGGGTCGTTGTACGTCATCGCTGATGAAGTGAGCGGGTGAGTAGTACATCGTGTGATGTGATGATAGACACACAGGTAGATGTCGCTCGCTGTGATCTTATAATCACCACCAGGTGTCTAACAGGTGATATTTCCTCAATGAAAGAAACACCTGCTAATAATACTAAATGAGCATTTAATACATTATTACTTAAAATTGGCAAAGAAAACTTGCATCTTAAGAACTTTGAATGTTATATAAATATATATATATTTTAGGTAGAATTACTGTTATAAGTGACATATTTAATACAACTATATTTACTACATATCTTGGAAATCAGTTTCACCCTCCCATCCTCTTTCTCCCATAGACCACATAAACACAGAAAGTAAAATATATTTTTTTTAGTTTACACCACAATTTCTTTATCATCTTCCTTCCCTGTACGTGCTGAAGAAGATGTAACTAGTCCTTACACATCAGTTTCGTACATCTGTACAAAATTATTTTCAGTAACAAACGTTAATGCTTGTCAGTTACTTAATTTTATTTGTACAAAATACATTTACGTGTATACTTACACATTCTGTGTCAGACAACAGACATATACTCTCTCTTGCCTCCCTCCCTCATGCATGTATACATATCTACACACACAACCACAGCATTCACCGCTATTCACACACATTATTATGTACAGTGTCAGTGAGCTTAGTATACAAGTAGCCTCCCCTTGACATCAACGTGTTACACAATTACTGTCTAGTCACACAACACAGACATACTCTGAACACGTGACTTTCTTGTCAATTAAAGTGATATTTCTGTTCATGAAACTTCACAAAATACTTTGACAGGAATTGAACACTTGTGATGTTTGTGCGCTCCACGACCTTTGACCAGCGGGAAGCTGTGTGTGACGGTAACTATAGCAACACTAATGTCTGTCACAGGTCATACTTCCACACTGTGTGTGACAAGCTGCGGAGACAAGTTCCTGATCTCCATCTTTGGGCGGCGAGTTGTTACCATGAACACGCACACGCTGGCTGGCAAGTGGAATATTTAACCAGACCACTCCGCTCTCCTCCAGCCGTCGTCAGGGAAGTCGAGCAGGACTTGAGTTTCACTATGGACCGTACTGTCAAGCCATACAGTGAGCGAGCTGTACCCGACCACACAGACGGCCCGCCAGTCACACGACTGTATCACCGAGGTCAAGGTCACTCAGGTCGCTTGCCAGGTGACTGTGTGACGTGCGGTCGTGACGTGGCCAGCTTCCTACACAGTCTCCGTGTTGGTGTTACAGGTAGGTGTGTGTATTGTGTAGTGTAACGTCTGTTGACAGATAAACACCGTGTGATAAATAACAAGCAGGTGAGAAACAGTCTTGTGAAGATGAATGTCAGATGTTGTTTGTCTAACTACCTACAGGGTGACAGCTCTTCATACCATGTCCTCTTTGACCTTTTATCTGAACCATGGTTTGTGTGGATTGGTCATCTGTGAAATTGTGACATCATTACCCAGGTTTCTAAATCGGTTTCTGTATCTTTACAACGTGTCTCAGTTTTCTATGACATTTTTATTTAACTGTAACATCTGCGCCATCTTGCCATGTGTTACACCATTTCATCATTTGTATTACTTGTGTCTACTTCACTGACAATCCATGTTTGGCACTGCTAACCACTCAGTTCTCCATTGTGTGATGTGCGGACCTGTGCCTCATGGCTGCACTGTCTGTAGAGTAGATGTTTGTGTCCTCATCATCTCAACGATGTGACTGACGATGACTGTGATATCAGGGATTGGTGGTTGTCTGTCGTCTGCTCCATGTGTTTGAGGCTGCTGTCACGTGATCTTGTGTCTGGATACTTACCCGTGTTGCCTACAACTGAAGTATTCAGGTGAATCTTTGTTCACCTCCTCTTGACTGTGTGACACCTGTAATGTTGCTGTGTGTAACGCCGTTGTTTGTGTTGTTTACTTTGTGTACAACATATTGAGTTTACCTGTAGTGTGATTGTGCTGTGGAGTCTGATAATCTACGTGGACATTGCTGACTGCTTATATCAAAACTAATGGCGGAAAAGTGCGTTATCAAGATGCCATTGTTATTATAATAAACATTATCATGATCATTATGTATATATTATTACGCTCACTGTGTAAGTCACGTGTTACTGTTATTTTACGTCGTTTTTATATCCATGTGTCTGTCAGTGTGTACGCTGTATCTCTGACAAGTAACTAACAGTAGAAACTGACTTTGAATGTTAACAGAGAATGTCACGACAACAGCCACGACCGTCACCTCCACCAACGGCGGCACAACACCGCCCTGCCTGCAGTGGAGAGACGTGCTGGTGTTGTACTGGGATGACATTAGTGACGACTCGGGTATGATGAAGGGACTGAAAGAAGCGGGTATCCCAGTGCAGGTGATGAAGGACGATGACATCGACGACGTTGCCACGGCCCGCAGTGACGTGGTGTGGGTGACGAGTTTATTTAGTGTTTGTGGTCTGGAGAGAAAAGTCGTCGTCTGTCTGGAGGATCTAGGGTTAGTCCGGTTCTACTCCATGTCGCGCTGTACGTCACAACTTGTGATTGTCTCTCCTTAGGACAAACTAAAGGGTGTCATCACATCGTGTGTATGACACATTTCTATATACATGTTGTGTATTGCACTCACAACAGTCGGTGTCTCTCTTTACACAACAACTAGTGTTAACTTTAATATCATACGTATGCACACAGATGAGGTGACACTTTTATTGCAGCATGTAAATACGTTTTACAACATAGCACACCACACATAAACTAAACTTTTTGGAAAAAATTCCTTTTTTTATCAGCAATTCGAGAAAGTACATGCACTGTAGCTGCAACCTCACCAGGAGCAGCAGTAACTGTGTGTCGGGCTGTGGCAGTAAAACGTTTAAGACAAAAATGTTTTTTTAAATATTAACTTTCTTGTTCTTTTCTGCAGTGGACTGTTGAATATGTTCCAGTAATTTCTTTTCTTGTATTTGTTTATGAATTCACACACAGACTGTGTCACACTAAGTCGTGTACAGACCTCCCTTCAAACCGTTATTTTTCCAGAGCAGCTGTCAACATGTCTCCAAGATCTGAGAATGACGAACCTCACGTGACCTGCCCAGTTGGTTACTCAAATAATAAAACCCATTCTCGTGTGATTTTGTCATTTTTCTCACAGTTACCTTCTACTCTCCTCAGGAGACGATGTTGATTCTATTGCTAATTTGGTTTATGAATGATTAAACGAGAAGAAGTGAACACTTCGCGACTTTCAAATGAATAAAGACTTTTAATTGTTATCCACCGAGTTCATGTTCACAAGTGTCTGTCAGTCCTTTCACAATCTACACTTCTTGCAAGACCAGCAGGTGGCTCCACTGTGTTAGTCTGAGTGAGGAACCTGACCTCGGCAAACGACGACAATAAAGATTCGTAAAAGCTTCCTAACATTTTAAAAATAAAGTCAAACCTAATGTTTAAGATATATTAGTATAGTTTTACAACTTTGGCAATTACCAAAAGAACCAGTGGGTTTAGCTTGAATAGTGAGATACAATGTTTTTAAAGAAGTGGGTTGTCGTCCCTTGAAAGTTGCTGGAAGATAAGAAATGTGATGATTTTACAAAGCTTTTAGTAAGTCTTTTAATGTTGTTTAAAGTGTATCTGACATATGGCCTAGTATTTATGAACAAAGGTTGTGTGTGCCTTAGACCATGTTCTAGTCATTCTGCCTTGCGAAAAACTCGTTTGTGTTAAAGAGCGTGGTGATGTTAATTTTGTTAACGGCCATAACACATTTTTTTAAGGAAAGTCGTCACGTGTGCTCCGAAACTTGCCAGAAATGCACGTTAACCGCACTTTTTGTGATTAC
Organism: Pomacea canaliculata; assembly: GCF_003073045.1. Classification (NCBI taxonomy): domain Eukaryota; kingdom Metazoa; phylum Mollusca; class Gastropoda; order Architaenioglossa; family Ampullariidae; genus Pomacea; species Pomacea canaliculata. Next base: position 17,466,356 of record NC_037596.1, on the reverse strand, counting down.
TGAATATTTGTAACTACCTTTATATTTATGCATTATTTTCTAACATCAGACTTTTGAATGACTACTAATAATACATAATTACATGTAGACCTTCTGTGTAGGTACGATTTAGTAGTTTGTACCTGAGACTTTATGTCTGTGACACTTACCACTATTAAGTTGTAGTTGTAAGCAGCTGTAAGTTTGAGCAGGAGGGGACGATAGTATTTTGCTATTTACAGTCGGTCGTTTTAGACGGGAGCAAATACTATACATTGGAGAGCATCGATTTTGTTTAAATATTTATTTGGTATACTGGTGGATTTTAAGTATGTCACATAAATTTCGAATTAAGCCTTATTTTTTGTTTAGTAGGTCATGAATTTTTTGTAAATATTAAAATTAACAGAACTTTGCAAAGATAGAAAAGTTTCCATGTAAACTGCGTGAAAGAGTGAATTAGTAAGCAAAGTATGGTTGATGTGGAGCACGTGCAAGTGCCCGTAATGAAATTTTGCTCGTGTGGACTACTACCGTATTTTACTTTCTTTGTAGTATTGCCCAGTGATGCATACTTATGATCTCTTGATGCTGTTAAGTATCATTGTTTACAAACATATACATCAAAGAATGTGCCTTGTAACAGTAAATCTTAATCAATAAAGATTTTATGCTGACAGTGTAAGTGCCTGAAAATTGTGAGGATGCTGGTGTGACGGCGCATGAATGCATTATTATTTGTTCTATATACAGGTTTCTTAATATAGCTCACTAGACACACACACTAGCACACATAGTGGGACAGACACACACACACAAGACAAACAACTGCATATTCTTTCAATTATAAAAATTAAAAAATATGATTTGCTAAAGCTTAGTTTACTCATTATAATCTACAATAATATCATATTTCTAAGATTCACTTACATTAACAATTTTTTACAAACTGTATTTGTTTCTGTATATATGGCCAATAGACGTTAGCAATGATACACCTACAACAGTCAAACGTTTATCTAATTTTATAAGCAATCAACATACAGTTGAAACCGCAGTGAAGCAAGCTACTTTGTGCTCAGCTCTATTTTTATTCGAAAACAAAAAAGGTTTTCTTTTATCTTCACAACACTCCTGATAAGATTTCACAATTCGCCACCATGTCGCTTTACAGTGCTGGCGAACTCTTCCCACGCCACTGCACACCATGAACAAGCTTGGTACACAGCAAGAAACATTGAATTCACCAGTGGTTAGTGACAAAGACCAACAGATTATTAGAACTGAATATTAATTAGCAAGTCGATTCTGGAGAATAAATAAAACATAAGCATACGGATACCTCACCATTGCCGGTATGTTAGTTAATCTGGGTTTTATTATTCTCAATCAAGCAATCGAAAACTACGAAACCGTTTGCTTAGTTTCTTTCTCTCTCTCTCTTTTCCGGCATAGTGATTGTAGGCCGGAAGGCCGGCGTTTGGCGATGTGGTTTCCCGGTGGCACTATGGTTACTTCCCCCTCCCTCTCTCCAATCTGAAATCACCTCAAGATGGAAGCACTAAATATACCAACCGAGACAACAGAGCAGACTACGGCAGACAAGGGAAGTTGAGAAGAGACAGCCCTGACCACGTGACACAGCCGTGGCCATTGTACAAGCTCGTGGATTATACAAGGGTGGCACATCTGCTGGCTGCTCCTGCTTTTGCTGGAGTGTGTTGGAAGTTTCTTGCTGTCACACCTACATACATCAATACAGTCTGACTGAGTGCAATAAATCCTCATGACACATACAGATTTAACATTGTGACATACAGGGGCGAGAAAACGGAACTACGGAGGGTATTGCCAATAGAAACCTTAATTAAGGTTTTTCTAAGTGAACAGTTAAGAAATATTTAATATTTAAGAAATATTTAATATTTAAGAAATATTTAATATTTAACAGTTAAGAAATATTTGATAATTAAATATTTAAACCCCTTTTTTGAAAGCTGTAAGATCAAAACGGATCTCTGGAATAGGAAGGGTCCAAGGAGGAGTTCTTAGCAGTGAGAGAGGTTCTTTTTTTTTTTTTTTTTTTTTTTTTTTTTTTAGGCCCTTTCACCCCTCCTGGGGCATAGGCCATCGACTACAGTCTTAACTGTTGTCGATGTTTCGGTAGCAAGGATTTGTTTTTACGGGGTGGGGGTGCTGGCCCCACGCCCAACCCTCCTCCTTTTTCAGCCGGGCTTGGGACCGTCCTTGGCGGAGGGCGGCCAGCCCTGTAAACAGATGCCACGTGCAGAGAAAGAACAGCATGCCCGAGATGAGAAATGAACTCAGGGCAGCCAACCTTCACTGTATTGGTGACAGGCGCTAACAGCGCTAACCGTTGCGCCACCGGGCCGCCTTAGAGAGGTTCTACCTGTTGAATATCTACTCCGGCAGCTTGTAAGTGAGGTGTTATTCGGAGTGATAAAGGCTTTTGCTCCTTGGTACGAATGGCATACAGGGCAGCACGCTGAGGTCTGAAAACAGCACGGTACGCAGGGTTTCCAGGATGAGCTTTCAATCGACAGACATAGGATAGCATGAGTTTCAGACGACGGAGAGAAAGTGGAGGCTCACCAGCTTCTGCGTACAAACTTTGTACAGGAGTGGTGCGGAAGGCACCCAAACAAATGCGGAGCCCTTGATGATGAATTGGATCGAGAATTTTAAGGTAGGACTCTCGAGCAGAGCCATAGATGATGGATCCGTAGTCTAGCTTGGAGCGGAACACGGCACGATACAGACGCAGCAGGACCGTGCGATCCGCCCCCCAGTTGACATGGCCAACCACTCTAAGAATGTCCAAAGCTTTTTGGCATGAAAGGCGAGAGATTTAATATGAGATAGAAAGGACAGTTCACGGTCAAAGATGACCCCAAGGAATATTACTTCCTGGACCACTTTGAGTACCGTGCCGTTGACAGAAATAGACGGGTTTGGAAACAAACCTCTCATTTTACAAAAGTAAATGCATACTGACTTCGTAGGAGAAAATTGGAAGCCATTTTCTGTCACCCACATTTGTACAGCATTTACACATAGTTGCAGACGGCTCTCGAGGCATGGTAGGGAACGGCCTCGAATTCAGAGAGCAAAGTCATCTACATATAACGAGGCCTCCAAAGCTGGACAAACATGTTTCAAGATGGAGTCAATTTTTATATTGAAAAGAGTTGGAGAAAGAATGCTGTCCTGAGGGACGCCCATTTCCTGTTCCCGAGGATCAGACAAAATAGATCCCACTCTTACTTGAAAGAGGCGATGTGAGAGAAAATTTTTGATGAAGAGTGGCATACGACCCCGGAAGCCAAGGGCATGGAGGTCCAGCAGAATACCTTGCTTCCAGGTAGTGTCTTATGCCCTCTCCAAATCAAACACCCCTATAACATGTTCTTTGCCGACAAACGCAGCCATGACAAAGGTTTCAAAACGGACCAAGTGGTCCAGGGTGCTGCGGTGTTTTCTGAAGCCACACTGCAGGTTGTAGAATAGACCTTGAGATTCGAGATGCCAGGTGAGCCGAGCATTCACCGTTCGTTCTAGAGTTTTACACAGACAACTATTGATAGTGATAGGACGGTAAGAGTTTGGATCAGAGGTATCCATACCAGGTTTTGAGATGGGTACCACAACTGCCTCTCTCCACGAGGGAGGGAAACAGCCGGATACCCAAATAAAGTTAAAAATGTCTAGAAGGAGAAGGATAGAGACCTGTGGAAGATTAGTAAGCAGTTGATAAGAAATGTTGTCTGGGCCTGGTGCAGAGTCTTTGCACTTTTGAAGGAACTGTTAAAGTTCAGAAATAGAAAAAGGAAAATTGTACTTTTCGGAGTTATCGGAAGAAAAGTCACAGCCAAAAGATTCCTGAGTAGTTTTCAATCGTTGGAAATCTGAAGAGTAGTGTGAAGATCAGGAGTTGAGAGCAATGGTGGATTCTAAGGAATTAGCGACATCTCATATCTCTGTGAGAACTTTCTTTCCAACCCGCAGATGGCCTATCGAGCTAGCCTGAAACCTTCCCTTTATCTTCCTTACGGCCGCCCACACCGCTTGGGAAGTGGTACGGGAGGACAGTGAAGACACAAACCTTTGCCACGCAAGTTTTCTTGCTTGTTTAAAAATAAATCGAGCATGAGCTCTACTTCTTTTAAAATTTAGAATGTTTTCAATAGTAGATTGCCAAAAAGCTAGGCGCTGGGCCTTCTTTCTAGCGCGCTGGGCCACCCTACATTCCTCTGTGAACCAAGGCACCTGTGGGTGGTTATTTTGATGACTCCGTGTAGGGATTGTCTCTGATGCAATTTCAGTCAAAATTGAGGTGAAGACTTTGGCAGGATGTAACATAGGATCGTTGCCAAAGTCCCCAACCTCAAAATTAAAAGTGGAGTTTCGGAGAAGGAGGGTGGAGCAGATGGTCTGAAAAGCAGGCCAATCCGTTTTAGCAAAATTCTACCCGCCTCTATTAAGATTATTGTCCCGCTCCAGACTATTTTTAAATTTTAATATTATAGGGAAATGGTCACTGCCACACAGGTCGTCGTGTACAGCCCATTTAAAGTCTAATAAAAGTGCTGGCTGACCACTGATAAGTCTATTGCTTACTCTGTGCTATTATAAGGACGGCTAAAGGAGGGAGATAAACAGCAGACAGTAATAGTCTTGTCCAGGGAAACTCGGGCAGCAACAGCTTGAAGAGGAGTGGTGAGTGGTAACTGGCTAAATAAAAGGTTAGAACGAATAAGAAGAGCAGTCCCACCTGAGGGTACATCAGTTTGTGAGTCTTGACTTAAAACTCGATAGCCTTTGAAGGAGAATGAGTTGGCAGGTAGGAGAAGAGTCTCCTGCAGTGCTATGATATCACGAGAAATACGAGATGCTAGGCATCGAAGTTCTTCAAAGTTTGCTCGAATCCCTCGACAGTTCCATTGAAGGATTATAGACATGAGTTATCTATGAGGAAGAGATGTAGACCGCTCCATAGTAATTGAAGGAGAAGAAGCGGATGAAGGCAGGGGACGGCGGGAGAATGCGACATTAAGTGTCGCTCATTCATATCTATCTCCTATAACGATTTAGAATAGGGATAGGTGCTGCTGTGGTGGTCCTTGATGTAATAGGAGTTTTTTGTGATTTTTGTTTTGTTTCTGTGTTCTTGTCTGTCTGCGGTGTGGTATTCTTGTTTCTTGGCGATTTTGTGTTGCGTGTTCGCTGGCGGGCAGTGTTTCTGATTGATGAAGTGGAATGCTTTGACTGTGATGCTTGTGTGGCTTGGGATGCTTGAAATTTCTGTGATGAGTGGGTGCCACCACAGCTTGGAGGAGGAGGAGGAGGAGGAGGAGGAGGAGGAGGAGGAGGAGGAGGCATAAATTGAGATATAGGGACAGGACCTTCTGAAGCTACCCATGTTATATCTATCTGGATGGACACAGAGGTGGATGGTCGTTTTATGACTGCTGCTGAGTAAGACATGGAACTTGAAATAGAAGATATTCCTGAGGAGCCACCCACTACGCGACGGAGAGCATCAGCGTACGAGACGCCAGATTCCGCGAGTACACGTTAGGAGAGGCGACAGACGACGGTCCATCTGTGTCTGTCTATGACAGGCCTCAGCCTCTATCAGGGCGATAAGACGAACCTGTGGACAACAATGAACTTCTTCGCTGCTACATGTCCTGTCATACATCCTGTTCAGAAACTCGAGATAACGGCTTGATTATCTAAACAATTCCCAGACAGAGAATATGTTTTTATGGCTGTTTTGTTTGACCTGTGTGGATATGAAACATTAAATGACTGAGTTGAGACAAGCAAGTTCTGCTTCATACTCTGCTGTGTCTTGCTCATGATTCAGTCTCCGAGCAGTGTGAACATCTTTGAGTCTTCTGGACAGGTAATCTTTTAGTTTTAATTGATTCATCTTTCCACTTAGTATCGACATCGCGAGTAGTCAGCTCTCAAAATATTTGCATGTTAGAGTCTTTGGTGCTGAAAGAGACTGAGTAAACTCTTGTGAACAACTCGCTATGTACATGCGTGAAAGGAGTTAGAGGAGATTTATTTACACAAAACTGAGCAGCCTCGCCATACTGGATGTCTTGGTTTTAAAATATGTTCTTCAGCTCTGCCATGGACTTTGACCGCCATGCTATCTTAGACATTAGTCACTGCCTATACGCCACCCATGTCACAGAGATGTCATGTACAATGCCACATATTCCACCCGGATTAGGGAAGCAGGAGATTGTACTCAAACGGTGATTACATAATTACTATGATTGCTTCAGCGGCAACACAGACCTGACTGGTTTGTTAAAGCCGTTTATTTTTTATTTTTATTTTTTGGCTGCACCCACAAGCATGTTTGTAGGTCGGTCTCAAAATTCTAAGCTATGTGGCGGGCGTGTAAAATATCTCAATCACAGGTCAGAGGACTACACATCAAACCTAGTGATAATTGAAAGGCCAACAAATAAGTACATAAACGCCTTCTCTGACCAATTCCATTGCTTAAAGTGAAGCTGTTTGAATTCGCTCACAATAAAACTTTAGGAAAGCCTTTCCTTTGATGCTCTCTAACGACTCCATCAGACATGTCAGCCTGTTATTTGTTATCTTTGTACTTTGTGTTAGAATGTTATTGACTGCTGATTTCTAGCGCTGTTGTACTTTGTAAATATGTACAATGATATAAATAACATTAAATAAATATAAACTAACCACGAAAACCAGTATAACACGTATGACACGATACACTTGATCCCTTGCCAGGCATCACGAGGGTCGCCGCCACAGTCACGTGACTCTAACTTCTCTTTATTTTCTCTTTTTGCTCTTATGATCGCGTTCTATACCTCTCTATCAGCAGATCTTTGTTCCAATGCATCGTCTGTGAAATAAATACTTTTTTCTTATTTAATACATGTTTCAAGCTTTTGGTTATCCGGGGTAATACCCACGATACTATGTCACTGACACTATGCCATTGACACTATGCCATTGACACTATGCCACTGACACTATACCATTGACACTATGCCATTGACACTATGCCACTGACACTATGCCATTGACACTATGTCACTGACACTATATTACCCTACGACACACATGACAGTTTGCTGGTTTCCAAGAAAAAGTGCAGACTACAAAGTTACATATATACCTCCGTGGTGCAGGCGCTGCCTCCGACAAACTTAATAAGGAGACCACTGTCAACAATGTCTGCTCATCCGTCGACTGCTCAGGTGAGCCACTCTCCTTCCCTGCACGCTTAGAGTACTTCAACTAGTTTTATCATCCTACTTTTGTAGTGTGCTGGTCTTTTAAGCTAGTATAATGCTGGTGTAGATATTGAATGTCATCCTGTACATCATCATCTCAGTGATGTACCCGGTGTTCACTACTCTCACTGTAATAACTTTCACAGGATCAGCGACCTAAAGGAGGAGGTGGTAGACAGAGTTCTAGAGGCGGTGGTCGGGTCAAAGTTTACCTACACGCTGTGACTGATGAACAGGCGGCAATACTTACAGATACAGGTAGGTGGTATTTTTTAATTTGCTTTATTATTTTTGAAACTGACAATACATGAAAGCAGAATAAAAAGTAGACAGGAGAAAAGTATAGAGATAGCATTCACATGTAAACATCAGAATCAGTAAAGCCATGAAAATGGTGGATAATCGAAGATAAATGATCATCATAATGATGATTATGATAACTATCAAGAGCATCTTTATGATTACGAGTAAATTACTAATGGTCTGTATTCGATGTCAATATTAAAAATAAACCATAGCATAAGCGCAATCAGTCGTTATACCTCCTCGTAATGATAAATAATCAGTTTAAAAAATGTCTGTTATAATTTAGACAATTGTGTATGCGCATTGAAAAACCCTTATAAAAAAAGTATTTCTTTTTAAAGTGAACACATGTCCTCTGGAAGAGGTAAAGAAAAACACAGGCGCTGAGGTAGAGTTTGACCCCAACCCCTCACCTGTACCAGGTATGAAGATTCTTTTCATCCGCGGTCTTCCTTCTCAGATCGAGGCCGCAGTCAGGCTCATCAGCCAGAAGACTGGTTTAAAGGTTTGTTTATTGATAATCAAATAAATATTAGAACAGTGTGCAACACATTATAAAGTAGGAGATAAAAAAATACCTTACTGAATGACAGGAATACAAAGGGCCATCTCCAGTATTAAATAACACTAGACAATACAAGTAAAGTCTGAACACAAATACTCTAATGACCTAATAGGTAGTTATTATTTAACTGACCAGACTGGTCTTCACACAGGACCCATTACCAGACCAGGCCCAGACATTCTGGCTACAGTGGGTGGAGGCCGTGTTCCCTGATCTCGACTCTCGCGCCTACTTCCTGCCTCCTGTCTACGTCAACCGCGTGCCCATGACTAGACAGGCAGCTGCTGGTCAGGAGGTTCTCGTCCTACAGTCAGCACGTGGACAGGCTGGTCAGTCTAACCAATTGCCTACGAGTTTATCTTCTGCTGCTCGTTCGTCCATTCCACAGCCTCCTCGCCTTCAGGACAGTGATGTCAGAGACGATGCTGCCATTCAGCGGGTGTTTGTCTGTCTTCAGAAAATGTTTGAGGAGAACAGAGATGTGATGGTTGGAATGACTCAGCTTAAGTTCAGACAGTACCTGAGTGAACCTTGTTACACTGCCGCCGCTACCCACCTACCCCGACCATCCAACCTTCCTCCTTCTCTACCACACAACTGGAAACAGGGAGACTTTAATGTGCTTCTCATTCATCGACAGTACGGACTGGTAGTCTGTGAGGTGAAGGCAGTGGGTGACAATGTTCAGTCTGTAAACGTGTCACAGCAGGATATAGACAACAACATTAGACAGAAACTGAGTAACGCCGTGTCACAGCTGGACAAGGCGGAGGCCATGTTGTCTCACCTGGTGTCCGACATCGCTCCCGGTCTGCCCGTCACTAAGGTCATCGCCTTCCCCAACCTCACGGCTCGTCAGCTTCAACAGGCCATCTCCGGTGACAACCTCCTCCTTCAGGTTTCAGTACCTTTCCGTTACCTTACATGTCTTCTATAATATACCTTACAGAGTACCTAAATGTGTAAACAAACTTTTTTTATTAATAGAAGACAAACTGATAATGTGGACAGTGCATGTGAATGAGAATAAAATGTGATGATAGTGTATCTGTATGTATAAAAAAAGGGAAAATATTTTTTGCGGGAAGGAGTGTGTATCAATACCAGTGCCAAGAGCGGCATCCACACGTGTGTATAAGTGGCTGTTGTTATCAACTCGAATTGACAGTGTAGTGTTACTTGGCAAATAAAAGAATTCTTCTTTATTTTTTCTTCTTTGGTGCACATTATTTTTCTCACTCCATCTCAGCACGATTTGTTTCAATAAAGTCATTGAATGTAGACAGCTGTTCTCTCTGTTATCCTGTTGGAGCCATTCTAAGTTACTTATTTAACTTGTACTTAATACTTAAATGTTGAGGGTTGGTTAATTTTCGTTCAGTTTACTTGCATCTTCTATCTCTATATTTAACTCTTGTTTCATGACATGATGTGGATCCTCTACAGGACCTGTGTCGGTGTCTGGGAACAACAGATCCCTCCAACATCCCAGGTCTGTGTCTGTGCTGTGATCAGTTGTCTGACCCCAAGACCCCGCGTGACGTCAGTAGTCACGTGCTGAGGGAACTCGGACACTGGTGGCAGCGACGTGTGGCTGGGGCTGGACCTGTCAGTCACATGACATCTAAGTTGTACAAGACACTGGTAGCCAGGTAAATATGACAATAATGTGTAGTCACAACACTGTCACAGTCTAAGCCTGTCGTGTACGATGTTAGATGTGACATCAGTGCTCACGCCGCTGTTCTCGTCAGACAAATCGTCAACAGACTATATTCCAAAAGTAAGAGTTTTATCTTTAACAAGGCTTGGTAACTGTTACCAGATGTTACAGGTGATATGTGGAAATGTGATGATTGGCGACGAAGCAGAAGTCCCTAACGTCGATGTCGTAATCAATGGCATGTTGGTTGGTCCTCAATCTACGGTGCCAACCTCTCCAGGAAACTGAGTCTTTGCAGTTGATACCATTTCCAACAACACTTTATTCACATTTTATACGACAGTCCTTACTTGCAGACACGCTGGTAAATCAGACACACACTGTAACTACAGTAACAACTGCTGACCACAGTGACACACCTTACACTACATTTTACATTGTAAACATGTCATTATCAGCAGTCACAAAGGACTATCATGGTGGGATAGCGTGTTAGGAATAATTTTCACGGAAGAACTGCGTTTTCAGCGCATATGTAGCTCATGAAACCTGTATTCATCCACTGATGTAGTTTCAGGTTCAACAAAGAAATAAAGATGCTGTAAGTCTGACTGTTTGCCAGAGGAGAACCATTGTCACAGTGTTATAATTATTGTCTTGTTTTATCTAAATAATTTTTTTTCTACCAGCTCACTAACTGCTTTCTTTCAACTTGTTAAACTTGAAACACATTTTACCTTAAAAATTTTTAGTATGCTGTTTTGCATTGTACTGGAGTACTTCAATACTTAATTTGGAGCACATCATTGGTTCCATTATAGAAGTAAGCTTTAGAAAGTTTCTTCAGTTAACATAAGTAAGTAAAATAAAATGTCTCTTTAGTTTTAATAGAAGTTATACACTTTTGGGGGTGAAATGAAATACAGTTAACAATTAACTTATTATTAATAGTAAAATAATAGTAATAGTATTTGTAAAAGTCATCAATTGATGTGACTGTACTAGGTTCTGCGGTCCGGCGACAACAGTGACTGTGCCATGTACATGTCCTCCACGTGTGAGTGTCAAGACCCTGGGTCAGGCCGTGTGGTGGACAGGAGAGTGCTATACTGCTGTCATCACACTCTTCCCGGAGCAAGTTCACCTGCTACACACGGCGCCTCCCAGACTGTATGTCACCGGACCGCCCGGTACAGGTAAAACTGTGGTGCTGCTGCTGATGGCCATACAGTGGCTGCGGTGTGGTCACCACGTCTACGTTGTCTGTACTTGCTGGGAGAGTAGTATAGCGTCCATGATGCTGTATCACCTGTTGCTGCAGACAGTAAAGACACAACAGTCAGCAGGTGTATCACCCGGTCAGCCTCACCTCCTGCTGTATGATCTTTATAAAAGTGAAGAAGTGGAGAAGGCCGTCAACGACTTGTCACAGGCAGCAAGAGGAGGGTCGTTGTACATCATCGCTGATGAAGCGAGCGGGTGAGTAGTACATCGAGTGATGTGATGATAGACACACGGGTAGATGTCGCTCACTGTGATCTTACAATCACCACCAGTCTAACAGGTGATATTTCCTCAATGAAAGGAACTGTTCACGCAAGTTTCGTACCAGTAAGTAACTATTTTTTTCGCACACTTTTTACAATGACATGTTCTACGCATGCGCGATCTTCCATACGTGGTTACCAAGGTGACAAGCCTCGACCTCGACTTTCCGAAATAAACGGTAGTTCGCGTAACCGTAGCTTTCATCCAAACAACAGGTATACAAGTAAACAAAGACGAGATGGAGTTGCTTCAAGACTGATGGTCAAATTAAATGAGAAAGTTGTGATTTGTCCTGATGAACACATTGCGACAGTTAGCACTGAGTTGAAGACAACGAAGTTTAACAAAGATGTGCAACAAAAGACTACACCAGTCGATGGATTTAATATATACTCAACAACAAAAACAAAGATAATAATACTAAATGAGCAGTTAATACATTATTACTTAAAATTGGCAAAGAAAACTTGCATCTTAAGAACTTTGCATGGTATATAAATATATATATATATATATTTTAGGTAGAATTTCTGTTATAAGTGACATATTTAATACAACTATATTTACTATTTATCTTGGAAATCAGTTTCACCCTCCCATCCTCTTTCTCCCATAGACCACATAAACACAGAAAGTAAAATATATTTTTTTCAGTTTACACCACAATTTCTTTATCATCTTCCTGCCATGTACGTGTTGAAGAAGATGAAACTAGTCCTTACACATCAGTTTCGTACATCTGTACAAAATTCTTTTCAGTAACAAACGTTAATGCTTCTCAGTTGCTTAATTTTATTGAACAAGATACATTTACGTGTATACTTACACATTCTGTGTGTCTGTCAGTGATTTTTCTGTTTATCAAACTTCATAAAATACTTTGACAGGAATTGAACACTTGTGATGTTTGTACGCTCGACGACCTTTGATCAGCGGGAAGCTGTGTGTGACGGTAACTATAGCAACACTCATGTCTGTCACAGGTCAGAATACTTCCACACTGTGTGTTACAAGCTGCTGACACAAGTTCCTGATCTCCATCTTTGGGCGGCAAGTTGTTTCCATGGAGACGCACCCGCCGGCTTTCAAGTGGAATATTTAACCAGACCCCTCCGCTCTCCACCGGCCGTCGTCAGGGAAGTCAAGAAGGACGAGATTATCACTGAACACCGTGATGTCCTGCCGTACAGTGAGCGAGGTGTGCCCGACCACACAGACGGCCCGCCAGTCAAGATACTGTCTCACCGAGGTAAAGGTCACTCAGGTGTCTGGCCAGGTGACTGTGTGACGTGCGGTCGTGACGTGGCCAGCTTCCTACACAGTCTCCGTGTTGGTGTTACAGGTAGGTGTGAGTATTGTGTAGTGTAACGTCTGTTGACAGATAAACTCGGTGTGATAAATAACAGGCATGTGAGAAATAGTCTTGTGAAGATGAATGTGAGATATGTTGTTTCGCCTAACTACCTACAGGGTGACAGCTCTTCATACCATTCCGTCTTTGACCTTTTATCTGAACCATGGTTTATGTGGACTGGTCATCTCTGTGTGCCTCCACGACCCACAGAGCTATGTCGGCGGGAGCCTTGTGCTCCTGGCAGGTCCAACCAAGCCGAACAGGTCTCAGGGTAGAGGCCAGACAAAAATGTTGCACCCTGGCCCTCCAGGTTGGGGGTTTGCTATGGTTAACAACCCATTCAAGTAAAACATAAAACTGTTACAGAAACTGCAACAATATCGCAACAGGGGCCTGGTCAGGAAGATTCCTCTCCAGAAGAGCTCATGACGCAGGCTGGTGAAAGCCCTAGGGAAGCCAGCTCGCCGACTCATCTCTGACGACCAAGGCAAGAACCAGGATAGGGACCTGGAATATCAAACCCTCTATGAAAGTGGCAAATCCAGCTCAATGGCGAGGGAAAGAAAGATACAATATCACGGTCCTCGGGTTTATGTGAAACCAGATGGAATGGAAGTGGGCAGACCAGACTAACATCAGGGGAAACCATAATTTTACTCTGGCCACAAAGACCTCGACCACGACCATTCCCAGGGAGTAGCACTGCTGATGTCAACAGAGGCAACAAAGGCGCTGAGGGCCTGGGAGCCAGTCTCACCACGGCTCATGTCTGCAAGATCAATGCTAAAGGAAGGAAGACTACCATCATCCAGTGCTATGCACAACGAATGCCGCAGATGAAGAGGAAAAAGAAGAATTCTATAACTCCCCTGCAGTCTCTCTTGACCGCACACCAAGAAGAGATCTGAAGATTATCAGGGAGACCTAAATGCCAAAGTGGGAGATGACAACAACCAACAGAGAGCTCATCATGGGAAGACATGGCGTCGCACCTGCAATGAAAAACGGGGAGTTCTTCATAGACTCTGCGCTTTCAACGACCATGTCATTGTGGCACTGTATTCAACACAAGAAATATACACAAAACAACGTGGACTTCCCCGGATGGCCAAACGGAAAACCAATCGACCATATAACAGTTGGTCGAAGGTGGAGAAGAGTCTCCAAGATGTCAGAGTGAGAAGAGGAGCAGATGCTGCTTCAACCACCAGCTCTAATAGCAGTCTTCAAGATCAAGCTGAAGTCCTTCATTGATACATCAGGCAGACCACATCACAAGTTCAATACCCAGTACTTCAAGAAAAAGGAGACACGGGAAATTTATAACTGTGGAATTAAGAATAAGTATGAGGCCCTTTCAGGATGGTGGGAAGAATATGTGGAAGAACACTGGTCAACACTCAAAAGAATTTGGAAGTCAACCTGTACAGATGTTCTAAGGAAAGAGGAAAGAAAACATAAGGAAGGATGACCAAGAATCTGGGCAAAGAGGGAATCAAGAAAGGGACTGAAACAGAAGCTCAACCAGTGCCAAGACCAGCAAGAGAAAGAAGGTCTCAGAGCGAAATACTGGAACCAACCGCCAAGTGAAGAGGTCGGCAAGGGACGACAAGAGACGCTTCACCCATGAACTGACAGAGAAGCAGAGACAGCAGCCACACAGGGAAGCATGAAGAGATTATATGAAATAACACGAACTCTGTCAGGCTAGAGCGTAAACTCAAACAAGCCAGTGAAAGACAAAAACGGCAAGACCATAACAAATGACGCAGAGCAAAGAGACCGCTGGATGGAGCACTTCGAAGAGATGCTGAATAGACCTCATCCACCATCCTTACCTGACATACCACCAGCAACTGCACAGCTTCACGTCAACACCAGCCCTCCCACTAAGACAGAAATCATCAAAGCTATCAAAAGCATGAAAAATGGCAAAAGCAGCAGGCCCGGACGGCATACCTCCAGAAAGCATTAAAGGTCAGACCCAAAACAACAGCAACAATTTACAGCCCCTCCTACACAAGATCTGGGAACAAGAGCTAGTCCAGCAGACTGGAAATTAGGCAACCTGGTCAAACTACCAAAGAAAGGAGACCTGTCCCAGTGCAACAACTGGCGGGGAATCATGCTGCTGTCCATCCCCAGCAAAGTCCTGACAATGATAATACTAGAGAGACTGAAGAAGGCACTAGACATGAGAATGAGACCAGAACAAGCAGGGTTTCGCCAGGACAAATCATGCACTGACCCACATGCAACCCTTCGATCATCATAGAACAGTCCATCGAATGGCAATCCTCCCTTATATAACCTTTGTGGACTTTGAGAAGCCTTCGACAGTGTAGACAGGGACGTCATCTGGAGACTGATGAACCACTATGGTATCTACCTAAATTCATAAACATCGTCAGGGATTGTATGAAGACTCATCCTGCCAAGTTATCCATAATGGCAAACTCACTAAACTTTTGTAATGAAGACTGGCGTAAGACAGGGTTGCATACTATCACCGACAATCTTCCTGATGGTCATAGATTGGGTTATGCGTAAGACGACCCAAGACAACAACACCGGTATCCAGTGGACCTTCACTAAACAGCTAGAAGACCTGGACTTTGCAGATGACATTAGTCTCCTCTCTCATCGGCAGAAGCATGCTCAAACCAAACTGAGCAAGCTAGCAGAGGAAGCAGAAAAGACCGGCTTAAAGATCAACAAAAAGAAGACCGAAGTGATGAAATTCAACAACAAGCAGGAACTTCCAATTCAACTTCAAGGACAGAACATCCTAGAAACAACCGCTTCACATATCTGGAGAGCATCGTCACCAAGATGGTGGAGCGAACGACGACATCAGAAGCCGCATAAACAAGGCCAGGCATGCTTTCAACAGTCTGCGCCCCATCTGGAACTCCGAGCATTATCCCTTCGCAGCAAGACCCGCATATTAACACCAATGTGAAGCAGTCCTACTGTATGGCTCTGAAACTTGGAGAGTGACAAACACCATCAACAACAAGCTCCAGACCTTCACCAACCGATGCTTCGCCATACTTTGAGAATAAGATGGCCTGAGAGGATCTCCAACAGCAGCCTGTGGGAAAGAACTAACCAGAATGCCACTAGTCAAGACATCAAAAAGCGCAAGTGGGACACACCCTGGACACACACATAGGACACACCCTGCGCAAACCGGCTGACACCATTGCCAGCAGGCACTTGACTGGAACCCGCAGGGAAGAGGAAAGTTGGGAGACCAAAACAGACTTGAGAAGATCAGTAGAGAGCGAGCAAAGGCTGCCGGAACCACATGGGCAGGCCGTGCTTAGGGCAGGCGGACGAGGCATCTGCCTAGGGCCCCGCGCTTCAAGGGCCCCGCGCTTTTGATTGATATGTGACTTTAGATCCCAACTAAAACCGTGTGATCGTCGCGTGAGGCCCCGCACATGCCCTTTGCCTCGGACCCGCGGGGCTAAGAACGGGCCTGCACATGGCCCAACTGAGGGGGCTGCCCAAAACCGGGTTCGCTGGCGAAGTATTGTTGCGGCCTATGCTCATCGAGGAGTAACAAGGAATGATGATGATTGTTTATGTGACTGGTCATCTCTTAAATTGTGACATCATTACCCAGGTTTCTGAATCGGTTTCTGTATCTTTACAACGTGTCTCAGTTTCTAGAACATTTATTCAACTGTAACATCTACGTCATCTACTATATGTAACCTGCTCATCATTACTTGTGTCTACTTCACTGACTATCCATGTTTGAACTGCTCACAACTCACTTCTCCATTTTGTGATATACGACCTGTGCCTCATGGCTGCACTGTGTGGTAGAGAAGATGTTGTCCTCTTCATCTCCAACGATGCGACTGACAATGAGTGTGATATCGGATTGGTGGTTGTATGTTGTCTGCTCCATGTGTGTTTGAGGCTGCTGTCACGTGATCTTGTGTCTGGATACTTACCTGTGTTGACTACAACTGAAGTATCAGGTGAATCTTCGTTCACCTCCCTTGACTGTGTGACACCGTAATGTTGCTGTGTGTAACGCGTTGTTTGTGTTGTTACTTTGTGTACAACATGTTGAGTTTACCTGTAGTGTGGTTGCTGCTGTGGAGTCTGATAATCTACATGGACATTGCTGACTGCTTATGTCAAAGCTAATGGCGTAAAAGTGCGCTATCAAGATGCCATTGTTAACATAATAAACATTATATGATCATTATGTATATATTATTATACATTCACTGTGTAAGTCACGTGTTACTGTTATTTTACGTCGTGTTTATATCCATGTGTCTGTCAGTGTGTACGCTGTATCTCCGACAAGTAACTAACAGTAGAAACTTTGAATTGTAACAGAGAATGTCACGACAACAGCCACGACCGTCACCTCCACCAACGGCGGCACAACTCCGCCCTGCCTGCAGTGGAGAGACGTGCTGGTGTTGTACTTGAAAGACATTAGTGACGACTCGGGTATGATGAAGGAACTGAAAGAAGCGGGTATCCCAGTGCGGATGATGAAGGACGATAACATCGAGGACGTTGCCACGGCCCGCTGTGACGTGGTGTGGGTGACGAGTGGACAGCGTGTTTGTGGTCTGGAGAGAAAAGTTGTCGTCTGTCTGGAGGATCAAGTTTTATCCCGGTTCTGCTGCATGTCCCGGTGTACGTCACAACTTCTGATTATCTACTGTTAGAACAAACCAAAGGGTATCTGACGTCATCACATGACGAACATCACGTGACCTGCCCAGTTGGTTACGAGAAGAAGTGAACAGGTCACGACTTTCAAATGAATAAAGACTTTTAATTGTTATCCACCGAGTTCATGTTCACAAGTGTCTGTCAGTTCTTCACAATCACACTTCTTGCAAGACCAGGACATGACTCCACGGTGTTAGTCTTAGTGAGAACCTGGTCAGTCCGCTACACTTGTTTGTTTGCTGTCACAGTACTTCAACCCAAACACTTGTAACTACACTAATAATTCTCACACTTGATCTTTACGTGGTGTTTTCCCATGTGCGTGAATGTCACGCTGGTTATCTTGAACATCTTCTGCAGTAGGGTATAGATATTAATGTTTTATGTTCTTTTTACAGCATAAGTAAAGTAGACAAAAATACAAGACCCATGTTATTCAGTGAAGCTTGTCTCGCTCTATCAGCCAACAGACAGACATCCTGCACCAATGGTCACACCCGTTACAACATACCCTGGTGTTGATAAAAACAATTTTTGGTGATTTTTTTCATTTGTAAACATAACAGCCTTTTTAAAGCTTCAGAACATTTAGGAAGAGCAATACCTAATTTGACTTACAAAAATATCTGTTGTTACATCTCACCCCGGACCCTGGGCCTCGATCGCCTCCATTACACAAGGCGACCTGTCAAGTCGAAACAACGGACAGAAAAGGATGTCTTTACTATCCGCTTCCACTGCCCACCTATAATTATCTACCCCGCTTCAGCGTTGTTCTGACCTAGAACCAGCTGGTTCATGACAGAATATTTTGTTTAATTTTTGTCGATTTCCTTGTTGATGATGATTCTATAAGTATCGTGACTCTTTTTCGCTTCCTTAAAGTACTTATCCCATCTAAATCTTGTCTAAACTTTAAAATATTTCAACTCCTATAATGTGAATCCTCTTTTTCCTCACTAATTCCGTGTACACTGCCACTCTCAGCCTCTCTTTCTTCTTTGCCAATAAATGTGTGTGTTTGTTTGTGTTTTGAGACAAGATTTCATATTAACCTTGATAAAAAATTTTCTGTTCGCTGGTCTACATCACATATAATGCCATAAAACAAATCCTTGTGAGGGAAATGAATATCCTCGTTGGTACGTATTTACTGAAGAAGCAGTTCAATAACAACTCCAATTCTTCGGTTTTGTCTGAAGTCATTTCCACGCTAGAATCTTCCTGTAGTTACTTTCAAGTATCATGTACTTCCCCAATAAATGACAGCCAGATGGGAAGCATGTACCCGAGTGGTTAGAGCGATGGCGTCCAAACTAAGAGTAATCTGTTTCAATTCCCGATTAGCCAAGCATGCTCTCCTAATCACCTACCCAGCGAGAACGGGGTATCTGACTATATATAGGGTAAGACATCGCTCTCATGTAAAGCTGGCTCCAAGAAAAGTGAGGTCTCTAACACCTTACCAACGACCTCAAAAGATTAGACGCAATACATAAAGATACGTTAAAATTATTATTATTATTTACAAAATTTGTAAAGCACATACCCACTCTCCTAAGGAGCATGCTCTTAGTGCTTAAGAACAAGAACGAAACACGGACAGCATACGAGGGGCAGGAAAACAAACAAATAACATATGAACTAGAAAAGAATGAACAACCATACTAAACAAAGAATAAAATCAAATACAGAAAACACAAAGAGGAACCAAATAACAAGAACAAGAGCTGAGTACATGATGTTGCATAAGTAAGAATGTGAAAACGAATAGCATTATGGGAAAGGTTGTTATGAGTAATGTTTATGTAAGAGGTACGTTTATAATATAAGAATATTATTTATATTGCATCTTTAGTTCATCGTCGAGAAAACGCAAACAACACAAAGCATTATTCACCTTTTCCGGCGTTTTTTTTTTTTATTTTTAAATTCTTTTTTATCTTCCTCGTCAGAAAATGCCCAATAAATCGTCTAAGGATGTCAGATGGCCATTTTGTAGAGAACAGGACTGTATGCCTTTACGATGTAAATCGTAACCCTGGTAACAACACCGCCACTGGGAAGTCATTTCATCTGGAGTATCACCAACTCGGAAGTAGAACGTCAAAAACAATATTCTTTTAGAAGCATAAACAATTTTATTCACCACGTAAAAGCCAGCCTGAGATTATAAGGTAAACAAAAAATCTTCAGAAAGTTGCTTTTTAATTTTTTAATTGCTTAACAAATATAAGGAACTTATTGAGTCTTTAGAAAAATTAATTAAAGCTGCTGATTGCCATACAGTGGCTGCGATGTGGTCACCACGTCTACGTTGTCAGTACGTGGTGGGGAAGTCGTGCAGCATGTTGTATCACCTGTTGCTGCAGACACACAGGTAGATGTCGCTCGCTGTGATGTTAGAATCACCAACAGTTAACAGGTGATATTTTCTCAATGAAAGAACACCTGCCCTGCTCACACAAGTTTCGCTCCGCTACGTCACTAATTTTTTCGCACACGCTTTTTGCACTTACTTGTTGTACGCATGGGTGAACTGCCATACGTGGTTACCTAGTGATAATATTAAACCTTGACCTTGACCTTCCAACAAAACGGTTATCTCGAACATATACAGCATAAACAGACAGGAACACAAGTAAATATTACATGACTTGAAAGAGAAGTAACAGCGTACTAAAAGAATAAAATCGAATACAAAAAACACAAAGAGGAACCAACTAACAAGAACAAGAGCTGAGAGTTACAGGATATGTAAAATGAAGGATGATTGTTAGCTGTAATGTTTACAGAAGACGTGTGTTGTCATTGAACATGCAAAGGATTCAATAGTGGGTTATTTGACGGTTATGGAAAGGCAGAGAGTTCCATTATTTCGCTATACAATAACTAAACATCCTGTGGCAATATGTTGTTGTTCTGGTGACAGGAAGAGGAAGGAGACGATCATCAGACGAGGACCAGACTTTTGTAGCTGAGATAAAAGGGAAGAGCAGTTCGGAGAAATACTCAGGGAAGGTGCCAGCAAAGAAATTAAAACACAACACGGACAGTTTGTACTGATGCCAGAACGGATGGGAAGCCAGTGTAAAAAACTAATGAGAGGGGTGGCGTGGTCACGTGTCCTGCTCTAAGCACCAGATAATAATATGGAATGTTCATTTTAACTTTAGTTTCAAAACAGCCAAAAAAAAAAAAAACACACGCAACGTTGCTTCTTAAGAGCATAGCATGGAGAAATATATTTCAGGTAGAATTTCTTTTAAAAGTTACATATTTATTTACTACTTTATTTACTACTTATCTTGGAAATCAGTTTCACCGTTTTCTTCTCTTTCTCCCAAAGATAAAATAAACACAGAAAGTAATGTAGAGCCTTATCATCTACCTGCTATGTACTTGTTGAATAAGATGAGACTAGCTTTAGTCCTTACACATCAGTTTTGTACATCTGTACACAATTCTTGTTAGTAACAAACGGTAACGCTTGTTAATTCCTAATTTTTATTTGTTGTTAGGAACAGGGGGTTGTTGCCCCTGTCTGTGTTAACCAGGGATTATTGCCCTTACCAGTATCAGTGAATTTTTGGGTGCGTCGTGTTTAGCGTCAGAACACGACGTCATTTTATGACGTAGTTTTAGATTGTGGGGAGAGTGAAAAAATTTTTGGAAGAAGCAGACGACGGGAGACGAGAGATAGAAAAGACAGGCGTGAAAGTGGTCTGACTGTACGTGTGGATACAGGGACCGGTAATAAGTAAATTAGTTGCTTGCCCAGTCAAGGAACTACGAAGGGACTCACTGGGAGTGTGGAATCCCAACGTAACCGCCGGAGAGATGATGAGAAGCGGACGGAGAAACATCCGATACGTTAGTAAAAATTTTCTAGGGTTTATTTATCAAAAACCAGTTCAAAGCATATTGTGAGTTGTATAATTTTGCTTTTGTAATGACATTTTATTTCGTATGTCCTGTAATGTTTCGTCCTTTACTTTTGTTTCAAGTAAACTACCACGCGGTAGTGAAGTTTAGCTTCATGCGCATGCGCAGACTATACCCATACGTTTAGATACGTCCGGAGGATTCGATTCACTACAGAGCTGTAACAAAGGTCGCTAATACAATCCTGTGTGCAGTGTAGCAGGATATATATTGCTTATAAGTCTTAAGTATCCTGGTAAGTTCACAAAGATTAAAATCACCGAGAATAACCTTAGGGTCGTCTGGGCAAATGACATCTACTTTGTGTATCCGTCGTCATTCGATACGTCAGGGTTCAACGAGGCGGATGTAACGTAGCCACAGTGTATATGTAGCAGGGTTAGATGTGATTCTTCCCCCAGTCTCTCCACAACACCAAACACAACACTGTCGTGGGTTCTAGATGGTTTTAATCCGACGCCAGTCGATATTTCTGGCAGTGGCGAACCTTGATCTCACATACTTTCCCTCTCACTAACTGCCCTGTCTCCTTATATACCCCTCGGGTGGGTCACTTTTCGCGGTCTTCTGCATCAGCACTATTTCCCGCAAGCATCAGCACTTTTTTCGCAAGCATCAGCACTTTTCCTGCATGCATCAGCAAAACTATTTTCGCCCTCTTATGAATCAGCACTTTTTCCCCGCAAGCATCAGCAAAACTATTTTCGCCCTCTTATGAATCAGCACTTTTTCCGCAAGCATCAGCAAAACTATTTTCGGCCTCTTCCGGCGACCACCCACCATCGCCGCCCCCTTGTCTACACACTACCATATATATACAACTGTGTGAACAGCTGAGAAAATTTCAAACCATTCATCAAGTGTCTCAATCTACTCACTGGGGCCTAAGCCTGGATGACACCAGCAAAGACCACATCCTGCCCCAACGGTCACACTCATAGGAACATCGAACATACCCGGATGTTGATCTATAATACTTATTTATTTAGTTTACATTTCTGTTTAAATATCACAATACACTCATGTACACTCATGCCCGCTACACATACAATATGATGACATTAAAGCTGAACTATTATTTCGCGATTCGGGAAACTCCGATAAAGTAGATCGACATTGAGAAACATTTTTATAACAGAGTACACAGCTCTTAGTTCCGCCATCTTGCCATTCCTCGTCGTGACCACAGCAAGAGAAATAACTGAGTTATTCCACTGCGAAAGCACGAGAAATATTTATTTCATGACAGGTGAGTACTGATTTCCTTCTGTCGTTGATGTGATAAAGACTTCATACAGCGATAACATCGCCATCGTGGCTTGAGGAGGAAGACACAGGTTGTGAGTGTGTTTGAGGTCATCACAAGTAAGCAGCAATACTTACAGTACTGAGTGTACTGAGTGTATATTGGGTATATCACAATGCTGAAGTCAACTATGAAGTACATGTAGTTGTCTCCACTAGCTGAGGAAACATTACTTAGAGCGCTGGCATCTGATCTGAGAGGCGCGTCGGTTCGATACCCGTGTGGCGCAGCAAACATTTCCTAGTCAAGCAGCTGCTGCGAATAGCGACATGTAGTCATACAGGGTTGGGGAAGGCAGGACAGTGAGAGAGGAATTTGTGAGAGTGTTTTATAAATTGTATGTTCTGCTGTCGAACATATCTAGAATACTCAAGCTTATTGATGTTTTTATTTACTTACTTCCTTTGTATACACCAATGTGCTGTGTCCACATGATTTGTCAGATAATCCTCACTCTCAGCTATTACCATTATCTAGGGAAAGGTAGTTTGATACTTTTATTTTTTATATATGCTAAATATATACATAATAAAGTGAGAAATCGGAAGAAATTAAAAGAGAAGAGGAACCGAGGAAAGAAACAATAATTTTTTAGCATTGTGGCTTGTCTTACAAAATGGCCGTGGAGCTTTTTTTATTTATTTTCGCCACCAATAATGCTTTTTATAATAGGAAATCCAAAGCATGAAAAAAAATGCTTTGTTGAAAAAATTCACAAGCAAAAAGCAACCTATAAACCAGGGGTGGGCAACTTATCCGGTCGGCGGGCCGGATATGGGGAAATGAAGTCCTTGGCGGGCCAGATTACTGGATCAATACCTTAATCGCGTATTTATCTACATATGCAAGTAATCGTGTGTAATGTAAACTCGTAAACTTTAATTTTAAATCATAGAGACCGAAAACAGTATTTAATGATGTTAACGTAATGTACTTCAATAGCTGCTGAAGTCAATGAGACAGCTGCGGTCGATCACAGTTGTCAACAAATTGCTTGAGCTCAGGCTGCATGTCGGACGTAGAAATCCTCAGTAACGACTGCACGTGAACATCAGTTAGGTTGGAACGAAGATTTGTCTTGTTAATGTTCATGGTCGAAAATGTTTGCTCACAAATGTATGTAGACCCGAACAGAACAAGTAGTTTCATGGCCATCTTTCTCAGGTTGGCAAACTCGGACTCATTCAGTGAGGCATACAATTTGTCAATGCTTTCAGATTGGAATTTCTCTTTCAGGGTAGAGTCACACTGCAGGTCAGTCAATTCCAGCTGTAGAGCATCAGGCACCTTTTCAAAGTCAGTTGTAAACGGGGATGACAAGATATCAAACTCAGCAGCAAGTTTCTG
The DNA here is from genome assembly GCF_003073045.1 of Pomacea canaliculata. Lineage (NCBI taxonomy): Eukaryota > Metazoa > Mollusca > Gastropoda > Architaenioglossa > Ampullariidae > Pomacea > Pomacea canaliculata. The sequence goes on along the minus strand of NC_037596.1, from coordinate 17,442,311 downwards.
GAAGTCCGCAAAACGACGAGCAAATTCATTGTCTAGTGTGGATATAATATTGGTGTATTTCTCAGTTGACATCATCCGGGCTGCCATAGTCTCGAGTGTTGGAAAGTGTGTTTTGATATTCTGACAAATTCACCATCACTGAACGATGTGCTGTGCTTGGCAATGTTGTATGCGACCACAAAGCTGACATGAGTAGCAGCTTTCTGGGCTACTTTGGTTTTTAGGAATACATTCTGCTGCTTTACAAGTTTTCTGTCCAGTTCTGTTGCTCTTGTTTGCCGTTCGACTGCTGATAAAGTCCTACCATAGCCTGCCATAGCTTGCCATAGTACTGCCATAGCCTGCCATAGTACTGCCATAGCCTGCCATAGTACTGCCATAGCCTGCCATAGTACTGCCATAGCCTGCCATAGTACTGCCATAGTACTGCCTAATAGCCTGCCATATACTGCCAAGTATCTGCCATAGCCTGCCTTAAGTACTGCAATAGTACTCCATAGCCTCATAGTACTGCCATTAGCCTGCCATATACTGCCATAGTACTGCCAAGTACTGCCATAGCCTGCCATAGTACTGCCATAGCCTCCATAGTACTGCCATAGCCTGCCATAGTACTGCAATAGTACTGCCATAGCCTGCCATAGCCTGCCATAGTACTGCCATAGCCTGCCATAGCCTGCCATAGTACTGCCAGAGCCTACCATAGCCTGCCATAGTACTGCCATAGCCTGCCATAGTACTGCCATAGCCTGCATGGTTCGTCGCATCATGGCGGCTGACATTGTACTCTGTCATCACGGCAACACTTTCACTGCACAACAAACATACTGCTTTCTTGCCGACTTCTAAATCTAATTCTAACTGAAAACAAAGAATCAAAAATAACTAACAGTCAACTATTATTCACTCCAGTAAGCAAGTAATTAGTACATGTAGTGGAGATTGCGGCAGATTGGGCCGCGGCCACATTATCATGTACGAAACAGAAACAGTTGCGGCCAGTCAAAAAATCCCTTCGCTGGCCGGATCCGCCCGGGCCGTATGTTGCCCACCCCTGCTTTAAAGGTATCTGCCATGACCTCTGACCCACTGTAGGGTCTGTAGTTTAGTGTTTGACTGTTCTGATGTTGGTATAAGCTTTACAGAAAGAGTACACTTGTTCATCTTCTGTTCTACTTTACACAGAGGACATGTCACGTGGGCCCACATCATCATTATTGAGCTTATGTTGTTATATCAGATATTCATAGTCTAAAAGCAATATAAGCTACTTTTCAGTTGTAGAGGTTAATGTATCGTTCAGGCTGGAGAGAGATTTTATACGATGCCCACATTTCTAGACATGAACTGTTTCGTACATCGCAATGCCAGTTCTAGGTAAAACAGTCTTCTAGTCTTTGCCGGATTTTTCATCGGGGTACACAGTCGTTCCCTGGCCACAACGGTGTTGCAGTATATAAAACACACGCCTTCTCCGGTGGATTGGTTGGTGACAGTAGGACACCTGTCCATGGGAATAGGATGACTAAACCAGCTGACATGTCATGATTCACTCATTGTCACTGTCAGACTCCTCAGCCAAGTCTCGGTGTAAACAAAATATTAACAGCAGTTAAATCTGATTCATTTCAATGTGAGGGTATTTGGTAAGCTAATATGTACTTAACCACTCCTACATTTCAAACGAGTCATCAAGTGTTTCATATCTACCACTGGGGCCTAAGCCTCGAGAAACCAAGACCAATCCTGCCCCAACGTCGAACTCGTAGGAACATCGAACAAACCGGATTTGATCTATAATACTTATTTATTTAGTTTACATTTCTGTTAAATATCACAATACACTCATGTACACTCATGCCCACAACACATACATATGATGACATTAAAGCTGAACTATTATTCGTGATTCGAAAACTCCGATAAAGTAGATCGACATTGAGAAACATTTTACAACAGAGTGCACAGCTCTTAGTTCCGCCATCTTGCCATTCCTCGTCGTGACACAGCAAGAAAATAACTCAGTATTCCACTGTAAAAGCGCGAGAGAGATTACATGTACATTACTGATTTCCTTCTGTCGTTTTGATGTGATAAAAACTTTAATACACGATGACATCCCATCGTGGCCTGAGGAGGAAGACAGGCTGTGAGGTGTTTGCAATTACTGCAGTACTGAGTGTATGAGTGTATATTGGTATATCATCAATGCTGAAGTCAACTATGAAGTACATGTAGTCAGTAGTTGTCTCACAAGCTGGGGAAACAGTGCTAAGAGCGCTGGCATCTGATCTGAGAGCGCTTGGTTCGATACCCGGTTGCGCAGCAAACCTTCCCTTCCCTCGTCAAGCAGCTGCTGGGAATAGCGACATGGCCTTATACAGGGTGGAAGGCAGGACAGTTGAGAGAGGAATTTCTCGTCATGTTTTATACATTGTGTATAGTTAAGTGAAATGTTTATGTCAAACATCTAGAGTACTCGTTTTAAGCTCAAGCTTATTAATGTGTTTATTTACTTAGTTGCTTTTTAGACACGAATGTGTTGTGTCCACATTGATTTGTCTGATAATCCTCACTCTCAGCTATTATCATCATCGTAGGAAAAGGTAGTTTAATACTTTATTTTTTTATAATGCTAGTCAGGGTGTCCAAAACAAGCCGGCCCGGGCCACATCCGCACGCCATAAAATTTTTACCTGGCCCGCGAAAGAATTTTAGTTAATCACTGTTAATGGCCCGTCGACGTGACAGTTAGAAGGCAAGAACAGAAAGTTCCCGTCGATCACAGCAAGGCGATGGAGAGTTTAGTGAAGTTTGTGCAGACCATCAACAGTGCACTGGTTCAAGTTACCACCCTTGTTATGACCTGCCCCGTATGCCATAAAACATAAGATTCAATTCCAATATGCAGTCCGGAAAAGCAGCCACCTACTCCCGATACTTTCTCCCAATTCCGCATGCACGAAGCGCTACTCCCCTCAAACTCTCCGGGCCTGGCTGCGGGAAAACCCGATGGCTTCAGGGAGGTGAAGGGAGCTAACTACTTCCTATCGTCACCTCGCTTTCCTTACATCGACTCTCTTTGAGGTCCCACCTACTAATTAGCAATGTCACTGTTTTCATTCAGTATTTATCTTATTGTAGTCGATCAAGTAACTCAGGTGTAGGCGCTATCTCTCACCTTTGGATGTTGCTGGGTTACTAGCGGAGACCAAAAAAAGTGAAAAATAAACAAAGGGCTGCGAAAGATTGCAGAGAGCAAAACGGTATCATGTCAACCACAAAGAGTTATCTTTGACTATATTACATTTGGCAAAAGTTAAAATATTTAAGAAAAAACATGTGGCAAGCTAACTTCACGTTCCCATGCTAGAGATCTCTCAATCATCCTGTTTATGGTAATCACAGGCACATTCACAGCCTAAAAAAAATCATGAGAGTCAACATCAAAAGTAATACTGCATGTTGCATAGAAATGCCCGATGCAAAACAAATAAGACCTTGAGTCTTGAAATGTAAATATGACAATAAATAGCGTGTTCATGTTAAGGTGGTTTAACTACATATTACATGAAACCCCAGATGATGTATTAATTTAACAGTTGAAAGCAAGTGACTGTTTAGTAGCACACATCAGGAGATTCATTGCAGTACAAAGTCACACACATGCTAAACACACAGATGGATAAAAGGCAACATTTTAGTTTATGTTGAAAACTGCTTTATACATGGCGAACATTATCCAACACACAAAGGATATATGTCATGAGCGCAGGACAAGCATAGAAAACCAGAGTAACTATAAGTCTGCCTAATTACAAAGCAATGCCCATTACAACAAAGTGATCATCGTAAAAGAAGAATGCACTGATAAACAAAAAATCCTAGTTTCCATACATCTATTCTGACCATACCTCACACTCAACACCTTCACTAGTATTCATATGAAATAAAGGAAATTTTTATATATATATTGCTTCTGATTGAATAGCATGTAGGTTTCCTGAAGTTAAATACAATTCTCCTAGCGACAGTTCAAATGCCAATCTGACAATTATAATAGCAACAAAAACCCAACAATGCTTCTGCTTGACACCAATGATCTATAACTAACATGGCAATTTTGTTCAAGCTGTCCGTACATGGCGAAACAACACATCATTTTCATGTTAACCATGTGTATTTGGGGATTCATTAAACTACTTTAAATTCTTGAAGAAATATTCGTGTAAAAAAACAGGGGGGTGAAGGTCAGGCGGGAAGGTTGCTAGCACTACTCAGTTCATCCTTACATCGATCGTTCACCCAATGCACTTAGTTCATGTTTTTCAAGGTCACTCAGTTTGAAGCTTGATGCTCCAGAATCTTTATTTTTTTCACCCTTCAAGGTATTGAGATATTCAAAATATACATACATCACACGCAGTTACTAGTATATCTTATATGCAGATCTCCCTCACATACACACACATTCAGCTGGTCAGTTTGTAACAGTTTAATACATTTAAAAGCTAATTTTGCCTCACTCACTTGCTCGTTCCTTCTCTAGCCCTTTAATGCAAAAGCGCATCATGCATTGTAATCAAATAAATCAAAGTATATAAACAGCAGTAAACAACAAAAACGTTTGAGGATTTTCTGCCCCTCTGTCATTTCTCCTAACACAGTATAACACATAATTTCTTATTATATCTGCATACGTTATAAATGAAAACCCCTACACACATATCATAGATGCTATTGAGTGCTTACGACACCAACATGCACACACACTATAGAAACTCCGCCCCCCCCCGGACACACACACTTACTCATATCGAGTATATATATATAAAACTCCCTCACCGACACACACGACATCTGCTTATAAGCACACCATTGTAACCCCCACCCACCCACACACGAGCCATAATATCTCTTATAACAATATGAACCCCCCACACATACACTCATCTCTGCAACTTTATATATATTTTACAATGGTTACCTACTCACACATCGATGACATCATGAATTCTGCTCCTGACATAACACACACCACTATTCAATATTGGCATAATATAGTTAAAAAAATAACTCCTTAGCACACATCTCATATCTGCTTATGAATATATGATACAGCCCAATAATACACCGATTGCATAGTACTGCCTGTTACCTCTCATACATCACTTAGATTATATCCGCAACGCACTCTCGACGAGTCACAGCCGGGCTCACTATAATTATTCATATCCCCCAACACACCCCGTACTCACTCATATTCTTCTTCTTCTTCTTCGTCCTATACGCCCCAGTGAGCATAGTCCGCGAACCACACGCCGCCATCGACTCCTGGCTCCTTGTCCAGCTGGCACCATGTCAGCCATCGTCTTCCGCCGCTCGGACTATCTCCTCCACGTCTTCTGGTCTCCCAACCTACGCCTCCCCTGGGGTTCCAGCAAGAGCCTGTCGCGTTATGTCGGCTGCTTCGTAGGGTGGGCCAATCAGAGCCCCACTTCCGCTTCTTGAGTCTAGTCGGCAGGTTTTGGTTGCTCTCCCACAGTCCGCATTGAATCTTCTCAAGGCCATTCGGATTAAAAATCGGCCAACAGTGTTGATAAATGTCTATCTTGTTGTATGGCATTGTCACCGCCATGCTCAGAATCATACAGAAACTGACTGACATGGTATATAGACGATCTTGGTGTTAGAGACCAAAGCCTTGGATTCCAATAGTTTGGGTGTGGAAGTAACCTGGCTTTGTTATCGTTCTTTTTTTTTTTTTGGTGGGGTGTGGTTTTTGTTTTTATACATCGTACACTCACCTCCTCTTTGCTGCTGACTATGCTCCAAGGTAGTGAAACGGTCATTACTCTGTAACATCTCCATGTAGTGGAGTGGCTTCTTCTTTGTGTGACTGCATTACCTCCGTGCTTTTGATGTTGATCCAGCCATCATGCTGCCTTCTGCGAGCGAGTGACTTGTCTGGCGTGTTGTTTGAGTGGGACAACAGGCTGATTCATCCATCATAGTCAAATCCTCGAGCTGTCTGCGAAGGTCACTGAAGGCCTGCTTGCTTTAGAGGTTGTTCTTCCAATGATTCCAGTCTATGAGATTAGGAATATTGTGTGAGACTCACATATTTGCAATATAAATATAATTCCTCTCCACTCATGACAACTTTTACTGCTTATGAACAATTTAACCCCCCACCACCCCACATAGCCTTCATTATCTGCTATATATATACCACCAACACAACACCTACTCACTCATATTATTATATAATCCAACTACACACACACAAACAGCCTCATATTGCTTATTATAACCTCCCCCACCCCCGTACACACATTATATCCGCTTTTATATTATATATTAATCCCCCCCACATAATATCTGCATATATAAAATACCCTACACACACCCTTACTCACTCATATTTGCCACGATATAATAAAATCCCCCCCTCATCACACTTGTATCTCTATATACACATGTACTCCCACCACACCAACACACATACCATATATATAAACCCCCAACACACACATCTCTGCTATAGATGTAAATCCCCAATACATATACTTGCTATAAAATATACTACCCACATCCACAACGCATATACTCATATTTACTTATTGTATATATGAAACCTCACCTCCACACACATATACAGATTCTCTATTCTTCTAGTTTACCGTCCTAAGTAAACAAACTTAGCCATCTAATAGGTCTGTTTATTTGTTGATGTCAGTAAAGAATGAACTTTTAGGCATAAGATTGTGAGTAAATTAAGATAAATTATTTCTACATTGGTCATCAAATTCTTGTAAAGTGAATAGATATGAAATTACAAAGATGTTAGCAGCCTTTCATTTCTAGATTCATTTTGTCTACATGTGTTTTACATGTTTTGTACTGTATTTGTTTTGCAATACTTCACGGTGGTGCATTCAACAAACATTACAAGCGCCTTACAAATTCAAGTATTAATATTATGTATAAGTTTACTTTATTTTCCATTGGAGTCCGAAATCAAGTTGCTTTTGATAAATCCAACTACTTTTTGAAAATTCACAGCCCGATGTGTCTGCATATCTTTGTCTTTTCAGCACAACCTTGATCCGGTAATGAAATTCCGTTAGGTGCTCGCCGATGCAAAACCATCGTGACTTCTCGCCACAGTACGATTAACAGTCGATTTGTCTACATCAGTGAATTCTCCACACACTTCTTGAAAGTTTGATATGGCAAAATATCGTCAGTCATGAGCACTTGTAGTGACGATTGTTAGTGTGCTGCCTTGCCGACTGGTGACGCATCTCTTATGCCACTTCAGCGTCAGCGCTAGAATGTTCTCTCGACTAAAATGAAGTTGCCAATACAGTTTTAATTCATCCAACACTTCAAAACGGGTGCGATCTGTCACCAAAAACACCCGATTTCGTCTGGACAATCGACGTTGTTGCTAGTAAACACAGTGACGGCCGCCATTTTTTTTCGCCCGGATAGCGAGTTACACAGCCCCGGCCACAGATAACTTTATACGCGAGAAGCCAGACCCGGACAGCTTCTCGGCGCTCGCGTGCATACGAATTTTCGCTCCTATCCACCCGGAATGAGCCTCTATTACCGATTAGACCCCTTCTCCGGCTACATGCATACGGGCCTGAAGGAGGGTGGAGGCGGGCCCATAAATTGACCTTTGAACGGGACACTGCTTGGCCTGAACAGGGGCCGCGGGTCGAGATTTTTAGTACTGTTAACTTCCATGAATCGTCCGAGATCAAAGGGTGACTAGGGAAAACCCACGTGTATATGATCTAGCATCCTCCAGACTAGTAAAACTCATCACTGTCTGACTCTGCGGGTTGCGAGCGGAAGTCGTCTCGATGATGAGACGTTAAGTTGTGAGAAGCAAACTTGTGGAGATCAAAGTTGGTGGACTATATAGCTTCTACAAGGACAGTGGTGATATATATAATACCTACCAACTAGAATTATATGTGCAAACTGTGCATGATACGTGTCAACTGTGAATTACACACGTAGACTGTGGATGATAAGTGCCAACTGTGGAATACTGACTGTCCAGTTCCTGGTCGTCAAGAGGAATGACTGCCGGTAGAGAGATAAGTATCCGAGTATAAACAGCAAGCCGCTGTGTTGAAATTATTGCTGCTTGTGTATTGATAATTTGTGTCTTTTTGCCTAATTATGTCTTCTTTTACATACATATACTGATGCAATAACATCACATGTCATAGCAAATAGTACTGAACAGAGCAGAGCACGCGATTATTTATTAGAATTAATTGAAAGCTGTGTGTAGTGTTGTAATGATTCGCGATTGAGACGAATCTAGTTAGATTCATTTTCATTCTCCTTGTGGTCAGGGAAGAGTAGACGCGCGAGCGCTGACGCGGCTCTGTATGACTCATTTTCTTACGTCATAGATGGAATGACGTAAATCAGCTTAGCACAGCGTAACTAGGCGAGGTAGGCATGGAGAAGCCATATAGTACTTATGACTGGTGTGAGAGTCTCCAAGAAAGACTGTTAGTGTCGCTCATTACCTGGTCAGCTAAGGGTGCCTGATTGTCAGGAGGGAAAAAAGAGAGAAGTTAACTAGGGAATTCTAACGGTTCTCGAAACAGACGAGACCAAGCAGTTGAGAGTACAGAGCTCCGTCGTCAGTGAACAGTGTGTGGATAACTGCCAGCAGGCCTGACGAGGGGGGGACATGGGGTCTGGTTTGTACCGGGCCCGCGGTTTCAAGGGGGGCCCGCCTTGGTCAGTGATTTTTTTTCTTCTTCTCCTTTTCTTTTTCGTTAAAGAAAGGTCTAAGGACAGAACACCCAAGCATTACAACATGCAGAAGTTGAGTTTCAAGTCTGTAGAATACAATTTCGGGTGCTGGGGCTGTCGTGAGAAGTGTAGTCAGCGGGTATCATATTCTCGCTGGACAAGCCAAGAGGTGACGGCCGCTGGACACTAAAGATTTTTATCGCGTAGTGTGAACCGACCTGAACAACGGTTGGTGCCATGAGATTGCTGGCTACAGGTGCCACTACAGGGAAGGGTGGGGTGGCAGGAGGGGGGCGGCCCTGCAAGCAATCGGACTTAACAGTGGAGATCAGGCAGGTATGTTACTGATGTGTGGCCACTCTGTGAACCAACATGGTGGGGTCCCGCCCCTGGTGCTGCAGCCTGTAAGCGAGAGACATCAAGGCTGCTTTTTTTCGTAGTTACTAAGCAACACTGAGACTTTCCTTAACCGTATCTCCATCACCATGCAAACAACTACATTAGTCTACATAGTAGATCCTTGATACAATGAGACTATATTATCCTGTAATATTATCGCAGCCAGCAAAATAGAACACATTATTGCAAAACATTTTAAAACTGCTGTCCGCAAATATTAGGTTTATAAATTGATCACGGTGTTCTTTTGCTCTTTGCCGACAAAGCTCTCGGTAAAAAGGAGTACTATCTACCCACCATCCGTCCCCCAAAGTCACCTCGGAATCTTTCTGATTGTGCGCTAGTTGTCTTCAAGGAGCTGTCATTATGGTGCATGTATAATCTGAGTTTTGCGGTGGCTGCGACATTTGCTTTTCGAATTATCACCATATATTTGAATGTGTTTTTAAAGGAGCTTCGTGTAACGTATATTTGTTTCACGATGAAGAATGGAAGAACAGAAGTTTACAGATGTGTTATGAGTTATGACATAAGTGTTAGTTTGTCCACGTTTTCATTAAATTTTCTCCATGTCTTGAACCCACAATCAAGGGTAGAGGCAAATTATGTTTTAGTTTAGAGGCCAGTGACTAAGATGACAGCAACTTCCACCCATGCCGCCATCGTGGGCCGTAATGCATTGTTGCTGACAACACGACAAAAGGGAAAGGGGGTGGGGTGTGATAGTTTCTGGAAGACTCCACGGAATGGACTGGGAATTAAATGGTCGGGGTTTGGAGCAATTGGAGGTGTAGGACTGGTATTTTTATGAGATAGACGAGTCAGCGGTAAAGTCGCCGTGTTTTGACCTTGACACTTAAATTTTCCCACCCCTTTCGATCGGAGTCATTCGACCAAAGAAAGCTTGGACAGTTGGACCTTAGAGATAGCGATAGTCACTTAACTTCACACCGCACTCCTCCTGCCTGTCGCACGCTGTCTTCTACACTCGAAAAGCCGAGATACGCTGCACTTTGTTATTTATGGTCAGTACACTAGTTTTTTATTTATGCTTCTATGATTTTTCTGTTTATTGGCCAAATAGCATTTGACAAGGCAGGAACATCAGTGTCAATGAGAGTGACTAGCGTCTCAAATTGACTGACAATAATGAAGTTTTGTGAGAAAAGCTCATTAAGTTTGTAGCACTCTAGTAGTGTACGAAGTATAATGTCTTTGGGTTGTAGATTTGCATCTATATTCCAGAATGTTTGGCACGGCAGCAATGTAAAAGGTAGAATGCCTTGTGCGAGGGAGGAAATGATGTTCAACAATGTAGCGATGTTCAAAGTAAAATGTCTCCACCCCTCCCAACCACATCCGCACACCTGCATCCTGTCGCTAGTCGACCCCATCCCGCTCTTCCGCTGTCACCCGGCCAGCGACCACCACCCCCCACATTGCCAGCCTCCACCCTCCCTGTGTGCGTGCTATGATGTTCCATCCCCACTAACTGCGATGTCCCACACTACCGTACAGTATTATAATCGAGCACTGCGTGGAATTTCACAACTCGTGCCTTTTGACAGTCACACAATAGTGGCATAGTAATTTTTTTTTACATTGAATTTATAGTCGGGACCGAGCAAAAGTGGCATAATACCGAGAGTGGCAGAGTAGCGGGGTGGCATAGTAGAGAGATTTGACTGTATTTTACTATTTTTTACATAAATAGAACAGTGTGCGAGATCTTGCAGCCTTATAAGCAATCTTTTTCAAAGTTTACGCCTTTGCAACGAAGAGGTCTACTTACCCACGGTAGAGTAAAATGTAACGGGTACAGTTTCATTCACTTCTTGCATTCATTACTAGCATGGGTACTGCATTTTGTCCAGGTGATGTCCGTTTGCCTGATAATCTTCCTGTCAAATTTAGTTGAGTTTGACAAATGTGTGGATTTATATCGATGCCAGTGCCATGCGCACCACGCACTCATGCACATACCCCTCAAGTGCTACAAGTCTGATCCTTTAACATCATTTGTCCTCATTTACTAACAACTCGCATGTAAACAACTTTATGTTCAAGTAGTGATGTAGATCCTAGTGCACTTGTCCTACTGTTTGCAGTCTATATTTCGTTACTGAATGTCACGGATCAGTCCGTGCCTCCTTTGTTTTGTTTTGTTTTTTTTTTTTTTTTTTTTTTTTGGTGGCAATTGCGCCTGAGTTTGGTGAAAGGAAATGGAGGGGGGAGCGGGGTGGCGTAGCCAGCCCTGTGTGTGTGTGTGCCCCTCTGCGATGGACAGTCAACGGCGTAATTAGTTGACGGATATAGAGGTCGTGAACCCCACGTGAGTTTCTGACTCACGTGCGGCTGAAAGAATGCGACACCTGGTCTAGGGGACTGGGGGGGAAGATTTAAGGCGGACCGTAGCGTCGGTCGGGGGGGAGGGAGAAACGAGTAACAAGAGGAAGTATCGAGCAGCGAGTTGAGGGGGGGAGAGAGCCATCCAGCGATCGAGAAGCTGATTGATACAGCGGCGGCTGTTAATTGTGTTAATTGTGAGTGGAGTGTATTGATGACGGACTCGCTGTACCGTGTTTGCTACGGAGCCGCTGCTGTTGCTGTGTTTTGGGGATCGCAACTTCAGTAGAACTGCTGCTGAAGGTTCCTCGCCGAATCTGCTACTGGGAGCGGTGGACATCGCCGAGCTGAGAAGTTCCAGAGAAGAAACAACCCGAGCCGACGACTATAGGCGGGCAGCATCTCATCACAGCTGGAGAGTGTTGAGCAAGTGGGCTCCACTCTCGTACTTGACAACGACGACGACACACCGACCGCGTGGAGGGCCGTCGCTGTCGTCTATTAAAAGTCGTGCAATGGAGTGTTGAGGACACTGACGATTTGATTGTCCGCTGATGCTGACAACTCAAAGTAAGACTTTTGCCTTTTGGTTTACCTCCAGAGAGAGAGAGAGAGGGGGAAGGTCGTACCCCCCATTGTTTATCTCCACCGTCAACGTTAGAGGGAGAGTAAGACGGTTTACACGGACTGTGTGTATGTGTTTGATGAACAGTTATGAGCACACGGACATTGCTGGTGGCTAGAAAAGTGCTCGGGAGAGACGTACCGTTAGACGTGGATTGAAACGGACATATGTATGAGAACTGCCCTGCGTACCGCAACGCGGGCGCACGCGTGCGCACGCGGGCGCCTACGACGGGCGGGCCGTACCGCAGCGAAATTTGAGTGAGCGCACGCTTGAGAGGTACTACGCCACGGGCGCAAAGATGGCCGCCATGGTTGTAAAGTTTAGGCGTGTCGATGATATTCACGGTGGATCTTCTAATAAATAAGTATTTTGCGATAGATAAATATATACGACGACAAAGAAGTGTATTAAAAGTTCAGATTTCATCGTCATGTCTTTCTAGAGATGGTAGATGAATTTGCCTTCGATCTTGAAACTCTGAATCGGGACCACAACAACAGAAAGTCTGCTCGTCGTTTGTTTTTACATGATATACTTGACTACCGCATTGCTCTTTCTTTTTTTTTTTTTCTTTTTTTTTTTTTAGGAGTCTGATAGTATTGGATCTTTCAAGAAACATCTGAAGACTCACTTGTTTAATCTTTTTTGAAGTGTTCATTTGACCTGCAGTTTGGTGGCTGCTGGGATTACCGCGCATTGAGCGCATCTTTGTGATGCGGATACTGGCGCGCTATAAAACTACATCATCATCATCATCATCATCATCATCTTTCCACATAATCTTTAATTCTTATGGACTTTTTTTCCTCTTTTAGTTCCCAAATGAATGCCACTAGAAGTATATTGTTTGGCGCTGCAATATATTGCTTCTATTAATTCGTCGTCGTTGTCAAATATGCCCATAAACAAAATTATATTCACGACTTCGCTGTCAGCCGCCATTTTAACAGGCGCCCACGGTGGGCGAAGGGTATCACAAGCTCTTTAGGGCGTGAGTGAGCGCCCGCGGGCATCCGCGGTGAGCGCCCGCGTTACGGTACGCAGGGCTGTTGTAGCAGTCTGCGCGCTGCCGTAGTGTCGATGTTGAACCAACCTAGGATGTATACTTTCTGATTTAGAACGGATAACAGTGAACTTGTGCTGTATGGTTTAATTTGACCTGCTGGATATTCTTGTATTACAATTTATGTTTTTTTTTATAGTATTTTTTCTTTTTGGTGTATAATAAATAACAGAACGTCTCAATCTGAAGTGATCTCTTGTCGTTCTTCGTAAAGAATGCGCAATGTCCGACTACCGGTGGTGACACTAAATGAAGTGTAGATATTGAGATTCGAATTGTAAACATACATTATATACTGGGAAAATAATTTACGATTACAAGTACAAGGGGCCCGGAGAGGTCGTCTGTCCCGGGGCCCGGGCTGGCTCTCGGCGGCCCTGACTGCCAGCAACGGATAGCCAACGTTTTTTCCTGTGGAGTATTATCGTGTGTATTCCGAGTGTGGTGTAGTAATTAATTCAGTCGGAATATAACATCTTCGCCCATACGGCTTTAATCTCTCCTTAGCTACACGAACTGCTTGAAGTGATTCACTGGATTAACCTGCTGGTCCAGTCAGTGGTCTCGCCAGCCCGTCTGAGAAACGTTAGGAGGAGGTTGACGCTGGGGAAGTAGCGTTATTTTATTTTGTTTCATCCTCATCCCATCGTTAATTAATTTCATAAACATTAAATGTGTTAATCGTTGGCCGGACCTTTTTGTTGAAAAAGGTGAAAGAGTGCGGCGAGCGTGGTTTACATGCAGATCTTTACACGCACTCGCAAACACATTAAACACACTCTTTCGTAAAACGTTACAATGACTAGCAGGATATTAAGTTGTAATATTCAGGGTATCATTGTGTACATATGAAGAGTGTATTCTGCTTGCCTTCCACTCGTGTGTGAACCGGGGACAGAGCTGTAACAAAGGTCGCTAATACAATCCTGTGTGCAGTGTAGCAAGACATATATTGCTCATAAGTCTTAAGTATTTCGGTAAGTTCACAAAGATTAAAATCACCGAGAATAAACTTAGTGTCGTCTGGGCAAATGACATCTATGTTTGTGTTTCCGCCGTCATTCGATACGTCAGGGTTCAACGAGGTCACACTCTCCTTGTGCGCATGGAGATTCACCAATTTCAAAAAATCATAAAAAATAACGGTAAGAGATAGAAAAAATTGAAACTAATAATAAGAGATTAAACTGTGTGAAACAAAACATTTTAATCCTGCATGAACAGACACTTATTAGGTAATCCAAAGAAAATTAGGTAGGTGTAATTAATGTTTTTTTTTTAAATTCACACAGGGTTGTACATGATATATCACGCAAGCACAAGTTACACTTCCAGTCCAGGAATAACACTTTGACAACCACATATAAACTTGAAATGAATAAAAATTGTTCTTGCCCCTAAAAAATCAGATTGATGCATTTAATAATATTATTATCGGTTCACTAAAAAGGTACAGAGCCGCACGAAAAAAATCACTATGGAGCACGGAGTGCCTGCGAAGCAAATTTTCACCTGTGTTAAAAAATTTATATCTGTTAAACAACAAAAAAGACAAATATATATGATACGCCTTTTCGAAGAGCATTTTAAAAACATTTACGTGGTGTTAATTTTTATAGGTTTCGATTTCATGTAGTAAGATCACATCAAAGATAGTAACTGTATAGGCTTAAATTTCAGAAACTGGTCGGAATGTCACGACTCAGAAATTCAAGAACATTTTTTGTACATGATATATACAAGCGTAACGTGCCAAACAAGATCATATTTTATTAGAATATATATTAGAATTTAAATGTTACTTACTGTTTTCTTCTCAATTTTTGTTGTTTGAGTACAAATCCACGTCAAATCGAGTGACCTTCATCTAATGTCAATATGGTGCTCACGTGTAAACAAACTATACAGTGGTTTAAAACACGAGGAAACACATGATTGGTTGAATATTTCAGCCTTTAAAAGGAAGTAATCGTTGGAGGAACAAATCACGAAGGTTACTGAGTTTTCTCCCTTGTGTATTCGCTCATTTATGCACAGGGTTTACCCTACACTGGCTACCGCAGTGTTTCGTACCTGGGCGGCTGGAATGTCCAACCTTAGTATAGCCGATATCCACAGTGTATACACAAGTGTGTGAACAGCTGACGAAATTTCAAACCATTCATCAAGTGTTTCAATCTACTCACTGGGGCCTAAGCCTCGAGGAAACCAAAGACCATATCCTGCCCCGACGGTCACACTCATAGGAACATCGAACATACCTGGATATTGATCTATAATACTTATTTATTTAGTTTACATTTGTGTTTAAATATAACAATACACTCATGTACACTCATGCCCACTACACATACAATATGAATGACATTAAAGCTGAACTATTATTTCGCGATTGGGGAAACTCCGATAAAGTAGATCGACATTGAGAAACATTTTTATAACAGAGTACACAGCTCTTAGTTCCGCCATCTTGCCATTCCTCGTCGTGACCACAGCAAGAGAAATAACTACCTTATTCCACTGCGAAAGCACGAGAAAGATTTATTTCATGACAGGTGAGTACTTAGTTCCTTCTGTCGTTGATGTGATAAAGACTTCAATACAGCGATAACATCGCCATCGTGGCCTGAGGAGGAAGACACAGGTTGTGAGTGTGTTTGCAATACTTAGCAGTACTGAGTGTACTGAGCGACATACTGGGTATATCACAATCCTCAAGTATGCTATTAAGTAATCAGTAATTGTCTCCACTAGCTGGGGAAACAGTGCTAAGAGCGCTGGCATGTGATCTGAGAGGCGCATGGGTTTCGATACCCGTGTGGCGCAGCAAACTTTCCCTCGTCAAGCAGCTGCTGGGAATAGCGACATAGCTACATACAGGGTTGGGGAAGGCAGGACAGTGTGAGAGGAATTGGTCATAGTGTTTTATACATTGTAGTAGTTGATGTTCTTATGTCGAACATATCTAGAATACTCAAGCTTATTGATGTGTTTATTTACTTAATTGCTTTGTCTACACGAATGTGTTGTGTCCACATGATTTGTCAGATAATCCTCACTCTCAGCTATTATCTTTATCTATGGAAAGGTAGTTTTATACTTTTATTTTTTTATATATGCTAAATAAACACATAATAAAGTGAGAAATCGGAAGAAATTAAAAGAGAAGAGGAACGAAGGAAACAAACAATTATCGTTTAGCATTGTGGCTAGTCTTACAAAATGGCCGTGGAGCTTTTTTTATTATTTATTTTCGCCACCAATAATGCATCTTATAATAGGAAACCCAAAGCATTACAAAAAAATTGCTTTGTAGCAAAAATTCACAAGCAAAAAGTAACGTATAAACGTTGTAATTAAAAAAAAAGAGTACTGCAAAAAATTGTTTAGGATTGAACAATGTTCATCTGTACAGCATTCAGAAAGAAAGGTGCACACTCAAAAGACCATAGACAGAGACTGAGAAACATGCAAAGAAAGTAAACTGTAC
The DNA here is from genome assembly GCF_003073045.1 of Pomacea canaliculata. Classification (NCBI taxonomy): domain Eukaryota; kingdom Metazoa; phylum Mollusca; class Gastropoda; order Architaenioglossa; family Ampullariidae; genus Pomacea; species Pomacea canaliculata. Next base: position 17,425,592 of record NC_037596.1, on the reverse strand, counting down.
TAAACTTCCCAGCAGCCCACAGACACAAGCACTCCTGTTTGAAGTATCAACTGACCAGTAGGAGAGATTAAATGTGTCACCAAGAAAGCAAATCACCATCACTGTCCAATAACATGCGGCAACCAAATGATTACAAATGTCTCAGAAACCTTTGTATTCTTCTAAAACATACTTCTTAGTTCTCCTGACACTCTGATATATTGTTTTCATCATACCTGAGTTTAGGGCTGTACTAGTACTACAATGACTGAGATGCACACAATCAACCCATTACCTGGAAAATAATTCAAATTGAGGTGATCTGCTTCAGTAACAGCATAGCAAGGCTCCCTACACCTGCACCTTTTATTTCAAGCATTTTGTTTTTGTTTACAGGAAATTTTTCTTTCACAAAGATTGATTCAATACAGATTATGCATATTTCTAATGCAGACATTCAAAAATTTTGACAGTACCCATACATTTCATTCACAATTTGACCATTTCCCAAACTCAGAAAATATCCACAGAAAAAATATTCACACAAGTGTGCCGTGGAGCTTAGTCAGGGTATGGGCTATATTCCCTTAAATAACAAAACGAGCTGTCAACACCTACTTGATAATAGAGCTTAAAGAAACAGTTTTGACAGTTTATTGAACTGATAACATGTCACTGATACCATGCCACTGACATTGTGTCACTGACACTATATTACTCTTTGACCCCAGACACATGACAGTTTGCTGGTTTCTCACCAAGAGTGGAGACCACGTGGTGCAGACTCTGCCTCCCTCAAACTTGATCCTGTACAGGGGAGACCACTGTCAACAATGTCTGGTCATCCATCGTCTGGTCAGGTGAGCCACACTCCTTCCCTGAACTCTTAGAGTACTTCAACTAGTTTTATCATCATAATTTTGTTATATGAAAACACCTTTAAGCTGGTATAATGCTGGTGTAGATATTTAATGTCTTCCTGTACATGATCATCTCAGTGATGTACCCGGTGTTCACTTCTCCTCTCACTGTAATGACTATCACAGGGTAAGCGACCTAAAGGAGGAGGTGGTAGACAGAGTTCTAGAGACGTTGGTCGGGTCAAAGTTTACCTACACGCTGTGACTGATGAACAGGCGGCACTACTTACAGATACAGGTAGGTTGTATTTTTAATATGCTTTATTTTTAAAACTCAAAATAGATGAAAGTATTATAGATAGTAAAAGTAGTGAAATAGCATTCACAAGTAAACATCATAGTCGATAAAGCAATGAAAATGGCGGATAACTGACAGAGAAATGATAACCATAATTAAGATGATAATCATAATGAGCAGCTTTATGATCACGACTACAGTAATGATCATCTGTGTTCGATGTTAATATTTTTTTTAAATGTCATTAGTGTAATCAACAGTTACAGCTCCTCGTAATAATAAATGATAAGTTCAAAAGAAATTGTTTATTATATGTTAGAGAAATGTGTATGTTCATTCGCGATCCTTCATAAAAAAGTATTTCTTTTTAAAGTGAACACACGCCCCCTGGAAGAGGTAAAGAAAAACACAGGCGCTGACATAGAGTTTGACCCCAACCCCTCACCTGTACCAGGTATGAAGATTCTTATCATCCGCGGTCTTCCTTCTCAGATAAAGGCGGCAGTCAGGCTCATCAGCCAGAAGACTGGTTTAAAGGTTTGTTTGTTGACAATCAAAAAAATATTAGAACAGTGTGCAACACATTATAACGTAGGAGATAAAAAATACCTTACTGAATGAGAGAAAATACAAAGGGCCATCTCCTGTATTAAATAACAGTAGCTAATACAAGTAAAGTCTCAACAGAAACCCTCAAATGACTTAATAAGCAGTTATTATTTAACTGACCAGACTGGTCTTCACACAGGACCCATTACCAGACCAGGCCCAGACATTCTGGCTACAGTGGGTGGAGGCCGCGTTCCCTCATCTCGACTCTCGCGCCTACTTCCTGCCTCCTGTCTACGTCAACCGCGTGCCCATGACTAGACAGGCAGCTGCTGGTCAGGAGGTTCTCGTCCTACAGTCAGCACCTGGACAGGCCGGTCAGTCTCACCAAGTGCCTACGAGTTCATCTTCTGCTGCTCGTCCGTCCATTCCACAGCCTCCTCTTCAAGACAGTGATGTGAGAGACGATGCTGCTATGCAGCGGATGTTTGTCTGTCTTCAGAAAATGTTTGAAGAGAACAGAGATGTGATGGTTGGAATGACTCAGCTTCAGTTCGGACAGTACCTGGGTGAACCTTGTTACGCTGCCGCCGCTACCCACCTACCCCGACCCTCCAACCTTCCTCCTTCTCTACCACACAACTGGAAACAGGGAGACTTTGATGTTCTTCTCATTCATCGACAGTACGGACTGGTAGTCTGTGAGGTGAAGGCAGTGGGTGACAATATCAAAGATTTAAACAAGTCACAACAGGATATAGACAAGAACATTAGACAGAAACTGAGTAACGCCGTGTCACAGCTGGACAAGGCGGAGGCCATGTTGTCTCACCTGGTGTCCGACATCGCTCCCGGTCTGCCCGTCACTAAGGTCATCGCCTTCCCCAACCTCACGACTGGTCAACTTCAACAGGCCATCTCCGGTGACAACCTCCTCATACAGGTTTCAGTACCTATCCATTACCTTACAGATATTCTATAATATACCTTACAGAGTACCTAAATGTGTAAAAAAAAAATTATTTATAGAAGACAAACCGATAATGGGTATCTGAATGTGAATGAAATGTGGTGATAGTGTATCTGTATGTATAAAAAAAGAGAAAATAATTGTTTGGGACAAGGGGTGTGTATCAATATCAATGTCCGGAGCGGCATCCACAAATAATTGTGTGGAAGTAGCGGTCGCTATCAAATCGAATTCCCAATGTAGTGTACTTGGCAAATAAACGAATTTTTTTCTTCTTTTGGTGCACATTGTTTTTTTCACTCCATCTCAGCACGATTTTTTTCAATAAAGTCATTGTATTTAGACAGCTGTTCTATCTATTTTAACAGCAATATTATCCTGTTGGAGCCATTTTAAGCTACTGTATCGTATTTAACTTGTAATTAATACTTTAATGTTGAGGGTTAGTTAATTTTCGTTCAGTTTACTTTCATCTTCTATCTCTGTATTAAACTCTTGTCACATGACATGATGTGGATCCTCTACAGGACCTGTGTCGATGTCTGGGAACAACAGATCCCTCCAACATCCCAGGTCTGTGTCTGTGCTGTGATCAGTTGTCTGACCCCAAGACCCCGTGTGACGTCAGTAGTCACGTGCTGAGGAAACTCGGACACTGGTGGCAGCGACGTGTGGCTGGGGCTGGACCTGTCAGTCACATGACATCTAAGTTGTACAAGACACTGGTAGCCAGGTAAATATGACAATAATGTGTAGTCACAACACTGTCACAGTCTAAGCCTGTCGTGGACGATGTTAGATGTGACATCAGTGCTCACGCCACTTCTAGTCAGAGAAATATTTAACAGACTATATTTCGTAAGTAAGAGTTTCATCTTTAACAAGGCTTGGTAAGTGTTACCAGAAGCTACAGTGAATATTTGGAAATGTGATGATTGGCGACGAAGCAGAAGCCCATAACGCCGATGTCGTAATCAATGGCATGTTGGTTGGTCCTCAATCTACGGTGCCAACCTCTCCAGGAAACTGAGTCTTTGCAGTTGATAAGATTTCCAACAACACTTTATTCACAGTATATGCGACAGTCCTCACTTGCAGACGCGCTTGTAAATCAGACACACGTTGTAACTACACTAACACCTGCTGACCTCACAACTCTGACCACAGTGACACACCTTATATTACATTTTACATTATAAACATTATCAGCAGTCAGTTGTAACCCTAAAATACAAATAAACGTCAGATCACATTATTGTTGTTTACAGGAATATGTTGACAAATACCTTTTGTGTAGATGTAGAAATTCGCTAGATTAAAAGTTAAAGTGGATCTCAAATGTTGGAATCTTTGTAGTGTGTATAGAATATATGTAAAACGTGACCCACCCTAGAAAGGCCATTTTTTCTTTTAAGATTTTCCCGCATTCACACAAAGAAATCACTGAAACAAAACACTCACACACACACTGAAAGTCACATTTGTCATATGATATTAAACAAAATGCAAAATTTGTAAAGTGCATACTCACTTTCCTAAGGAGCAAGCTCTTAGCGCTTAAGAACAAGAACGAAACATGGACGGAATACGAGAGACAGGAAAACAAACGAATAACACACGAACTATAAAAAGATTAACCAACAGTTCTAATAATGAATAAAAAAGCATATAAAAAAATAATAACTACAAGAACTGAGAGTAACATGATATTGCAAAAGGAAGACGAGCATGGAAGTTGTGACAAAGGACAAGCATGGTGGGATAGGGTGTTAGGAATAATTTTCAAGGAAGAAGTGCGTTTTCAGCGCATATGTAGCTCATGAAACCTGTATTCATCCACTGATGTAGTTTCACGTTCAACAAAAAAATAAAGATGTTGTAAGTCCGACTGTTTGCCAGAGACGAACCATTGTCACAATGCTATAATTATTATCTTGGTGTTTCTAAATACTTTTTTTCTACCAGCTCACTAACTGCTTTCTGTAAACTTGAAACACATTTTACCTTAAAAAAAATTATTATGCTGTGTTGCATTGTGCTGGAGTACTTCAATAGTTAATTTGGAGCAGATCACTGTGTCCATTATAGAAGTAAGCTTTAGAAAGTTTCTTTAGTTAACATAAGTTAGATAGTAAAATAAAATGTCTCTTTAGTTTTAATAGAAGTTATACACTTTTGGGGGAAATGAAATACAGTTAACAATTAACTTATTATTAATTGTAAAATAATAGTAATAGTATTTGTAAAAGACATCAATTGATGTGACTGTACCAGGTTCTGCGGTCCGGCGACAACAGTGACTGTGCCATGTACATGTCCTCCACGTGTGAGTGTCAAGACCCTGGGTCAGGCCGTGTGGTGGACAGGACAGTGCTATACTGCTGTCATCACACTCTTCCCGGAGCAAGTTCACCTGCTACACACGGCGCCTCCCAGAGTCTATGTCACCGGACCGCCCGGTACAGGTAAAACTGTGGTGCTGCTGCTGATGGCCATACAGTGGCTGCGGTGTGGTCACCACGTCTACGTTGTCAGTACCTGGAGTGATAGTCGTGTAGCGAGCATCATGTTGTATCATCTCTTGCTGCAGACAGTAAACACACAACAGTCAGCAGGTGTATCACCCGGTCAGCCTCACCTCCTGCAGTATGATCTTGATGAAGGTAACGACGTGAAGAAGACCGTCAACGACTTGTCACAGGCAGCAAGAGGAGGTTCGTTGTACGTCATCGCTGATGAAGTGATCGGGTGAGTAGTACATCGTGTGATGTGATGATGGACACACAGGTAGGTGTCGCTCGCTGTGATCTTAGAATCACCACCAGGTGTTTAACAGGTGATATTTCCACAATGAAAGGAACACCTGCCATGTTCATGCAAGTTTCGTACCAGTAACTATTTTTTTCGCACACGCTTTTTACAATGACATGTTCTACGCATGCGCGACCTTCCATACGTGACTACCAAGGTGACAAGCCTCGACCTCGACTTTCCGAAAGAAACGGTAGTTCGCGTGACGTTAGCTTTTATTCAAACAACAGGTATACAAGTAAACAAAGACGAGATGAAGGCCCTTCCTCTTCCAGGACTGTTGGCGATTGTTTAAATGTTGCCGATGTTTTTGTAGCAAGGCTTTGTTTTACAGGGTGGAGTTGCTAGCCCCACGCCCAACCCTCCTCCTTTTTCAGTCGGGCTTGGGACCGTCCTTGGCGGAGTCTCTTTAACTCCTCAGAATTCACTGGCCAGAGAAATCCTGCGGAGACGATGGGGTTGGCTAGGGCACACCCTACGGAAGCCAGCATCCAACGTCACGAGACAGTCGCTGACATGGAACCCTCAGGGAAAGAGAAAGCGAGGAAGGCCGAGAAACACCTGGAGACGGGACCTCGATGCCGACACCAAGCTCACCGGACTCAAATGGGGGCAGCTGGTGACGGTAGCCCAGGACAGGAGGCGATGCACCAGGAGGGGCGAAAGGCCAAACTGAACTGACTGAAAGACAAGATGGAAGTGCTTCAAGACTGATGATCAAATTAAATGAGAAAGTTGTGATTTGTCCTGATGAACACATTGTGACAGTTAGCACTGAGTTGAAGACAACGAAGTTGAACAAAGATGTGCAGTAGGAGACTACACCAGTCGATGGATTTAATATATACTCAACAACAAAAACAAGATTTTTTTTTTTTTTTTTTTAGGCCCTTTGCCCCTCCTGGGGCATAGGCCATCGACGACAGTTAACTGTTGTCGATGTTTTTGTAGCAAGGATTTGTTTACGGGGGTGGGTGCTGCCCCACGCCCAACCCTCCTCCTTTTTCAGCGGGCTTGGGACCGTCCTTGGCGGAGGGCAGCCAGCTCTGTAAACAGATGCCACGTGCAGAGAAAGAACAGCATGCCCGAGACGAGAAATGAACTCAGGGCAGCCAACCTTCACTGTATTGGTGACAGGCGCTAACAGCGCTAACCGTTGCGCCACTGGGTCGCTAAAAACAAAGATAATAATACTCAATGAGCATTTAATACATTATTACTTAAAATTCGCAAAGAAAACTTGCATCTTAAGAACTTTGCATGTTATATAAATATATATATATATATTTTAGATAGAATTACTGTTATAAGTGACATATTTAATACAACTATATTTACTACTTATCTTGGAAATCAGTTTCACCCTCCCATCCTCTTTCTCCCATAGACTACATAAACACAGAAAGTAAAATATATACTTTTTCAGTTTACACCACAATTTCTTTATCATCTTCCTGCCATGTACGTGTTCAACAAGATGAAACTAGTCCTTACACATCAGTTTCGTACATCTGTACAAAATTCTTTTCAGTAATAAACGTTAATGCTTGTCAGTTGCTTAATTTTATTTGTACAAGATACATTTACGTGTATACTTACACATTCTGTGTCAGACAACAGACATCTACTCTCTCTTGCCTCCCTCCCTCATGCATGTATACATATCTACACACAACCACAGCATTCACCGCTATTCACACACATTATTATGTACAGTGTCAGTGAGCTTAGTATACAAGTAGCCTCCCCTTGACATCAACGTGTTACACAATTACTGTCTAGTCACACACAACACAGACATACTCTGATCACGTGACTTTCTTGTCAATTAAACTGATATTTTTGTTTATGAAACTTCATAAAATACTTTGACAGGAAATGAACACTTGTGATGTTTGTGCGCTGGACGATCTTTGATCAGCGAGAAGCTGTGTGTGACGGTAACTATAGCAACACTCATGTCTGTTACAGGTCAAAGTTCCCCACTTTTTGTGACAAGCTGCTGACACAAGTTCCTCATCTCCATCTTTGGGCGGCAAGTTGTTACCATCGAAACGCACCAGCCGGCTGGCAAGTAGAATGTTTAACCAGACCCCTCCGCTCTCCACCGGCCGTCGTCAGGGAAGTCGAGCAGGACTCGAGTTTCACTAAACACCGTGATGTCCTGCCGTACAGTGAGCGAGGTGTGCCCGACCACACAGACGGCCCGCCAGTCACACGACTGTATCACCGAAGTCAGGGTCATTCAGGTGACAGTCCAGTTGACTGTGTGACGTGCGGTCGTGACGTGGCCAGCTTCCTACACAGTCTCCGTGTTGGTGTTACAGGTAGGTGTGTGTATTGTGTAGTGTAACGTCTGTTGACAGATAAACTCGGTGTGATAAATAACAGGCAGGTGAGAAGCAGTCTCTATGTGAGATGTTGTTTGTCTAACTACCTACAGGGGGACAGCTCTTCATACCATTTCGTCTTTGACCTTTTATCTGAACCATGGTTAGTGTGGACTGGTCATCTCTGAAAGTGTGACATCATTACCCAGGTTTCTGAATCGGTTTCTGTATCTTTACAACGTGTCTCAGTTTCAAGGACTTTTTTATTCAACTCTAACATCTGCGTCATCTTGCCATATGTTACACCTTTTCATTATTTGTATTACTTGTGTCTACTTCACTGACTATAATCGTTTGGCACTGCTGACCACTCAGTTCTCCATTTTGTGATGTGTGGACCTGTGCCTCATGGCTGAACTGTCTGTAGAGTAGATGTTTGTGTCCTCTTCATGTCAACGATGTGACTGACGATGAGTGTGATATCAGGGATTGGTGGTTGTCTGTCGTCTGCTCCATGTGTGTTTGAGGCTGTTGTCACGTGATCTTGTGTCTAGATACTTACCTGTGTTGCCTACAACTGAAGTATTCAGGTGAATCTTCGTTCACCTCCTCTTGACTGTGTGACACCTGTAATGTTGCTGTGTGTAACGCCGTTGTTTGTGTTGTTTACTTTGTGTACAACATGTTGTATTTACCTATAGTGTGACTGTGCTGTGGAGTCTTATAATCTACATGGACATTGCTGACTGCTTATGTCAAAGCTAATGGCGAAAAAGTGCGCTATCAAGATGCCATTATTATTATAATAAACATTATCATTATCATTATGTATACTATCATTATTATCATTACGCTCACTGTGTAAGTCACGTGTTACTGTTATTTTACGTCGTATTTATATCCATGTGTCTGTCAGTGTGTACGCTGTATCTCCGACAAGTAACTAACAGTAGAAACTGACTTTGAATGTTTACAGAGAATGTCACGACAACAGCCACGACCGCCATCTCCACCAACGGCGGCACAACACCGCCCTGCCTGCAGTGGAGAGACGTGCTGGTGTTGCACTGGTATAACATTAGTGACGACCCGGGTATGATAAAGGGACTGCAAGAAGCGGGTATCCCAGTGCAGATGATGAAGGACGATGACATTGAGGACGTTGCCATGGCCCGCAGTGACGTGGTGTGGGTGGCGGACGGATATCGTGTTTGTGGTCTGGAGAGAAAAGTTGTCGTCTGTCTGGAGGATGAACTTATATCCCGGTTCTCCTGCATGTCCCGGTGTACGTCACAACTTATGATTATCTACCCTTAGGACAAACCAAAGGGTATCTGACGTCATCACATCGTGTGTAGGGAACATTTTTATACACATGTTTAATGACATTTATAGACATATGGTGTCTATGACACATTTACCTACATATTTTGTGTATGACACATTTATATATACATGTTGTGTATGACACATTTATATCTACATGTTGTGTATTGCACTCACAACAGTCGGTGTCTCTCTTTACACAACAACTAGTGTTAGCTTTAATATCATACGTATGCACACAGATGAGGTGACACTTTTATTGCAGCATGTAAATACGTTTTACAACATAACACATCACACATAAACTAAACTTTTTGGGAAAAAAATTCTTTTTTTTATCAACAATTCGAGAAAGTACATGCACTGTAGCTGCAACATGACCAGGAGCAGCAGTAACTGTGTGTCGGGCTGTGGCAGTAAAACGTTTAAGACTAAAAAGATTTTTCTCTAAATATTAACTTTCCTTGTTCTTTTCTGCAGTGAACTGTTGAATATGTTCCAGTAATTTCTCTTCTTGTATTTGTTTATGAATTCACACACAGACTGTGTCATACTAAGACGTGTACAAACCTCCCTTCAAACCGTTATTTTGCCAGAGCAGCTGTCAACATGTCTCCAAGATCTGAGAAATCGAACCTCACGTGACCTGCCCAGTTGGTTACCCAAATAATAAAACCCATTCTTGTGTGATTTTGTCATTTTTCTCACAGTTACCTTCTACTCTCCTCAGGAGACGATTTGGATTCTGTTTCTAATTTTGTCTCTGAATGATTTTACGTGAACACGTCGCGACTTTCAAATGAATAAAAACTTTTAATTGTTATCCACCGAGTTCATGTTCACAAGTGTCTGTCAGTCGTTTCACAATCACACTTCTTGCAAGACCAGCACATGACTCCACGGTGTTAGTCTGAGTGAGGAACCTGGTCAGTCCCGCTACACTTGTTTGTTTGTTGTCACAGTACTTTCAACCCAAACACTTGTAACTACACTAATAATTCTCATACTTTGATCTTTGCGTGTGTGTTTTCCCATGTGCGTGAATGTCACGCTGGTTATCTTGAACATCTTGTGCAGTAGGGTATAGATATTAATGTTTTATGTTCTTTTTACAGCATAAGTAAAGTAGACAAAAATACAAGACCCATATTATTCAGTGAAGCTTGTCTCGCTCTATCAGCCAACAGACAGACATCCTGCACCAATGGTCACACCCGTTAGAACATACCCTGGTGTTGATCAAAACAATTTTTGGTGATTTTTTTCATTTATAAACATAACAGCCTTTTTTTGCTGTATCTATACTCGCTGCAGACATGACAGTCCGACTAAAAGCCGTTGAAAGGACGGAGTTATTCTCTGGGAAAACCCGATAAAGTATATTAAAGAGTAAATGTTGATGACCAGACAGTTTCTTGGCTGTTAAAATTTCAAATAAACAATTTACCAGTCATTGCATGTACTCCATACTAGCGGGTGTCTCTCATTTCTAGTGAACTAATCTTGATTACAGCGACAACGCCACCAGAGACAGACACCACACCGGCCTGGGGACAATGAGACTGGCCGTCAGTGTTGTTGTTTTAACGGTAATTAGCAATCTTAAGCAGTCATCAGTAGTAATGAGCAGTGAGCAACTGCAATTAGTTTTGATGAGAAGTATGGGAATATACTCAGACGTGTACAACCATTTCTGGATAAGGATGAGCCAGACCATTTCCCTAATGTTATTACATGTATATTGTTAAAAGATTCAGATACTCAAGGTAAGACTGACAAGCTACGTGTGTGTAACTGTGTGTGTGATTCTGTGTGTAAGACCTTTTGACCTTTGATCATTTATTGACACCACCATAGGGTTCATATGAAGGAGTAAGCCATTAATAGTCAAAAAATACACTGGGTCGGTTAACAATGAAGACATTAAAAATATGTAGTCTGTGGCTCACACGTTGTTATAAATACAATCATCTAAATACCATCGTCATGAGCTTACATAATAAGTGTCGCGTGTAGCGACGAATCCAGCCGCTCCCAGCGCCGAACAAACCAACACGCACACGAAACGACGCTACAAATATATATTTAATGAAAATAAAATAAAAAACAAACCCCCCTAAAAAAAAAGAAAACAAATACCTCACAACCGGACGCCAACCGATCCCACCCACAACTCCAGACAGTTCCGTTCCCACAACAGAACCGCGGTGACAACCAAGTCCAGGTTTCCGCAACGATAACAGCCACAACCGTTCCTTCGACGGTAATCACCTCACTAGACCCCGTTTCTTCAACGATAGGCTCCGCACAGTCAAACCTTCCTCCATGATGGTCGTTTTCTTTTTTCCACCTCTAATCCAAAAAAAAACCGTCACCAAACAAAATTACGTCAAACTTTATTGACGCAACAGCCCCCCGCCCTTCCCCCAGGACCAAGACTCAGGCTGAGTCAGCATGCGACACGCGACAAATGTCCCCCCAGGATGGAGCACCGCGACATTAGACTATACGCGTGATGCCTGTTGCTCAGCCTGTCCATGAACTCTAATTACTCTCGGGGTGGGCCATCTAATCACTTATCCTGTTGTAGGATATGACCGGCTTTAGAAGTCCGCTCGACGTTCTGCTCACCGGGGATGGCCTCCCCTGGAGTGTTAGTTTTGCTGCGTTTCTTCCATCTTGCGATTGGTATGAACCTGTGACGAACGTTCTTTTGCTTCTTGGTCAAGCTGTTCCTCCAGCTTGACAATCTTACTCTCAAAGGTAGCTATGGTAGCCTTAGTAGGAGCTCGGTTGTGCCCCTCCAGCTCCCAAGGTTTGTCCCGCATTTCCTTGTCCTGGCGCTCAATGACCAGCCTCTGATTTTGAAGCTTCAGCGACATTGAACGGTCTGTTTCCAAGTTCTTCACTCGCTTGTCATCATCTTTCAGGGCTGCAGCCATTTCCTCCATTGCAATGCGTGCCTTTTCAACTTCGCGCTGGCAGTCCTCTATCTGAGCTGCCAGCTTCTTGTATTGCTTAACAGCATCTTCCTTCACTTTGTTGGTCATCTCCACTTCCTGCTCTAAGCCTTGCAGACCTCCTCGCAACTCACTGCGAGTAGTTGCTGTTATGGCTCTCTGCTTGCGCTCATCCCGAAGCTCTGCTTTCATTTCTCGTGTCTGTTTAAGCAATGGTCTCTTAGACTCCTCATCCAGCTCCTCACGACCAGCAACATCACGGTCATACTGAGCGTTCAGAGCCTGCATGTTCCCTTCCAACCGCAGTTTTACATCTCCTTCTACCTGAAGCTCATCAGGGTTGCACGTCAAACTGAAGATCTTTGTTTCTTTTTCCCTACTTCCCTTCCCAATCTGATCACGTTCAAGAGCCAACCTCTCAGATCTGTCCTTTTCTTCAGCCTTCCTTTTGGGAGTTGTGCGCTGGCACGTGTCGCAAGACCCACAAAAGCGCCGGACATCTTTACACATGTCCGGCCAGTAAAACTCACACCATATTCTGTCCCGCGTTCCCCTTGCCCCCACATGTCCCGCCATGGGCGTGTCGTGGGCCACACGTAGCACTTCGTGCCTTAAAGGCTGGGGAACAACCAACTGTTTGTGTTCTGCACCCTTCTTTTCTATGTAGACTCGCCACAACAGTCCTTTCTTACGCAGGAACGAAACTCTCCCTGTGCCTCGCTGTGACGTCGCTTGTCCGTCTCTCGCCAGGCGGCGAACGCGTTGCAAAGTGTCGTCCTGTTCCTGCATTTGCGCTATCTCCTCTGGCCCCACATGAAGCAACTCTACTGCACTCTTTATTGACACCTCCATCCCATGTTCTTCCGTCAGCTGAGCCCTGGTCTGAACCAGTGCACACCTGCCTGGCCTCTCTTCGTACACCGGCACCTGCAGCTCTTCGCCCAGCTCGGTCCTGAGTGTGTTACCGATGATCACTTCCTCCACAAGCCTGGGGATGAGCGCTGCCTCTGCTTTTCCACGGTAATAGGGGGATTCCAAGTAAACTAAGGCCAGTGGGGCTTACGTCGATCCTGTGTTGACATAGCGTCTCAGCCGTTTACGACCCGTGAGGCATGGGTCAGGGATGAGGTCGCTTCGGATGCACAGCATGTCTGCCCCCGTGTCTCGCAGCGCAGTGGCCGGGGGGTTGTTCACTCGAACGGCCTTCCTGAAACTGGCCGTCTTCACACTTTGGGTGCACTCTGTACACAACGCTAGCTTCCCTTCATCGATGATGTTGATCGTCCGTATGACGGCCTCTTCTGTTGTCGGCGTTCCAGTAGCCTTCCCCCGTGGACAGTCCTTCCTCATGTAACCCTCTTGGCCGCAATGATAGCATTGCAGTCTTCCCCGACTCTGACCAAGGGCCCGAGTTTGCACTGCCGCCTCCCTCGGACCTTCAGTCCACATCTGTTGCTGGGTTACGACATGGTACTTGGCTAAGTGCTGGGGTGCGGCGTGCTGCTCAGCTGAGTGCCTTGCCTCGGTAAATTGCTGTGCTAGCGTTGCTGCTTCTTCAACATTTTCAGGAGCGCGCTCGCGGACGAACGTGGCCATCTCTACAGACAGGCCATCGAGCAATTGCTCTAGGAGGAAAAGGTCCTTCAAGCCCTCGAATGTGGACGGTTTACCTGCTAGGTTCAGCCACCTTGTCAGGTATGTTCTTGTCCGCGCTACACACTTCTGGAACGTCTCCGTGCTCTCTCTCCTGGCTGATCAGAACTTCCTCCTGTAGGTATCTGCTGTGAGCTGGAAGCTGACGAGTAGCGCGCTCTTCAGCCTGTCATAATCGCTGGCGTCTTCGTCGCTGAGGCTCACATACACCTCCCTCCCTTTTCCTTTCAGTAGATTGCCAAGCCTCGCCGCCCATGTGTCCTTACTCCAATTCTGCATTCTGGCACTCCTCTCGAAGTAACGTAGGTATGCCTCTAAATCTTCTTCATCCTCGAAGAAAGGCATCTTAAGTTTGATCCCCTCAAACTCAGCCGCTGCCTTCTGTTGGCTCGCTCCCTCGCTTCTAAGTTTGGCCATCTCTAGCTCATAGTTTCGCTCATCTCTCCTCTCCTGCATATCTCTTTCCCTTTCCCTTTCCTGCCTATCTATTTCCCTTTCCCTCTCCTGCCTATCTCTTTCACACTCCTCCCTCACGAAATCTAGCAGATCCCTAGCGCTCAGGCCTGCCTTCACGCCCACCTGAACATACCTTTCGGTAGCAGACCCAAAACCTTTCACTCCCGCCTCTGAGGTAGCTGTAACACTCACCTGAAGGGGGTAACGTCTCGCGCCCTCGGTCAAAGGTATCGACCGGCTGATCCTCGCCCTCCGAGTCGCTCTCCATCAGACCGGGCCCCCCTATACGCGCCCGAGTGCGCGCTGATATAGGTGATCCCGACCGCGACATACCGGGGCGATAAAACTCCGACTGTCAATGAATAAGCCCCTCCCCCACCTAGCATAACCAACGAGCAACAACTGTTAAATTAAACCCACAAGATTACGTCACGCGACTTCGGGAGTGTGTGAGTGGACAGTTAATTCCGCCCTGCCGCTCCAGGCTATATAAACACAGCTATACAAGCCCCCGACTAGCCCCAAACAGGGTCGGACACAGCTCGCACCCTCCCAACCTATTGACGAAGCAATACAATGCAGCTACAGGACAAGACAGCACTGAGGAGCAAGGATTAGGGTAGTGGGTGACTACGCCGCATCTCCACCAGTTGTCCCGTGTAGAGACGTATCCAGCCGCTCCCAGCGCCGAACAAACCAACACGCACACGAAACGACGCTACAAATATATATTTAATGAAAACAAAATAAAAAAAGAACCCCCCATAAAAACAAAAAACACAAACGCCTCACAACCGGACGCCAACCGATTCCACCCACAACTCCAGACAGTTCCGTTCCCACAACAGAACTGCGGTGACAACCAAGTCCAGGCTTCCGCAACGATAACAGCCACAACCGTTCCTTCGACGGTAATCACCACACTAGACCCCGTTTCTTCAACGATAGGCTCCGCACAGTCAAACTTTCCTCCATGATGGTCGTTTTCTTTTTTCCACCTCTAATCCAAAAAAAAAAAAAAACGTCACCAAACAAAATTACGTCAAACTTTATTGACGCAACAGCCCCCCCCGCCCTTCCCCCAGGACCAAGACTCAGGCTAAGGCAGCATGCGACACGCGACAGTAAGTACTAAAGTGTTGTCTGTGGAGCACACAAATAACGAGCAGCCACACAACAAACGTGTGTAGGTGAGCATACACACAGAAACATCACACATTATATAACATTAAACTATTGTTGTTCATCTTGTTTGACACCAGCATGGCGCAGTTTATAGACTATACACAAAGCGTGCCATCAGCCTAATGGTTACCTCAGATGTATCTGCCATGACCTCTGACCCACTGTTAGGGTCTGTAGGTCTTGCAGTGCTGGTATGTTTTGATGTTGGTATAAGCTTTACAGAAAGAGTACACGTGCTTCATCTTCTGTTTCTACTTTACACAGAGGACATGTCTCGTGGGCCCACATCATGTCTGTATCGTAGCTTATGTGTTGTTATATCAGATATTCATCTAAATCACGTATAAGCTACTTTAAAACATTTCAGTTGATAGAGGTTAAGGTATCGTTCAGGCTGGAGAGAGATTTTATACGATGCCCACAGTTCTAGACATGAACTGTTTCTTACATCGCAATGCCAGTTCCGGGCAAAACAGTCTTCTAGTCTTTGCCGGATTTTTCATCGGGGTACACAGTCGTTCCCTGGCCACAACGGTGTTGCAGTACAGTTAGTTTATATAAAACACACGCCTTCTCCGGTGGATTTGTTGGTGATAGTAGGACACCTGTCCATGGGAATAGGATGACCAAACCAGCTGACATGTCAGTGATGTCACTCATTGTCACTGTCAGACTCCTTCAGCCAAGTCTCGGTGTAAACAAATATATTAACAGCAGTTAAATCTGATTCATTCAATGTGAGGTATTTGGTAAGCTACTATGTACTTAACCACTCCCTACATTTCAAATGATTCATCAAGTGTTTCAATCTACTCACTGGGGCCTAAGCCTACAGGAAACCAGTAAAGACCATATCCTGCCCCAACGGTCACACTCTTAGGAACATCGAACACACCCGGATGTTGATCTATAATACTTATTTATTTAGTTTACATTTCTGTTTAAATATCACAATGCACTCATGTACACTCATGCCCACTACATATACAATATGATGCAATTAAAGCTGAACTATTCGTTCGCGATTCGGGAAACTCCGATAAAGTAGATCGACATTGAGAAACATTTTTATAACAGAGTACACAGCTCTTAGTTCCGCCATCTTGCCTTTCATCGTCCTGACCACAGCAAGAGAAATAACTCAGTTATTCCACTGCAAAAGAGCTAGAAAGATTTATTTCAGGACAGGCGAGTACTTAGTTCCTCCTGTCGTTGATGTGATAAAGACTTTAATACAGCGATAACATCGCCATCGTGGCCTGAGGAGGAAGACAGGCTGTGAGTGTGTTTGAGGTCAGCACAAGTAAGCAGCAATACTTAGCAGTACTGAGTGTACTGAGTGTATATTGGGTATATCACAGTGCTGAAGTCAACTATGAAGTACATGTAATCAGTAATTGTCTCCACTAGCTGGGGAAACAGTGCTAAGAGCGCTGGTATCTGATCTGAGAGACACATGGCTCGATACCCGTGTGGCGCAGCAAACTTTCCCTCGTCAAGCAGCTGCTGGGAATAGCGAAATGGCTTTATACAGGGTTGGGGAAGGCAGGACAGTGAGAAAGGAATTTGTCATAGTGTTTTATACATTGTAGTAGTTAATGTTCTTATGTCGTACATATCTGGAATACTCAAGCTTATTGATGTGTTTATTTACTTACTTGCTTTGTGTACACCAATTTGCTGTGTCCACATGATTTGTCAGATAATCCTCACTCTCAGCTATGATCATTATCTAGGGAAAGATAGTTTTATACTTTTATTTTTCTATATATTCTAAATAAACACATAATAAAGTGAGAAATCGGAAGAAATTAAAAGAGAAGAGGAACCAAGGAGACAAACAATTATTTTTTAGCATTGTGGCTAGTCTTACAAAATGGGTTCCCAGTCACTTCATCCCCGACACTTCATCCCCGACACTTCATCCCCTAGACTTTTAAACCCCAGACACTTCATCCCCGACACTTCATCCCCTAGACTTTTAATCCCCAGACACTTCATCCCCAGACACTTAATCCCTAAACTAAATCCTTAACTATAAAAATTATGAAGTCAGCGAAAAATTTAATCGAAATTCAAATTCAAATCATGCTTTTAACTTCAACGTCATTTGAACATCTACAACATTAGTTAAAGTTCATATAAGCTAGTAAATTTAATGTTCTTCAACAATATGATATGAAAATAGTTCTTGAGTGTCGGGGATGAAGTGTCGGGGATTAAGTGTCTGGGGATGAAGTGTCTGGGGATTAAAAGTCTCGGGGATGAAGTGTCGGGGATGAAGTGTCGGGGATGAAGTGTATGGGGATTAAGTGCAGGGCTTCTGATTACGCAAAAAATTGCGTACAGTACGCATTGAAAGTTCGGAGGACCCCTTCAATTTTCGTCAATGGGGTCCCAGGGGACCCCTTCAAATTTGGGCGAAGAACAGATACAAAATTGGGTAAGTGTAGTGTCTGACATCGTAGACCAACCTATTGTTGTCGTCTGCTGCAAGGCGAGAGTAACTTCCCTTGCACTGAGTTTGTTTTCCTTTACCAAGAAGAGTTCCATTAAAGGCCAATATCTTCCCACCGGGGGGAAATGAGGGGTATCGTCCGTGCGAGGGAAGGTAGGAGTACACGAGGTGCGGACTGCCATCGGCCAGTCGTCTTCAATTACTACCCGGACAAAAGGCGGGGTGGACATCACAGGCACTGCCGACTAGCTTGGCAATAAATCGTCTCCCTCACCCAGTACTTGCGGTAGGGTCTGAGCGTTTGATGCGAAACGACTTCTATCTGAAACATTCTGTCGGGGTTAGGACTGACTGTATTCTCCACAAACAAACAAAACTAGAATTTATAAAGGAAAGAAGAATGAACAGCGCAAATGACACAAACATAAAAACAACTGAATTGATCGCATAATGGTCGGGTTAGATAAGAGAAGAAAGACACAGTGGGGCGCTATGTTGCAGTCGTGAATTGTTGGCCATTTGTAAAAGTTCAAAGATTGGACTCAAACCGAGGTGTACTTTAGGTCAGTCATCAGGAGGAATGAACTGAAAGTATTAAATATTATTATCCCCTCTTATGAGTAAAGAAAGATGTAAAGAAAGACAGTATGTTCAGATAGAAGCCGTTTCGCCTCACTTTTCTTAGACCCTACATCAAGTACTAGTCGGCTGAGAAAGGCGTTTTATTGCTAAATATAGTTTGCAACTGAAACTCGTTTAATTTATTTGTACAGTTTCAAACACCTTCGATCCCCCTTCGTCTCATGATTTACGTAACATTCAGAATCCACTGAATGTCACTGAGCTGAGGTTCGCTTTTCTACCTTGCTCCAGTTTTTTTTTATCCCAACTTTTATACTTTTAGCAACGTGCCACCTCTCGTTGATGTTTCTTACAACTCTAGTTCTCACTAACTTATTAATTGCCAGGTTACGGTCGAGAACTTCCTCTTGAATGATGGCATCTGAGGCATTCATACTTTTATACATCCTCTCCCATCCACCACCAGGTGCAGCTTATTTAACTTATTTCAAAGATGTCGTTGACAGCGTGGTTAAATTCATTGCCTTAGAAATGGAAAGAAAGTGAGCACCCCAAGTTCAATGAGCATAAGCTCATCACAGATGCTTGCACAGACATCATGACACAGAAATCTCGCCGTTTCTGACTATACATTACAGTGCTTTGTGTGCCTGAAAGGCAGTTGAACAAAGTAGTTGATTTGTTGATTTTTTTTCACATTGTAAAGGGACCCCTTAGAGTTAGCCTGGGACCCCTTAGAAATCTGAAGAAGGGGTCCCTGGGACCCCAAAGAATTTAGCCTTAGCAGAAGCCCTGAAGTGACCGGACACCTACAAAATGGCCGTGGAGCTTTTTTTATTATTTATTTTCGACACCAATAATGCATCTTATAATAGGAAACCCAAGCATTACAAAAAAATTGCTTTGTAGCAAAAATTCACAAGCAAAATGGAACCTATATAAAGTTGTAATTAAAAAAAGGAGAACTGCAAACATTTGTTTAGGATTGAACAGTGTGCATCTGTACAGCATTCAAAAAGAAAGGTGCACACACAAAAGACCATAGACAGAGACTGAGAAACATGAAAAAGGAGTAAACTGTACTAAACTTCCCAGCAGCCCACAGACATAAGCACTCCCGTTTGAAGTGTCAACTGAACAGTAGGAGAGATTAAATGTGTCACCAAGAAAGCAAAACACCATCACTGTCCAATAACATGTGGCAACCAAATAATTACAAATGTCTCAGAAACCTTTGTATTCTTCTAAAACATATTTCTTAGTTCTCCTGACACTCTGATATATTGTTTTCATCATACCTGAGTTTAGGGCTGTACTAGTACTACAAGTACTGAGATGCATACAATTAACCCATTACCTGGAAAATAACTCAAATTGAGGTGATCTGCTTCAGTAACAGCACAGCAAGGCTCCCTACACCTGCACCTTTTTTTCAAGCATTTTGTTTTTGTTTAAAGAAAATTTTTCCTTCTCAAAGATTGATACAATACAGATTATGCATATTTCTGATGCAGACATTCACAAATTTTGACAGTACCCATACGTTTCATTCACAGTTTGACCATTTCCCAAACTCAGAAAATGTCCAAATCTTCTTCTTCTTCTTCTCGATCACTCTAAATGGACACGCCTGCCTCCTGCACAAATGATGCTGTGCGCTGCAGGTCCTCCAGGCTGCCGTGTAGTTTCCTCGACACTGGCGTCTCATCAGTCCAGATGCGGTGCCTGAGGTCTTCGTGCATGGGGCATTCTTGCAGTAGATGTGCTGTTGTCTGGCTGCCTGTCTGGCACGGGCACTGGTCTGTCTGGCCGATCCGGAGCTTGGTGTATAGGTGGTGATTGAGACGGTTGTGGCCTGTCCTCAGCCTGAAAATAATAACCTGCTCAGCCCTTGTAAGCAGGTAGTATGGGTCGTTCCGGTTGAAACGTGGGTGCTGCTGCAGCCACTTGTTGTGCTGTTTGGCCTTGATGATGGTTTTGATTTCACTGAAGGTGGTGGACCTGTCTTGCTGCTCTTTTGTGGATCCTTCCTTGGCAAGAGTGTCTGCGGCTTCGTTGCCAAAAACTCCACAGTGGGAGGGAATCCACTGTAGGACGACTGTGTAGTATCCGCATAAGGAGGAGAGAGAAGGTCAGGTCGTTCCATTCCTTGTCTCTGGCAGTCTGTAAGGCCTGCAGAACAGACAGTGCGTCCGTAAAGAAGACGACGTTGTTGGAGGTGTCTGGGCTGTTCTCAACGTGGGTGGCACCGGTCTGAATGGCAACTGCTTCAGCCTTGAAGTTGGTGGAGTAGAGGCCGGTTGCGAGGGAAAGGCGGTCTTCTCTTCCTCCTGGGTACCGGATGTAGATTCCGGCGCCACCATTCTTCACGGCTTGTTCGGCTGACCCGTCAGTTGTTGTAAATATACTCCAGAGTACAGGACTTCTTCATAGCGCCGTCTTGGGAGTCTTTCGTGCCGACACCAGGGATGCTGCAGTGAATCAGGGGGAAAGCAGTTTCATTCCATGGTGGGTTTGTCCGGCACAGGGGGATCTCTCTGGGGTCGTGTTCCAGGATATCTTGGTGTTTTCGTTCAAGGATCCTCGCCTGGTGGATGAAACTTCCCCTTTTTAACCTTCCCTTCGTCGGCTGATCCAGCCTGTTTCTCATGGGGTGATTTTGAAGTCTCTTGAACTTGGCGGCTTGGACGAGCATCTTTGTGTCACGTCGGTCCTCAAGTGGTTCCAACCCTGTTGATTGTCTCCAGTTCCTGTATGGGCGTAGACCTCATGGCTCCAGTGATGAGTCTGGCTGCTTGGTTCTGAACCTTGCTGACCTTCTCAAAGTTGGATTTTGCTGCTGTGCCCCATTCTGTCATGCCATACTCTAGGGCTGGTCTGACCCTTCCGGTGTACAGCTTCTTGATGATTCTGTCATCCGCGCCCCAGCTCGTGCCAGCCAACTTCTTCATAAGTGCGAGTTGCACCTTGGCTCTGGATTCGACCTTCTTGGTCTGAGGCTTCCAAGTAAGTCTCTTGTCGAAGGTTACTCCAAGGTAGGTAGGGTTGTCCTCCAGTGGGAGAATCTGTCCATCGAACGTCAGAGTGGTCTTCTGTTCCCTAGTGGACAGACTAAAGATAGTGTAGGTGGTCTTTTTGGGGTTGACTTTGACAAGCCACCTCTTCGTCCAGTCTTGCAGGACATTAAGCGCTTCTTGGAGTCAGTAGTTGGCAGTTGTCAGATGTTCTTCTGTGCACCAAAGGACCAGGTCATCTGCATAGATGGCTCCTTGGACATTTCGGGGGAGGTCCTTGATGATGTCGTTTATGAAGACAAGGAACAGGGTAGGACTGAGTACTCCCCCTTGAGGAACTCCTTCTCTCAGCGTCTTCTTTCGGCTGTATGTTCCACCAACGTGGACTCTGGCCTTCCTATTGTTCAGGTATTGAGAGATCCACTGGTACATACAGCCGGTTACGCCACACTTCTGGAGTTTCAACCTCAGTCCATCTTTCCAGACCTTGTCGAAGGCCATTTCCATGTCTATCCACACCGTCAGCGTGTGCTTCTTGTCCTGGTAACCATCTTCGATCTTCTGGGCAATGTATGCAACCTGGTCTTCAGTTGAGCGATGTTGTCTGAAGCCTGCTTGTTCTGGTGTAAAGATGTTGTTCTTTCCAAGTGCCATGATAATCTGGTGTTGATGAGGCGCTCCATTAACTTGCCCACGCAACTGGTGAGGCTTATGGGTCTGTAACTGTTCCACCTTCGCTCGGTCTTTGCCTTTCTTGTGGACGGGCACCATGTCTGCCTCTCGCCAGATTTGTGGGACATGGCCGCTGTTCCAGCTGTTGTTGAAGAGGTCGAGGAGTTTGGTCTTGGCTCGTGGCCCAGGTGTTGCAAGCATTTCATTGGTGACCTTATCTGGTCCAGGGGATTTCTTTCTGACTTAGGGTCTTGACTGCTTCTTCAAACTCTTTCATGTTGAATGGTTTGTTCATGTAGTCTTCCTGGTGTTTTCGCTGGTTGAATTCTCTTCTTTCTTCATGAACTTGCTGTTTTCTTTTCTTCTGGTACTGTGATGTTGCTGACCTCTTCATAGCTGTCAATGAAAGAGTTTGCTGCTTTTCTACCTGTTAGCATATCTTGTGCTTGTTGTATGACGATCGGTGCACTTCTAGTATCTTCATCATTCATCGCCCTTGCCAGCTTCCATAACTTGTTTCCTTCTCTGTCTAGATTTAGTTCCTCTGTCTTTTCTCTCCATCTCTTTCTTGCAGCTTCGTTGCAGGCTTTTCTGTATTTGGCGCTTGATTCTTTCAGTGCTATGTTGTTTTCTATGGTGGGGTCATTCTCAACCTTTTCCCTGATCTTGGAGACTTCATCTTCTAGTTCTTGGAGTTCTTCTGTCCAGTATGGCCTATAGTTCTTTCGTGCGCCTCTTGGTATTGCTTCTGAGGCAGCTTTTAAGATCGCCTTGTTGAATGCATCGATGGCACGGTTGATGTTCTGGTTCGCCACACGTATTCCTTTGGTGTACTGGTCTGACAATGAGACGAAAATATCCCAGTTGGCTTTCTTGTAATTCCACCTGGGAAATGTCTTTGAATCTTGGGGCCTGTACTGCAAGTTGATGGCCAGTTTGACTGGTCTGTGGTCGCTGCCGCCTAACTGGTTCTGCACCCCTCTGGTTGTTTTCTTGGAGAGGTCGTCAGTGGCGAAAGCAAGGTCAGGGGTCGTTGAGGAGATCCATCTGCGCGAGAAGAAAGTCGGTGGGTCTTCTGGATCGTTCAGCAGGATCATCTTGCTATCGATCTGCCAGTCCTCCACTTCCTCTCCTCTATTGTCCGTCTCGTCATAACCCCAGCAGGTTGAGTGGCTGTTGAAGTCGCCGACAGCAAAGCAGGTTTCGGCAGGTATATCAAGTGTCTGCAGGGAAAGTTCTTTGTCGGGTGGGCAGTACAGGTTGAAAATAGTGAGCATATTGCTGTCTACTGTAATCTTGACTCCGTTTATTTCAGCTTGCTGATTCGTGTCCACTTGAAAATCTCTTGCTGGGATGTTGTTCTTTACGAGAATCAGCACACCTCCCTTGTGTCTTCCTTCTCTGTCCATCCTGAAGGTATGGTAACCTCTGATGGTAAATCTGTGGTTGGGGTTCAGGTGTGTTTCTTGAATACAGGCCACATCTATTTTTTCAGCATGGAGTCTTTCAGTGAGGACTAATTTTTTGTTGTAAACGGCGTTCCATTGTAGGATGTTGAGAGGCCTCAGGGTCTCTTCTGTGGTTGTTGTTCCTTTTCGGCCAGTAGCCATTTCCCTCCGCTTCCGAAGCTTGGCTCCTCGCATCGGGGCGTGGTGACCACCAGTATCATTTGGTTGGCCCTGTTGAGGCTCAGGGCCCGGCACTTCGCCCGCCTGGCGGGACCTCACAGGCAAAGCACCATATCGTTTAGAGTGAGCGTTGTCCATTCCATGCGAGTGTCAGTGCGTTGTGCTGCCGTTAAGCGCACGATGGCCCAGCACATCCGTCTTTGGCGTCAGTTTTCTTTTCCGAGTGTCTTTCTCGTAGAGAGACTTGCCGACCAAGGCTAACGACCATCCTCTGGCCAAATAAAAATATTCACACAAGTGTGCTGTTGATGCTTAGATAGGGTATGGGCTATATTCCCTTAAATAACAAAACGAGCTGTCAACGCCTACTTGATAATAGAGCTTCAAGAAACAGTTTTGTCAGTTTATGGAACTGATAACATGCTACTGACATTGTGTCACTGATATTATGCCACTGACTCAATGCCACTGACACTATATTACTCTACGATCCCAGACATATGACAGTTTGCTGGTGTCTCACCAAGAGTGGAGACCACGTGGTGCAGAAGCTGGTCCTGTACAGGGGAGACCACTGTCAACAATGTCTGGTCATCCGTCGTCTGGTCAGGTGAGCCACTCTCCTTCCCTGCACGCTTACAGTACTTCAACTAGTTTTATCATCCTAATTTTGTTATATGAAAACATCTTTAAGCTAGTATAATGCTGGTGTAGATATTTAATGTCTTCCTGTATATTATCATCTCAGTGATGTACCCGGTGTTCACTTCTCCTCTCACTGTAATCACTATCACAGGGTAAGCGACCCAGAAGAGGAGGTGGTAGACAGAGTCGTAGAGGCGGTGGTCGGGTCAAAGTTTACCTACACGCTGTGACTGATGAACAGGCGGCACTACTTACAGATACAGGTAGGTTGTATTTTTTAATTTACTTTACATTTTAAAACTCAAAATAGATAAAAGTAGGATAAAAAGTAAAAGTAGCTAAAAAGCATTCACAAGTAAACATCATAGTCGATAAAGCAATGAAAATGGCGGATAATTGACAGAAATGATAAACATAAAAATGATGATAATCATAATGAGCAGAATTATGACCACGACTACAGTAATGATGATCTGTGTTCGATGTTAATATTTTTTTTAAAAACTGTAATTAGTGTAATGAAAAGTTACAGCCCCTCCTAATAATAAATTATGTTCAAAAGCAATTGTCTATTTTAAGTTAGAGAAATGTGTATGTTCACTGGCAATCAATCATTTCTTTTTAAAGTGAACACACGCCCCCTGGAAGAGGTAAAGAAAAACACAGGCGCTGACATAGAGTTTGACCCCAACCCCTCACCTGTACCAGGTATGAAGATTCTTATCATCCGCGGTCTTCCTTCTCAGATCGAGGCGGTAGTCAGGCTCATCAGCCAGAAGACTGGTATAAAGGTTTGTTTGTTGACAATCAAATAAATATTAGAACAGTGTGCAACACATTATTACGTGGGACATAAAAAAATGCCTTACCGAATGACAGGAATACAAAGAGCCATCTTCAGTATTAAATAACAGTAGCTAATACAAGTAAAGACTGAACAGAAACCCTCAAGTAACTTAATAAGCAGTTATTATTTAACTGACCACACTGGTCTTCACACAGGACCCATTACCAGACCAGGCCCAGACATTCTGGCTACAGTGGGTGGAGGCCGCGTTCCCTCATCTCGACTCTCGCGCCTACTTCCTGCCTCCTGTCTACGTCAACCGCGTGCCCATGACTAGACAGGCAGCTGCTGGTCAGGAGGTTCTCGTCCTACAGTCAGCACCTGGACAGGCTGGTCAGTCTAATCAAGTGCCGACGAGTTCATCTCCTGCTGCTCGTCCGTCCATATCTCAGCCTCCTTGTCTTCAGGACAGTGATGTCAGAGACGATGCTGCCATGCAGCGGATGTTTGTTTGTCTTCAGAAAATGTTTGAAGAGAACAAAGATGTGATGGTGGGACTGACTCAGCTTAAGTTCGGACAGTACCTGAGTGAACCTTGTTACGCTGCCGCCGCTACCCACCTACCCCGACCCTCCAACCTTCCTCCTTCTCTACCACACAACTGGAAACAGGGAGACTTTGATGTGCTTCTCATTCATCGACAGTACGGACTGGTAGTCTGTGAGGTGAAGGCAGTGGGTGACAATGTCAAAGATTTAAACAAGTCACAGCAGGATGTAGACAATAACATTAGACAGAAACTGAGTAACGCCGTGTCACAGCTGGACAAGGCGGAGGCCATGTTGTCTCACCTGGTGTCCGACATCGCTCCCGGTCTGCCCGTCACTAAGGTCATCGCCTTCCCCAACCTTACGGCTCGTCAACTTCAACAGGCCATCTCCGGTGACAACCTCCTCATTCAGGTTTCAGTACCTTTCTATTACCTTACATGTGTTCTATAATATGCCTTACAAAGTATCTAAATGTTTCAACAATTTTTTTTTATGAATAGATAAACCGATAATGTGGACAGTTCATAGGAATGTGAATGAAATGTTGTTATAGTGTATCTCTATGTATAAGAAAGAGAAAATAATTGTTTGGGGGAAGGAGTGTGTCTCAATACCAGTGCGAGTAGCGACGTCCACACGTGTGTATAAGTGGCGGTTGTTATCAAATCGAATTCCCAATGTAGTGTTACTTGGCAAATAAACAAATTCTTCTTTAATTTTTCTTCTTTGGTGCACATTATTGACTTGACGCCATCTCAGCACGATTTGTTTTAATAAAGTCATTGAATGTAGACAGTAGTTCTATCTATTTTAACAGTAATATTATCCTGTTGGAGCCATTCTACGCTACTGATTCGTATTTAACTTGTAATTAATACTTTAATGTTGAGGGTTGGTTAATTTTCGTTAAGTTTACTTTCATCTTCTATCTCTATATTTAACTCTTGTCACATGACATGATGTGGATCCCTTACAGGACCTGTGTCGATGTCTGGGAACAACAGATCCCTCCAACATCCCAGGTCTGTGTCTGTGCTGTGATCAGTTGTCTGACCCCAAGGCACCGTGTGACGTCAGTAGTCACGTGCTTAGGGAACTCGGACACTGGTGGCAGCGACGTGTGGCTGGGGCTGGACCTGACAGTCACATGACACCTGAGTTGTACAAGACACTGGTAGCCAGGTAAATATGACAGAAGTCACTAAAGCCGATGTCGTAATCAATGGCATCTGTTGACCACAGTGACACACCTTGTATAACATTTTACTGTGTAAACATGTCATTATCAGCAGTCAGTTGTAACCCTAAAATACAAATAACCGTCAGATCACATTATTGTTGTTTACAGGAATATGTTGACAAATACCTTTTGTGTAGATGTAGAAATTCGTTAGATTAAAAGTTTAAAATGTTGGAATCTTTGTAGTGTGTATAGAATATATGTAAAACATGACCAACCCTACATCGGCCATTTTTTCTTTGAAGATTTTCCCGCATTTACACAAACAAAACACGGAAACAAAACACACACACACACACACACACACGGAAAGACACATTTTTCATATGATAATAAACAAAATGAAAATGTGTAAAGTGCATACTCACACACCTAAAGAGCATGCTCTTAGCGCTTAAGAACAAGAACGAAACATGGACAGCATACGAGGGACAGGAAAACAAACGAATAACACATGAACTATAAAAAGATTAAACAACAGTTCTAATTATAAATAAAATAAAAACATATACAGGAAACGCAGAGTAACCAAGAAATAAGTACAAGAACTGAGAGTAACATGATATTGCAAAAGGAAGACGAGCATGGAAGTTGTCACAAAAGACTAGCATGGTGGGATAGGGTGTTAGGAATAATTGTCACGGAAGAAGTGCGTTTTCAGCGCATATGTAGCTCATGAAACCTGTATTCATCCACTGATGTAGTTTCAGGTTCAACAAAAAAATAAAGATGTTGTAAGTCCAACTGTTTGCCAGAGGCGAACCATTGTCACCGTGTTATAATTATTCTCTTGTTTTATCTAAAAACTTTTTTCTACCAGCTCACTAACTGCTTTCTGTAAACTTCTTAAACTTGAAACACATTTTACCTTAAAAATTTTATTATGCTGTTTTGCATTGTGTACAAATAACAATTAACTTATTATTAATTGTAATATAATGTAAATGTTTTTTGTAAAAGACATCTCTTGATGTGACTGTACAGATTCTGCGGTCCGGCGACAACAGTGACTGTGCCATGTACATGTCCTCCACGTGTGAGTGTCAAGACCCTGGGTCAGGCCGTGTGGTGGACAGGAGAGTGCTATACTGCTGTCATCACACTCTTCCCGGAGCAACTTCACCTGCTACACACGGCGCCTCCCAGACTCTTTGTCACCGGACCGCCCGGTACAGGTAAAACTGTGGTGCTGCTGCTGATGGCCATACAGTGGCTGCGGTGTGGTCACCACGTCTACATTGTCAGTACTCATAATGGGAGTGAAGCAGCGTGCACCATGCTGTATCACCTGTTGCTGCAGACACTAAAGACACAACAGTCAGCAGGTGTATCACCAGGTCAGCCTCACCTGCTGCTGTATGATCTTGATGAGTGTAAGGATGCCGAGAAGGCCATCAACGACTTGTCACAGACAGCAACAGGAGAGTCGTTGTGCGTCATCGCTGATGAAGTGACCGGGTGAGTAGTACATCGTGTGATGTGATGATAGACACACAGGTAGATGCCGCTCGCTGTGATCTTACAATCACCACCAGGTGTCTAACAGATATTTCCTAAATGAAAGGAACACCTGACCTGCTCACGCAAGTTTTGTACCAGTAAATAACTATTTTTTTCTCACACGCTTTTTACAATGACATGTTCTACGCATTCGCGATCTTCCATACGTGGTTACCAAGGTAACAAGCCTCGACCTCGACCTTCCGAAATAAACGGTAGTTCGCGTGACCGTAGCTTTCATTCAAACAACAGGTATACAAGTAAACAAAGACGACATGGAGGTGCTTCAAGACTGATGGTCAAATTAAATGAGAAAGTTGTGATTTGTCCTGATGAACACATTGAGACAGTTAGCACTGAGTTGAAGACAACGAAGTTGAACAAAGACTACACCAGTCGATGGATTTAATATATACTCAACAACAAAAACAAAGATAATAATACTAAATGAACATTTAATACATTATTACTTAAAATTGGCAAAGAAAGCTTGCATCTTAAGAACTTTGCATGTTATATAAATATATAAATATATTAGGTAGAATTTCTGTTATAAGTGACATATTTAATACAACTATATTTACTACTTATCTTGGAAATCAGTTTCACCCTCTCATCCTCTTTCTCCCATAGACCACATAAAAACAGAAAGTAAAATATATTTTTTTCAGTTTACACCACAATTTCTTTATCATCTTGCTGCCATGTACGTGTTGAAGAAGATGAAACTAGTCCTTACACATCAGTTTCGTACATTTGTACAAAATTCTTTTCAGTAATAAACGGTAATGCTTGTCAGTTACTTAATTTTATTTGTACAAAATACATTTACGTGTATATTTACACATTCTGTGTCAGACAACAGACACATACTCTCTCTTGCCTCCCTCCCTCATGCATGTATACATATCTACTCACACAACCACAGCATTCACCGCTATTCACACACATTATTATGTACAGTGTCAGTGAGCTTAGTATACAAGTAGCCTCCCCTTGACATCAACGTGTTACACAATTACTGTCTAGTCACACACAACACAGACATACTCTGAACACGTGACTTTCTTGTCAATTAAAGTGATATTTCTGTTCATGAAACTTCATAAAATACTTTGACAGGAATTGAACACTTGTGATGTTTGTGTGTGACGGTAACTATAGCAACACTCATGTCTGTCACAGGTCACGATACTTCCGCTCTGTGTGTCACGAGCTGCTGACACAAGTTCCTCATCTCCATCTTTTGGCGGCAAGTTGTTACCATGGAGACGCACCCGTCGGCTGGCAAGTGGAATATTTAACCAGACCCCTCCGCTCTCCACCGGCCGTCGTCAGGGAAGTCGAGCAGGACGTGTTGATCACTGTGGACCGTGATGTCAAGCCATACAGTGAGCGAGGTGTGCCCGACCACACAGACGGCCCGCCAGTCAGACAACTGTCTCACCAACGTCAAGGTCACTCAGGTGACAGTCCAGGTGACTGTGTGACGTGCGGTCGTGACGTGGCCAGCTTCCTACACAGTCTCCGTGTTGGTGTTACAGGTAGGTGTGAGTATTGTGTAGTGTAACGTCTGTTGACAGATAAACTTGGTTAGATAACAGGCAGGTGAGAAATAGTCTTGTTAAGATGAATGTGAGATGTTGTTTGTCTAACTACCTACAGGGTGACAGCTCTTCATACGATTTCGTCTTTGACCTTTCATCTGAACCATGGTTTGTGTGGACTGGTCATCTCTGAAAGTGTGACATCATTACCCAGGTTTCTGAATCGGTTTCTGTATCTTTACAACGTGTCTCAGTTTCTAGGACATTTTTATTTAACTGTAACATCTGCGTCATCTTCCCATGTGTTACACGTGTTCATTACTTGTATTACTTGTGTCTACTTCACTGACAATCAATGTTTGGAACTGCTAACCACTCAGTTTTCCTTTGTCTGATGTGCGGACCTCCTGGCTGCACTGTCTGTAGAGTAGATGTTTGTGTCCTCTTCACCTCAACGATGTGACTGACGATGAGTGTGATATCAGGGATTGGTGGTTGTCTGTCGTCTGCTCCATGTGTGTTTGACGCTGCTGTCACGTGATCTTGTGACTGATACTTACCTGTGTTTGTTACTGAAGTATTCAGGTGAATCTTTGTTGACCTCATCTTGACTGTGTGTAACGCCGTTGTTTGTGTTGTTTACTTTGTGTACAACATATTGAGTTTACCTGTAGTGTGATTGTTTGTGGAGTCTGATAATCTACATGGACATTGCTGACTGCTTATGACAAAGCTAATGGCGGAAAAGTTCATTTTCATTGTTATTATAATAAACATTATCATTATGTGTATTATCATTATTATCACTGTGTAAGTCAATGTGTTACTGTTATTTTACGTCGTGTTTATATCCATGTGTCTGTCAGTGTGTACACTGTATCTCCGACAAGTAACTAACAGTAGAAACTAACTTTGAATGTTAACAGAGAATGTCACGACAACAGCCACGACCATCACCTCCACCAACGGCGGCACAACACCGCCCTGCCTGCAGTGGAGAGACATGCTGTTGTTGTACTGGTATAGCATTAGTAACGACTCGGGTATGATGAAGGGACTGAAAGAAGCGGGTATCCCAGTGCGGGTGATGAAGGACGATGACATCGAGGACGTTGCCACGGCTCGCAGTGACGTGGTGTGGGTGACGAGTGGACAGCGTGTTCGTGGTCTGGAGAGAAAAGTTGTTGTCTGTCTGTATGATCGTGCTACAGTCCAGTTTTACTCCATATCCCGGTGTACGTCACAACTTGTGATTGTCTACCCTTAAAACGAACGAAAGGGTATCTGACGTCATCACATCGTGTGTATGACACGTTTATATCTACATGTTGTGTATTGCACTCACAACAGTCGGTGTCTCTCTTTACACAACAACTAGTGTTAACTTTAATAACATACGTATGCACACAGATGAGGTGACACTTTTATTGCAGCATGTAAATACGTTTACAACATAGCACACCACACATAAACTAAACTTTTACGAAAAAATTCTTTTTTATCAACAATTCGAGAAAGTACATGCACTGTAGCTGCAACATCACCAGGAGCAGCAGTAACTGTGTGTCGGGCTGTGGCAGTAAAACGTTTAAGACAAAAAAGATTTTTCTCTAAATATTAACTTTTCTTGTTCTTTTCTGCAGTGGACTGTTGAATTTGTTCCAGTAATATCTTTTCTTGTATTTGTTTATGAATTCACACACAGACTGTGTCATACTAAGTCGTGTACAGACCTCCCTTCAAACCGTTATTTTGCCAGAGCAGCTGTCAACATGTCTCCAAGATCTGAGAATGACGACCCTCACGTGACCTGCCCAGTTGGTTACCCAAATAATAAAACCCATTCTCGTGTGACTTTGTCATTTTTCTCACAGTTACCTTCTACTCTCCTCAGGAGACGATTTTGATTATCTTGCTAATTTGGTCTCTGAATGATTAAACGACAAGAAGTGAACAGGTCTCGACTTTCAAATGAATAAAGACTTTTAATTGTTATCCACCGAGTTCATGTTCACAAGTGTCTGTCAGTCCTTTCACAATCACACTTCTTGCAAGACCAGGACATGACTCCACGGTGTTAGTCTTAGTGAGGAACCTGGTCAGTCCCGCTACACTTGTTTGTTTGTTGTCACAGTACTTTCAACCCAAACACTTGTAACTACACTAATAATTCTCATACTTTGATCTTTGCGTGTGTGTTTTCCCATGTGCGTGAATGTCACGCTGGTTGTCTTGAACATCTTCTTCAGTAGGGTATAGATATTAATGTTTTATGTTCTTTTTACAGCATTAGTAAAGGAGAGAAAAATACAAGACCCATATTATTCAGTGAAGCTTGTCTCGCTCTATCAGCCAACAGACAGACATCCTGCACCAATGGTCACACCCGTTACAACATACCCTGGTGTTGATCAAAACAATTTTAGGTGATTTTTTCATTTATAAACATAACAGCCCTTTTTGCTATATCTGTACTCGCTGCAGACATGACAGTCCGACAAAAAGCCGTTGAAAGGACGGAGTTATTTTCTGGGAAAACCCGATAAAGTAGACTGTTAAAATTTCAGATAAACAATTTACCAGTCATTGCATGTACTCCATACTAGCGGGTGTCTCTTATTTCTAGTGAACTAATCTTGATTACAGCGACAACGCCACCAGAGACAGGCACAACACCGGCCTGGGGACAATGAGACTGGCCGTCAGTGTTGTTGTTGTAACGGTAATTAGCAATCTTAAGCAGTCATCAGTAGTAATGAGCAGTGAGGAACTGCAATTAGTTTTGATGAGAAGTATGGGAATATACTCAGACGTGTACAACCATTTCTGGATAAGGATGAGCCAGACCATTTCCCTAATGTTATTACATGTATATTGTTAAAAGATTCAGATACTCAAGGTAAGACTGACAAGCTACGTGTGTGTAACTTTGTGTGTGTGTGTGTGATTGTGTGTAAGAAATTTTGACCTTTGATCATTTATTGACACCACCATAGGGTTCATATCAAGGGGTAAGTCATTAATATTCAAAAAATACACTGGGTCGGTAAACAATGAAGACATTAAAAATATGTAGTCTGTGGCTCACACGTGGTTATATATACAATCATCTGTGAGTCGAGGGCTCGGTAGATAATTGATGAGGACAGAACAAATCAAACGGGAAGTAATGGTAGTAAAGAAAGCAGTGAGGATAATCTGAACATACGTCCTAGCTATTTGAAGTTTTTGAACTGGAACATAGAATGACTAATGTCAAAGCTAGAAGACACTGACTTTATCGCTGACGTGTCCAAATTTGACTTTGTATGTCTAACTGAAACATTTATAAAGGAGTTCTACTCGAAGAACTTTCCCCATCACACAGCGTTCAGCAAGCCAGGTATTAGACTATCAATGCACGGAAGTTTATCGGGAGGACTATTAGTTTTGATCATGAATGAATTAGTGGCCTATGTAAAGATGTTGATAATAGTTTCGACAACATACTTGCATTTATCCTTAAGAAAGAATTCCTCGGAATAGACAAAGATATGTTATATGTCTGTGCCTATGTGCCCCCTCAACACTCTGTCTACTATGTCGTAACAGGTAACGATAACGGCATCGTTATGAAAAATGTTTATGAAGATGTATACCTCCTTATTTCAGGGGACCTAAATTCAAGAACTGGGACAGAAAACTGCCTTATGTATAGCATTAGTACATTGTATGATATGCATTAAAAAAATGATGAAATGATTACCAAACACAGACAGTCGGAGGATAAGGTGGTAAACAAATATGGCCGATTAGTACTAGATATGTGTTCTACTCTGGACTTGACTATACTAAATGGAGTATGTAATGGCGACCCTTATGGAAGTTTCACATACTTATCAGATAATGGAAATACTATAATAGATTATTACATTGCTTCAGACGAACTCCTACATAAAAAGTCATCTGACTTTAAGATGATAGTGGCAGACAGGAGTGAATCCAAACATTTTCCAGTAGAACGTAGCCTACAAGTTCAGACAGTTGGTCATGTTGTAAGGAATACCGTGTGAGATGTGAAGGCGATTTCACGAATTACATTGAGTGCACAAAGGGAGTTAAGCAAGGAGAGTGTGACCAGCCCTATACTATTTCTCACTTTTTATTAATGAGCTAGCTTTAGAAATTATGAATAATGGAAAAACATGGGGCAACCTTTACACATGAATTTATGGAAATATTCATTCTTTTATTTGCAGATAATATTGTATTGATGTCCGAAACTATAGTAGGACTACAACACCAGCTAAATACTCTATATAACGCATCAGTAAGACTGGGCCTAAATGTTAATCTAAACAAGAGTAATATTGTTGTTTTTAGAAAAGGGGGATTTTTAGCAGCGAGTGAAAGGTGGCTCTATGACAGCCAGATGGAGAAGCATGTACCCGAGTGGTTAGAGTGATGGCGTCCAAACTAAGAGTAATCTGTTTTAATTCCCGAGTAGCAAAGCATGCTCTCCTAATCACCCACCCAGCGAGAATGGGGTATCTGACTGTATATAGGGTAAGACATCGCTCTCATGTAAAGCTGGCTCCAAGAAAAGTGAGGTCTCTGACACCTTACCAACGACCTCAAAAGATTAGGGGATGACTTTTACCTAACCAGCCATTGCCGTCAGTAAAATAGTCAACAGAAAAATCCAGAAAACACGTCATCAAAAAGTAGTGGTTCAAGTTACCGTAGTAAGGCATTATAAATCCGTATTTAAAAAGTAGACGCAATACATAAAGAAACGTTTATATTATTATTATTTACAAAATGTGTAAAGCACATACTCACCATCCTAAGGATCATACTCTTAGTGCTTAAGAACAAGAACAAAACATGGACAGCATGCGAGAGACAGGAAAACAAACAAACGACACATGAGCTAGAAAAGAATGAACAACTGTACTAACGAAGAATAAACAACTGTACTACACAAGTAATAAAATCAAATACAGAAAACACAAAGAGGAACCAAATAACAAGAACAAGAGTTAAGAGTAACATGATATTGCATAAGTAAGAATGTGAAAACGAATAGCATTATGGGAAAGGTTGTTAGGAGTCATGTTAACGGAAGAGGTGCGTTTCTAATATAAGAATATCATTTGTATTACATCATAATTCATCGTGAGAAAAAACGCAACAATAAAAGCATATTCACCTCTCTCGGCGTTTTATTTTTTTTTCTTTAAATTCTTTTTATCTTCCTCGTCAGAAAATACCCAATAATTGTCTAAAGGATGTCACACGGCCAAGTTTGTAGAGGACAGGACTGTCAGTGTTGCCTTTTACGATGTAAATCGTAACCCTTGTAACAACACCGCCCACTGGGAAGTAAATTTCATCTGGAGTATCACCCGACTCGGCATTCGAATGTGAAAGAAATATTCAATTTAAAATAAAAATTTAATCAACACTTAAAAGCAAGCCTAGATTATAAGGTAAACAATTCTTCAGAAAGTTGCTTTTTAAATTTTAATTGCTTAACAAAAATAAGGAACTTATTGAGTCTTTAGAAAAATAATTAAAGCTGCTGATGGCCATACAGTGGCTTGTGGTCACATACGTTGTAGCTGGTATCAGAGTCGTGCAGCGTGCATCATGCTGTAAAATATTCTGTTGCTGCAGACAAGTAAACATCACAACAGTCACAGGTGTATCCCCGGTCAGCCTCACTCCTGCAGTATAATGCTTTATAAAAGTAAAGACGTGCGAGAAGGCCGTTACAACTGACTTGAAAATAACAGGAAGCAAGAGGAGGGTCGTTGTAAAACGCATGCTGATGAAGTGAGGCGGTAGTAGTAAGTACATCGTGTAATGTGATGATAGACACACAGGTAGATGCCGCTCGCTGGATGTTCACAACAGTTAACAGGTGATAATTTTTCCTCATTAAAGGAACACCTTCCCTGCTCACGCGAAGTTTCGCTCCGATACCGCACTAATATTCTTTCGCAACAGCTTTGCATGACTAGTTTACTCATGGTGAACTGCCATCAGAAACAAAAAAAGTTACCTAGGTGATAATAAACCTTGACCTTTAAAACAAAAGGTATCTCGAGACATATACAGCATAAAACAGACAGAACGCATGAAAATATATGAGTTGAAAGAGAGGTAACAGCGTACTAAAAGAAGAATAAAATCAAATACAAAAAACACAGAAGAACCAACTAACAAGAACAAGAGCTGAGAGTTACAGGATATGCAAAATGAAGGATGATTGTTAGCTGTAATGTTTACAGAAGACGTGTGTTTCATTGAACGTGTACAGAATTCAAGCTGGTAGGTGGCGGATATGGGCAGGCAGAGAGTTCCATTATTCGCTATACAATAACTAAACATCATTGGCAAATGTTGTTGTTCTGGTGACAGGAAGAGAAGGAGAACGATCATCAGAGGACCAGAACTTGTGTAACTGAGATGTAAGTGAAGAGCAGATTTCGGAGAACTAATCAGGGCAGGTGTCAGCAAAGAAATTAAAACACAGCACGAAAATGGTGCAGAACGGATTGGGAAATCAGTGTAGACAACGAATGAGAGGGGTGGCGTGGTCACGTGTCCTGCTCTAAGCACCAGATAATAATATGGAATGTCCTTTTTAACTTTAGTTTCAAAAGAGCCAAAAAAAGCAACGTTGCTTCTTAAGAGCTTTGCATGCAGAATAAATTTTCAGGTAGAATTTCTTTTAAAAGTTACATATTTATTACAACTTTATTTACTACTTATCTTGGAAATCAGTTACATCGTTTTCTTCTTTTTCTCCCATAGATAAAATAAACACAGAAAGTAATGTAGAGCTTTATCATCTACCTGCTATGTACTTGTTGAATAAGATGAGACTAGCTTTAGTCCTTACACATCAGTTTTGTACATCTGTACACAGTTCTTGTTAGTAACAAACGGTAACGCTTGTTAATTCCTAATTTTTATTTGTTGTTAGGAACAGGGGGTTGTTGCCCCTGTCTGTGTTAGTCAGGGATTATTGCCTTACCAGTATCAGTGAATTTTGGGTGCGTCGTGTGTTAGCGTCCAGAACACGACGTCATTTTATGACGTAGTTTTAGATTGTGGGGAGAGTGAAAAAGTTTTGGAAGAAGCAGACGACGGGAGACGAGAGATAGAAAAGACAGGCGGGAAAGTGGTCTGACTGTACGTGTGGATACAGGGACCGGTAATAAGTAAACTAGTTGCTTGCCCAGTCAACGAACTACGAAGGGACTCACTGGGAGTGTGGAATCCCAACGTAACCGCCTGAGAGGTGATGAGAAGCGGACGGAGAAACATCCGATGGATTAGTAAGCATTTTCTAGGGTTTATTTATCAGAAACCAGCTCAAAGCATATTGTGAGTTGTATAATTTTGCTTTTGCAATGACATTTTATTTCGTATGTCCTGTAATGTTTCGTCCTTTACTTTTATTTCAAGTAAACTACCAGGCGGTGGTGAAGTTTCGCTTCACGCGCATGCGCAGAATATACCCATACGTTTAGATACGCCCGGAGGTTTCGATTCACTACAGAGCTGTAACAAAGGTCGCTAATACAATCCTGTGTGCAGTGTAGCAGGATATATATTGCTCATAAGTCTTAAGTATCCCGGTAAGTTCACAAAGATTAAAATCACCGAGAATAAACGTAGGGTCGTCTGGGCAAATGACATCTATGTTTGTGTATCCGTCGTCATTCGATAAGTCAGGGTTCAACGAGGCGGATGTAACGTATCCACAGTGTATATACAACTGTGTGAACAGCTGAGAAAATTTCATGCGATTCATCAAGTGTTTCAATCTACTAATTGGGGCCTAAGCCTCGAGGAAACCAGTAAAGGCCATATCCTGTTCCAACGGTCACACTCATAGGAACATCGAACACACCCGGATGTTGATCTATAATACTTATTTATTTAGTTTACATTTCTGTATAAATATCACAATACACTCATCTACACTCATGCCCACTACACATACAATATGATGACATTAAAGCTGAACTATTATTTCGCGATTCGGGAAACTCCGATAAAGTAGATCGACATTGAGAAACATTTTTATAACTGAGTACACAGCTCTTAGTTCCGCCCCCCCCATCTTGCCAGTCCTCGTCGTGACCCAGCAAGAGAAAAATCAGTTATTCACTGCAAAAGCGCGAGAGAGATTTACAGGTGAGTACGATTTCCTTCTGTCGTTGATGTGATAAAGACTTCAATACAGCGATAACATCGCCATCGTGGCCTGAGGAGAGGACACAGGCTGTGAGTGTGTTTGCAATACTTAGCAGTACTGAGTGTATGAAGTGTATATTTGGGTAAATCACAATGCTGAAGTCACTATGAAGTACATGTAGTTCAGTAGTTGTCTCCACAAGCTGGGGAAACAGTGCTAAGACTGCTGGCATCTGATCTGAGAGGCGCTTGGGTTCGATACCCGTGTGGCGCAGCAAACTTTTCCTCGTCAAGCAGCTGCTGGGAATAGCGACATGGCCTTATACAGGGTTGGGGAAGGCAGGACAGTGAGAGAGGAATTTCTCATCATGTTTTATACATTGTAGTTCGTTAATGTTCTTATGTCAAACATCTAGAGTACTCGTTTTAAGCGCAAGCTTATGAATGTGTTTATTTACTTAGTAGCTTTGTAGACACGAATGTGTTGTGTCCACATGATTTGTCTGATAATCCTCAGTCTCAGCTATTATCATCATCTAGGAAAAGGTAGTTTAATACTTTTATTTTTTATATATCCTATCAGGGGTGTCAAACGAGCGGCCCTCGGGCCACATCCGGACGCCATGAAATTTTACCTGGCCCGCGAAAGAATTTTAGATAATCATTGTTAATGGCCCGTCGACGGTGACAGTTAGAAGGCAAAGAACAGAAAAGTTCCCGTCTAGCACAGCAAGCGATGGGATGAGTTTAGTGAAGTTTGTGCAGACCATCAACAGTGCACTGGTCAAGTTACCACCGCTCCTGTTGATGACCTGAAGGGAGGGTGGAGGCGGGGCCCATAAATATGACCTTTGACACGGGACACGCTGGCCTGAACACGGGCCGCGGGTCGAAGATTTTTAGTACCTGTTAACTTCCCTGAATCGGTCCGAGATCAAAGGGTGACTAGGGTCAACCCACGTGTTTGATGAGGCAGCTCAGCAAAAGACTAATAGAAACTCATCACTGTCTGACTCTGCGGGTTGGCGAGCGGAAGTCGTCTCGATGAGACGTTAAGTTGTGAGAAGCAAACTTGTGGAGATCAAGTTGGTGGGAGTATAGCTTCTCCAAGGACAGGGGATTATATATATATATACTACCAACTAGAATTATATGTGCGAACTGTGCGTGATACGTGTGAACTGAATTAAACACGTGGACTGTGGATGATAAGTGACGACTGTGGAATACTGACTGTCCAGTTCCTGGTCGTCAAGAGGGAATGACTGCCGCCAGAGATATAAGTATACGAGTATAAACAGCAAGCCACGGTGTTGAAATTATTGCTGCTTGTGTATTGATGATGTGTGTCTTTTTTGCCTAATTATATCTTCTTTTACATACATATACTGATGCAATAACATCACATGTCATAGCGAATAGTACTGAGCAGAGCAGAGCACGCGATTGCTAAATTAGCCCGGCCATTCAATGAGGGAGAGTTTGTGAAGAGTTGCATGATGAAAGTGTGTGAAGTCTTGTGTCCAAAAAAAAAGTAAATGTTTGCAAATGTAAGCCTCAGCAGAAACACTGTTGCTAATAGGATTTGTGATATGGCCACTGATGTGAAAACACAGCTGAGCGAAAAAAGCAAAGACTTCGTTGCCTACATTTACTCTCTTGCAGTCGAGGAAAGCACTGACACGACGGACACCGCACAGGTCGCCATCTTCATCCGTGGAGTCGACTCCAGTCTGAATATCACAAAAGAAATATTAGACATAAATCCATTCATGGGACAACGACAGGAAAGGACATTTTTGACAACGTATGTCAAAGTATGACTGACATGAACCTGCCCTGGGACAAACTTGTTGCACTTACAACAGATGGAGCGCCGGCGATGTGCGGCCCACAGAGTGGACTAGTTGCAAGGATGTGGTCACATGTCCAAGAAAATTGTAGTGGGGAGTAGAAAGCATATCACTGCATAATACACTAAGAATCGTTGTGTGCTAAAGTCCTCGACATGGAGCTTATTTGTGTGAGCAACATTTCTCTGTGATGAAGATCAACAAAACATCACACAGGAGTCGTCTTACTGATGTACACTTGCAGTCCATCCTGAGAATCTCCACAACACAGAAACTTACTCCAAACATAAACGAACTTGTTGCCAAGAAAAAATGTCAAGACGTCCATTTCTGACAAAGTA
The DNA here is from genome assembly GCF_003073045.1 of Pomacea canaliculata. Lineage (NCBI taxonomy): Eukaryota > Metazoa > Mollusca > Gastropoda > Architaenioglossa > Ampullariidae > Pomacea > Pomacea canaliculata. The sequence continues at coordinate 17,385,204 of NC_037596.1, read as the reverse complement.
AATTAAGAAGAAAAACTGCTAAGCCTTAGTTTGTTATTACTTTAATTTTCTTTTAATGTATGATTTTGTTTACACAAAATTAATAACAAACGTTTAGTTTTCTACTGTTCAATAAAAAGTTATCGGACTTCAATAATAACCTTCGGCCCGCCACCTTGTGTACGATGTGAGATTTGCCCCCTGGGTAATTGAGTTTGACACCCCTGTGCTAAATAAACACAATAAAGTGAGAAATCGGAAGTATTAAAAGAGAAGAGGAACCGAGGAAACAAACAATTATCGTTTAGCATTGTGATTAGTCTTACAAAATGGCTACTGAGGTTAGTTAGTGTATGGGCTATGTTCTAATAAATAACAAAACGATATACCAACACCTACTTGACAATAGAGCTTACAGAAACAGTTTTGTCAGTTTACTGACTCTATGTCACTGACACTATATTACTCTATGACACCAGACACATGACAGTTTGCTGGTTTCTCACCAAGAGTGGAGACCACGTGGTGCAGACTCTGCCTCCTTTAAACTTGGTCCTGTACAGGGGAGACCACTGTCAACAATGTCTGCTCATCCGTCGTCTGGTCAGGTGAGCCACTCTCGCTCCCTGCACGCTTACAGTACTTCGACTAGTTTTATCATCCTGATTTTGTTGTATGCTGGTCCTTTAAGCTAGTATAATGCTGGTGTAGATATTTAATGTCATCCTGTTCATCATCATCTCAGTGATGTACCCAGTGTTCAGTCTCACCATGTTCTCCTCTCACTGTAATAACTGTCACAGGGTAAGCGACCTAAAGGAGGAGGTGGTAGACAGAGTTCTAGAGGCGGTGGCGGGGTCAAAGTTTACCTACACGCTGTGACTGATGAACAGGCGGCACTACTTACAGGTACAGGTAGGTGGTATTTTTAATATGCTTTACTTTTTTTAAAACTAACAATAGATGAAAGCAGAATAAAAAGTAGACAGGAGAAAAGTAGAGAGATAGTATTCACATGTAAACATCAGAATCAGTAAAGCCATGAAAATGGTGGACAATAGAAAAGAAATGATCAATTATTATGATGATTTTGATAATTATAAAGAGCAGCTTCATGATTACGAGTAAATTACTAATGATCTGTGTTCGATGTCAGTACTAAAAATGAACAATAGCATTAGCGCAATCAGTCTTAACATCTCCTCGTAATGATAAATAAACAGTTTAAAAATTATCTTTTATAATTTAGACAATTGTGTATGCGCATTGAAAAACCCTTATAAAAAGGCATTTCTTTTTAAAGTGAACACACGTCCCCTGGAAGAGGTAAAGAAAAACACAGGCGCTGACATACAGTTTGACCCCAACCCCTCACCTGTACCAGGTATGAAGATTCTTATCATACGCGGTCTTCCTTCTCAGATCGAGGCGGCGGTCAGGCTCATCAGCCAGAAGACTGGTTTAAAGGTTTGTTTGTTGACAATCAAATAAATATTAGAACAGTGTGCAACACACTATAACGTAGGAGATAAAAAATACCTTACTGAATGACAGAAAATACAAAGAGCCATCTCCAGTATTAAATAACACTAGGAATACAAGTAAAGTCTGAACAAAAAACCTTAAGTGACTTAATAAGCAGTTATTATTTACCTGACTAGATTGTTCTTCACACAGGACCCATTACCAGACCAGGCCCAGACATTCTGGCTACAGTGGGTGGAGGCCGCGTTCCCTCATCTCGACTCTCGCGCCTACTTCCTGCCTCCTGTCTACGTCAACCGCGTGCCCATGACTAGACAGGCAGCTGCTGGTCAGGAGGTTCTCGTCCTTCAGTCAGCACCTGGACAGGCTGGTCAGTCTAACCAAGTGCCAACGAGTTCATCTTCTGCTGCTCATCCGTCCATTCCTCAACCTCCTCGCCTTCAGAACAGTGATGTCAGAGACGATGCTGCCATGCAGCAGACTTTTGTCTGTCTTCAGAAAATGTTTGAAGAGAACAGAGATGTGATGGTTGGACTGACTCAGCTTCAGTTCGGACAGTACCTGGGTGAACCTTGTTACGCTGCCGCCGCAACCCACCTACCCCGACCCTCCAACCTCCCTCCTTCTCTACCACACAACTGGAAACAGGGAGACTTTGATGTTCTTCTCATTCATCGACAGTACGGACTGGTAGTCTGTGAGGTGAAGGCAGTGGGTGACAATATCAAAGATTTAAACAAGTCACAGCAGGATGTAGACAAGAACATTAGACAGAAACTGAGTAACGCCGTGTCACAGCTGGACAAGGCGGAGGCCATGTTGTCTCACCTGGTGTCCGACATCGCTCCCGGTCTGCCCGTCACTAAGGTCATCGCCTTCCCCAACCTCACGGCTCGTCAACTTCAACAGGCCATCTCCGGTGACGACCTCCTCATTCAGGTTTCAGTACCTTTCCGTAACCTTACATGTCTTCTATAATATACCTTACAGAGTACCTGAATGTGTAAACAATTTTTTTTTTATTATTAATAGAAGACAAACCGATAATGTGGACAGAGCATGTGAATGTGAATGAAATGTTGTGATAGTGTATCTCTATGTTTAAAAAAAGAGAAAATAATTGTTTGGGGGTGTGCATCAATATCAGTGCCAGTAGCGGCGTCCACAGAGTGTCAACTTGTTATCAAATCAAATTCACAATGTAGTGTTACTTGGCAAATAAATGAATTCTTCTTTATTTTTTCTACTTTGGTGTTTACTTTCATCTTCTATCTCTATATTTAACTCTTGTCGCATGACATGATGTGGATCCTCTACAGGACCTGTGCCGGTGTCTTGTAACAACAGATCCCTCCAACATCCCAGGTCTGTGTCTGTGCTGTGATCAGTTGTCTGACCCCAAGACCCCGTGTGACGTCAGTAGTCACGTGCTGAAACAACTCGGACACTGGTGGCAGCGACGTGTGGCTGGGGCTGGACCTGTCAGTCACATGACATCTAAGTTGTACAAGACACTGGTAGCCAGGTAAATATGACAATAATGTGTAGTCACAACACTGTCACAGTCTAAGCCTGTCGTGTACGATGTTAGATGTGACATCAATGTTCACGCCGCTGTTCTCGTCAGACAAATCGTCAACAGACTAAATTTCAAAAGTAAGAGTTTTATCTCTAACAAGGCTTGGTAACTGTTACCAGATGTTATAGGTGATATGTGGAAATGTGATGATTGGCGACGAAGCAGAAGTCCCTAACGCCGATGTAATCAATGGCATGTTGGTTGGTCCTCCATCTACGGTGCCAACCTCTCCAGGAAACTGAGTCTTTGCAGTTGATACGATTTCCAACAACACTTTATTCACAGTATATGCGAGAGTCCTCACTTGCTGACACGTTGGTAACTGAGACACGCGTGTAGATATAGAAATTCGTTAGATTAAAAGTTTAAGTGCATTTCAAATGTTGGAATCTTCGTAGTGTATAGAATATATGTAAAACGTGACCCACCCTAGACCGACCATTTCTTCCTCGAAGATTTTCCTGCATTCTTAAAAACAAAACACTGAAACAAAACACACACACACACGGAAAGCATATACAGAAAACGCAGAGGAACCAAAAAATAAGTACAAGAACTGAGAGTAACATGATATTGCAAAAGGAAGACGAGCATGGAAGTTGTCACAAAGGACTAGCATGGTGGGAAAAGGTGTTAGCAATAATTTTCACGGGAGAAGTGCGTTTTCAGCGCATATGTAGCTCATGAAACCTGTATTCATCAACTGATGTAGTTTCAGGTTCAACAAAAAAATTAAGATGTTGTAAGTCTGACTGTTTGCCAGAGGCGAACCATTGTCACAGTGTTATAATTATTCTCTTGTTTTTTCTAAATACTTTTTTCTACCAGCTCACTAACTGCTTTCTGTAAACTTCTTAAACTTGAAACACATTTTACCTTAAAAAAATTTATTATGCTGTTTGGCATTGTGCTGGAGTACTTCAATACTTAATTTGGAGCAAATCATTGAGTCCATTATAGAAGTAAGCTTTAGAATGTTTCTTAAGCTAACATAAGTTAGACAGTAAAATAAAATGTCTCTTTAGTTTTAATAGAAGTTTTACACATTTGGTGGGAAAATGAATTAATTGTAAAATAATAGTAGTTGTCTTTGTAAAAGACATCAATTGATGTTACTGTACTAGGTTCTGCGGTCCGGCGACAACAGTGACTGTGCCATGTACATGTCCTCCACGTGTGAGTGTCAAGACCCTGGGTCAGGCCGTGTGGTGGACAGGAGAGTGCTATACTGCTGTCATCACACTCTTCCCGGAGCAAGTTCACCTGCTACACACGGCGCCTCCCAGACTCTTTGTCACCGGACCGCCCGGTACAGGTAAAACTGTGGTGCTGCTGCTGATGGCCATACAGTGGCTGCGGTGTGGTCACGACGTCTACATTTTCAGTACTCATAATGGGAGTGAAGCAGCGTGCATGATGTTGTATCACCTGTTGCTGCAGACAGTAAACACACAACAGTCAGCAGGTGTATCACACGGTCAGCCTCACCTCCTGGAGTATGATGGCGGTAAAGACGTGAAGAAGGCCATCAATGACTTGTCACAGGCAGCAAGAGGAGGGTCGTTGTACGTCATCGCTGATGAAGTGACCAGGTGAGTAGTACATCGTGTGATGTGATGATAGACACACAGGTAGATGTCGCTCGCTGTGATCTTATAATCACCACCAGGTGTCTAACAGGTGATATTTCCTCAATGAAAGGAACACCTGCCCTGCTCACGCAAGTTTCGTACCAGTAAGTAACTATTTGTTTTCGCACACACTTTTTATAATGACATGTTCTACGCATGCGCGATCTTCAATACGTGGTTACCAAGGTGACAAGCCTCGACCTCGACTTTCCGAAAGAAACGGCAGTTCGCGTGACGTTAGCTTTCATTCAAACAACAGGTATACAAGTAAACAAAGACGAGATGGAGGTGCTTCAAGACTGATGGTCAAATTAAATGAGAAAGTTGTGATTTGTCCTGATGAACACATTGCGACAGTTAGCGCTGAGTTGAAGACAACGAAGTTGAACAAAAATGTGGAACAGAAGACTACACCAGTCGATGGATTTAATATAGACTCAACAACAAAAACAAAAGTAACAATACTAAATGAGTATTTAATACATTATTGCTTAAAATTGGCAAAGAAAGCTTGCATGTGAAGAACTTTGCATGTTATATAAATATATATATATATTTTAGGTACAATTTCTGTTGTTTAATACAACTATATTTACTACTTATCTTGGAAATCAGTTTCACCCTCCCATCCTCTTTCTCCCATAGACCACATAAACACAGAAAGTAAAATATATTTTATTTCAGTTTCCACCACAATTTCTTTATCGTCTTCTTGCCATGTACGTGTTGAAGAAGATGAAACTAGTCCTTACACATCAGTTTCATACATCTGTACAAAATTCTTTTCAGTAATAAACGTTAATGCTTGTCAATTGCTTAATTTTATTTGTACAAGATACATTTACGTGTATACTTACACATTCTGCTTCAGACAACAGACATATACTCTCTCTTGCCTCCCTCCCTCATGCATGTATACATATCTACACACACAACCACAACATTCACCGCTATTCACACACATTATTATGTACAGTGTCAGTGAGCTTAGTATACAAGTAGCCTCCCCTTGACATCAACATGTTACACAATTACTGTCTAGTCACACACAACACAGACATACTCTGAACACGTGACTTTCTTGTCAATTAAAGTGATATTTCTGTTCATGAAACTTCATAAAATACTTTGACAGGAATTGAACACTTGTGATGTTTGTACGCTCCACGACCTTTGATCAGCGGGAAGCTGTGTGTGACGGTAACTATAGCAACACTCATGTCTGTCACAGGTCAGACTTACGCTCTGTGTGTGACAAGCTGCTGACACGAGTTCCTGATCTCCATCTGTGGGCGGCAAGTTGTTACAATGTAGACGCACCCGCCGGCTGGCAAGTGGAATATTTAACCAGACCCCTCCGCTCTCCACCGGCCGTCATCAGGGAAGTCGAGCAGGACGAGTGGATCACTAAACACCATTATGTCCAGCCGTACAGTGAGCGAGGTGTACCCGACCACACAGACGGCCCGCCAGTCACACGACTGTATCACCAACGTCAAGGTCACTCAGGTGACAGTCCCGAGGACTGTGTGACGTGCGGTCGTGACGTGGCCAGCTTCCTACACAGTCTCCGTGTTGGTGTTACAGGTAGGTGTGAGTATTGTGTAGTGTAACGTCTGTTGACAGATAAACACCGTGTGATAAATAACAAGCAGTTTAGAAGCAGTCTTTTTAAGATGAATGTGAGATGTTTGCCTAACTACCTACAGGGTGACAGCTCTTCATACCATTTCATCTTTGACCTTTTATCTGAACCATGTTTTGTGTGGACTGGTCATCTCTGAAATTGTGACATCATTACCCAGGTTTCTGTATCTTTACAACGTGTCTCAGTTTTCTACATTTTTATTTAACTGTAACATCTACGCCATCTTGCCATATGTTACACCTGTTCATCATTTGTAATACTTGTGTCTACTTCACTGAAACTTTAAACTTTGTTTGGCACTGCTGACCACTCAGTTTTCCTTTGTCTGATGTGCGGACCTGTGCCTCATGGCTGCACTGTCTGTAGAGTAGATGTTTGTGTCCTCTTCATCTCATCGATGTGACTGACGATGAGTGTGATATCAGGGATTAGTGGTTGTCTGTCGTCTGCTCCATGTGTGTTTGAGGCTGCTGTCACGTGATTTTGTGTCTGGATACTTACCTGTGTTGCCTACAAGTGAAGTATTCAGGTGAATCTTTGTTGACCTCCTCTTGACTGTGTGACACCTGTAATGTTGCTGTGTGTAACGCCGTTGTTTACTTTGTGTACAACATGTTTACTGTAGTGTGATTGTGGTGTGGAGTCTGATAATCTACATGGACATTGCTGACTGCTTATGTCAAAGCTAATGGTGGAAAAGAACGCTTTCAGGATGCCATGGTTATTATCTTAACATTATCATGATCATTATGTGTATTATCATTATTATCAATACACTCACTGTGTAAGTCACGTGTTACTGTTATTTTACTTCGTGTTTATATCCATGTGTCTGTCAGTGTGTACGCTGTATCTCCGACAACTAACTAACAGTAGAAACTGTGAATGTTAACAGAGAATATCACTACAACAGCCACGACCGTCACCTCCACCAACGGCGCCACAACACCGCCCTGCCTGCAGTGGAGAGACGTGCTGGTGTTGTACAGGCAGTACATTAGTGACGACTCGGGTATGATGAAGGGACTGAAAGAGGCGAGTATCCCAGTGAGGGTGATGAAGGACGATGACATTGAGGACGTTGCCACGGCCCGCAGTGACGTGGTGTGGGTGACGAAGGGACAGCGTGTTTGTGGTCTGGAGAGAAAAGTCGTGGTCTGTCTGGAGCATCAACTTTTAACCCGGTTCTACTCCATGTCCCGGTGTACGTCACAACTTCTGATTGTCTACTCTTAGGACAAACCAAAGGGTATCTGACGTCATCACATGACGACCCTCACGTGACCTGCCCAGTTGGTTACCCAAATAATAAAACCCATTCTGGTGTGACTTTGTCATTTTTCTCACATGAAGCAACTCTACTGCACTCTTTATCGACACCTCCATCCCATGTTCTTCCGTCAGCTGAGTCCTGGTCTGAACCAGTGCACACATGCCTGGCCTCTCTTCGTACACCGGCACCCGCAGCTCTTCGCCCAGCTCGGTCCTGAGTGTGTTACCGATGATCACTTCCTCCACAAGCCTGGGGATGAGCGCTGCCTCTGCTTTCCCACGGTAATAGGGGGATTCCAAGTAAACTAAGGCCAGTGGGGCGTACGTCGATCCTGTGTTTGCATAGCGTGTCCGCTGTTTACGACCCGTGAAGCATGGGTCAGGGATGAGGTCGCTTCGGATGCACAACATGTCTGCCCCCGTGTCTCGCAGCGCAGTGGCCGGGCGGTTGTTCACTCGAACGGCCTTCCTGAAACTGGCCGTCTTCACACTTTGGGTGCACTCTGTACACAACGCTAGCTTCCCTCCATCGATGATGTTGATCGTCCGTATGACGGCCTCTTCTGTTGTCGGCGTTCCAGTAGCCTTCCCCCGTGGACAGTCCTTCCTCATGTGACCCTCTTGGCCGCAATGATAGCATTGCAGACTTCCCCGATTCTGACCAAGGGCCCGAGTGGGCACTGCCGCCTCCCTCGGACCTTCAGTCCACATCTGTTGCTGGGTTACGACATGGTACTTAGCTAAGTGCTGGGGTGCGGCGTGCTGCTCAGCTGAGTGCCTTGCCTCGGTAAATTGCTGTGCTAGCGTTGCTGCTTCTTCAACATTCTCAGGAGCGCGCTCGCGGACGAATGTGGCCATCTCTACAGACAGGCTGTCGAGCAATTGCTCTAGGAGGAAGAGGTCCTGCAAGCCCTCGAATGTGGACGGTTTACCTGCTAGGTTCAGCCACCTTGTCAGGTATGTTCTTGTCCGCGCTACATACTTCTGGAACGTCTCCGTGCTCTCTCTCCTGGCTGATCGGAACTTCCTCCTGTAGGTATCTGCTGTGAGCTGGAAGCTGACGAGTAGCGCGCTTTTCAGCCTGTCATAATCGCTGGCGTCTGCGTCGCTGAGGCTCACGTACACCTCCCTCCCCTTTCCTTTCAGTAGATTGCCAAGCCTCGCCGCCCATGTGTCCTTACTCCAATCCTGCATCCTGGCACTCCTCTCGAAGTAACGTAGGTATGCCTCTAAATCTTCGTCATCCTCGAAGAAAGGCATCTTAAGTTTGATCCCCTCGAACTCAGCCGCCGCCTTCTGTTGGCTCGCTCCCTCGCTTCTAAGTTTGGCCATCTCTAGCTCATAGTTTCGCTCGTCTCTCCTCTCCTGGCTGTCTCTTTCCCTTTCCCTTTCCTGCCTATCTCTTTCCCTTTCCTGCCTATCTATTTCCCTTTCCCCCTCCTGCCTATCTCTTTCACACTCCTCCCTCACGAAATCTAGCAGATCCCTACCGCTCAGGCCTGCCTTCACGCCCACCTGAACATACCTTTCGGTAGCAGACCCAAAACCTCTCACTCCCACCTCTGAGGTAGCTGTAACACTCACTTGAGGGGGAAACGCCCTCGGTCAAAGGTATCGACCGGCTGATCCTCGCCCTCCGAGTCGCTCTCCATCAGACCGGGCCCCCCTATACGCGCCCGAGTGCGCGCTGATATAGGTAATCCCGACCGCGACATACCGGGGCGATAAAACTCCGACTGTCAAAGAATAAGCCCCTCCCCCATAACTAACGAGCAACCACTGTTAACTTAAACCCACAAGATTACGTCACGTGACGTTGGGAGTGTGTGAGTGGACAGTTAATTCCGCCCTGCCCCGCCCGGCTATATAAACACAGCTATACAAGCCCCCGACTCGCCCCAAACAGGGTCGGACACAGCTCGCGCCCACCCAAACTTATTGACAAAACAATACAATGCAGCTACAGGACAAGACAGCACTGAGGAGCGAGGATTAGGGTAGTGGGTGACTACCCCGCATCTCCAGCCGCTCCCAGCGCCCAACAAACCAACACGCACACGAAACAACGCTACAAATATATATTTAATGAAAACAAAATAAAAAACAACCCCCCCTAAAAAAAAAAAAAAAAAACAGTAAGTACTAAAGTGTTGTCTGTGGAGCACACAAATAACGAGCAGTCACACAACAAACGTGTGTAGGTGAACATACCCACAGAAACATCACACATTATATAACATTAAACTATTGTTATTCATCTTGTTTGACACCAGATGGCGCAGTTTATAGACTATACACAAAGCGTGACATCAGACTAATGGTTACCTTAGAGGTATCTGCCATGACCTCTGACCCACTGTTAGGGTCTGTAGGTCTTCCAGTGCTGGTATGTTCTCATGTTGGTATAAGCTTGACAGAAACTGAGTACACGTGCTTCATCTTCTGTTTCTACTTTACACAGAGGACATGTCACGTGGGCCCACATCGTGTCTGTATCGTTAGCTTATGTGTTGTTATATCAGATATTCCTCATCTAAAGCAGGTATAAGCTACTTTAAAACATTTCATTTGGTAGAGGTTAATGTATCGTTCAGGCTGGAGAGAGATTTTATACGATGACCACATTTCTAGCCATGAACTGTTTCTTACATCGCAATGCCAGTTCTAGGCAAAACAGTCTTCTAGTCTTTGCCGGATTTTTCATCGGGGTACACAGTCGTTCCCTGGCCACACAACTGTGTTGCAGTACAGTTAGTTTATATACAAACACACGCCTTCTCCGGTGGATTTGTTGGTGATAGTAGGACACCTGTCCATGGGAATAGGATGACCAAACCAGCTGACATGTCACTCATTGTCACTGTCAGACTCCTTCAGCCAAGTATCGGTGTAAACAAATATATTAACAGCAGTTAAATCTTATTCATTCAGTGTGAGGTATTTGGTAAGCTACTATGTACTTAAAAACTCCCTACATTTCAAACGAGTCATCATGTGTTTCAATCTACTCACTGGGGCCTAAGCCTACAGGAAACCAGCAAAGACCACATCCTGCGCCAACGGTCACACTCATTAGAAAACGGAAGACACCCGGATGTTGATCTATCATCCTTATTCATTGAGTTTACATTTCTGTTTAAATAGAACAATACACTTCTGTATACTCGTGCCAACAACATATAGAATATGACATCAAACCTGAACTATTATTTCGAGATTCGAGAAAGTCCGATAAAGTAGATGGACATTGAGAAACACTTGTAGAACAGAGTACACAGCTCGTAGTTCCGCCATCTTGCCTTTCATCGTCGTGACCACAGAAAGAGAAATAACTCAGTTATTCCACTGCAAAAGAGCGAGAAAGATTTATTTCAGGACAGGTGAGTACTTAGTTCCTTCTGTCGTTGATGTGATAAAGACTTCAATACAGCGATAACATCGCCATCGTGGTCTGAGGAGGAAGACAGGCTGTGAGTGTGTTTGAGGTCATCACAAGTAAGCAGCAATACTTAGCAGTACTGAGTGAACTGAGTGTATATTGGGTATATCACAGTGCTGAAGTATGCTATTAAGTAATGAGTAATTGTCTCCACTAGCTGGGGAAACAGTGCTAAGAGCGCTGGCATCTGATCTGAGAGACACATGGCTCGATACCCGTGTGGCGCAGCAAACTTTCCCTCGTCAAGCAGCTGCTGGGAATAGCGACATTATACAGGGTTGGGGAGGCAGGACAGTGAGAGAGGAATTTGTCACAGCGTTTTATACATTGTAGTTGGTTGTTGTTCTTATGTCGAACATATCTATAATACTCAAGCTTATTGATGTGTTTATTTACTTACTTGCTTTGTATACACCAATATGCTGTGTCCACATGATTTGTCAGATAATCCTCACTCTCAGCTATTATCTTTATCTAAGGAAAGGTAGTTTTATACTTTTATTTTTTATATATGCTAAATATATACATAATAAAGTGAGAAATCGGAAGAAATTAAAAGAGAAGAGGAACCGAGGAAACAAACAATTATTTTTTAGCATTGTGGCTAGTCTTACAAAATGGCCGTGGAGCTTTTTTATTATTTATTTTCGCCACCAATAATGCATCTTATAATAGGAAACCCAAAGCATTGCAAAAAAATTGCTTTGTTGAAAAAATTCACAAGCAGAAAGTAACCTATAAATGTTGTAATTAAAAAAAGGAGTACTGCAAACATTTGTTTAGAATTGAACAGTGTTCATCTGTACAGCATTCAGAAAGAAAGGTGCACAAACAAAAGAGCATACACAGAGACTGAGAAACATGCAAAGAGAGTAAACTGTACTAAACTTCCAAGCAGCCCACAGACACAAGCACTCCCGTTTGAAGTATCAACTGACCAGTAGGAGAGATTAAATGTGTCACCAAGAAAGCAAAACACCATCACTGTCCAATAACATGTGGCAACCAAATGACTACAAATGTCTCAGAAACCTTTGTATTCTTCTAAAACATACTTCTTAGTTCTCCTGACACTCTGATATATTGTTTTCATCATACCTGAGTTTTGTGCTGTACTAGTACTACAATTACTGAGATGCATACAATCAACCCATTACCTGGAAAGTAATTCAAATTGAGGTGATCTGCATCAGTAACAGCATAGCAAGGCTCCCTGCACCTGCACCTTTTTTTCAAGCATTTTGTTTATGTTTAAAGGAAATTTTTCCTTCACAAAGATTGATTCAATACAGATAATGCATATTTCTAATCCAGACAATCAAAAATTTTGACAGTACCCATACGTTTCATTCACAATTTGACCATTTCCCAAACTCAGAAAATATCCACACAAAAAATATTCACACAAGTGTGCCGTGGAGCTTAGTTAGGGTTTGGGTTATATTCCCTTAAATAACAAAACGAGCTGTCAACACCTACTTGATAATAGAGCTTAAAGAAACAGTTTTGTCAGTTTATGGAACTGATAACATGCTACTGACACCGTGACACTGACACTATATTACTCTATGACACATGACAGTTTGCTGGTTTCTCACCAAGAGTGGAGACCACGTGGTACAGACGCTGCCTCCGTCAGACTTGGTCCTGTACAGGGGAGACCACTGTCAACAATGTCTGCTCATCCGTCGTCTGGTCAGGTGAGCCACTCTCCTTCCCTGCATTCTTAGAGTACTTCAACTAGTTTTATCATCCTATCATTATATCCTATCATCCTATTTTATCATCATTTGTTGTATGAAAACATCTTTAAGCTAGTGTAATGTTGTTGCAGATATTTAATGTCATCCTGTACATAATCATCTCAGTGATGTACCCAGTGTTCACTTCTCCTCTCACTGTAATAACTGTCACAGGGAAAGCGACCTAAAGAAGGAGGTGGTAGACAGAGTCGTAGAGGCGGTGGTCGGGTCAAAGTTTACCTACACGCTGTGACTGATGAACAGGTGACACTACTTACAGATACAGGTAGGTTGTATTTTTTATTTTGCTTTACTTTTTAAAACTCAAAATAGATAAAAGTAGGATAGAAAGTAAAAGTAGTGAAAAAGCATTCACAAGTAAACATCATAGTCGATAAAGCAATGAAAATGGCAGATAACTGACAGAGAAATGATAACCATAATTATGATGATAATCATAATGAGCAGCTTTATGATCACGACTACAGTAATGATGATCTGTGTTCGATGTCAATAATTTTTTTTATGTCATTCGTGTAATCATACAGTTACAGCTCCTCGTAATAATAAATAATAAGTTCAAAAGAAATTTTCTATTTTAAGTTAGAGAAATGTGTATGTTCATTGACAATCAATCATTTCTTTTTAAAGTGAACACACGTCCTCTGGAAGAGGTAAAGAAAAACACAGGCGCTGACATAGAGTTTGACCCCAAACCCTCACCTGTACCAGGTATGAAGATTCTTATCATCCGCGGTCTTCCTTCTCAGATCGAGGCGGCAGTCAGTCTCATCAGCCAGAAGACTGGTAGAAAGGTTTGTTTGTTGACAATCAAATAAATATTAGAACAATGTGCGACACATTATAACGTAGGAGATAAAAAAATACCTTACTGAATGACAGAAAATACAAAGGGCCGTCTCCTGTACTAAATAACAGTAGCTAATACAAGTAAAGTCTGAACACAAATACTCTAATGACCTAATAAGCAGTTATTATTTAATTGACCACACTGTTCTTCACACAGGACCCATTACCAGACCAGGCCCAGACATTCTGGCTACAGTGGGTGGAGGCCGCGTTCCCTCATCTCGACTCTCGCGCCTACTTCCTGCCTCCTGTCTACGTCAACCGCGTGCCCATGACTAGACAGTCAGCTGCTGGTCAGGAGGTTCTCGTCCTACAGTCAGCACCTAGACAGGCTGGTCAGTCTAACCAAGTGCCGACGAGTTCATCTTCTGCTGCTCATCCGTCCATTTTACAGCCTCCTCGCATTCAGGACAGTGATGTCGGAGACGATGCTGCCATGCAGCGGATTTTTGTCTGTCTTCAGAAAATGTTTAAAAAGAACAGAGATGTGATGGTTGGACTGACTCAGCTTAAGTTCGGACAGTACCTGGGTGAACCTTGTTACGCTGCCGCCGCTACCCACCTACCCCGACACTCCAGCCTTCCTCCTTCTCTACCACACAACTGGAAACAGGGAGACTTCAATGTGCTTCTCATTCATCGACAGTACGGACTGGTAGTCTGTGAGGTGAAGGCAGTGGGTGACAATATCAAAGATTTAAACAAGTCACAGCAGGATATTGACAACAACATTAGACAGAAACTGAGTAACGCCGTGTCACAGCTGGACAAGGCGGAGGCCATGTTGTCTCACCTGGTGTCCGACATCGCTCCCGGTCTGCCCGTCACTAAGGTCATCGCCTTCCCCAACCTCACGACTCATCAGCTTCAACAGGCCATCTCCGGTGACAGCCTCCTCATTCAGGTTTCAGTACCTTTCTGTTACCTTACAGATATTCTATAATATACCTTAGAGAGTACCTAAATGTGAAAAAAATTTGTCAATAGAAGACAAACCGATAATGTGGACAGAGAATGAATAAGAATGAAATGTGGTGATAGTGTATCTCTATGTATAAAAAAAGAGAAAATAATTGTTTGGGGGAAGGGGTGTGCATCAATACCAGTGCCAGTAGCGGCGTTCACACGTGTGTAGAAGTGGCGGTCGTTATCAAATCGAATTCCCAATGTAGTGTTACTTGGCAAATAAACGAATTCTTCTTTATTTTTTCTTCTTTGGAGCAAATTATTGTCTTCACGCCATCTCAGGACGATTTGTTTCCATAAAGTCATTGCATGTAGACAGCTGTTCTATCTATTTTAACAACATTATTATCCTGTTGGAGCCATTCTAAGCTACTGATTCGTATTTAACTTGTAATTAATACTTTAATGTTAAGGGTTAGTTAATTTTCGTTAAGTTTACTTCATCTTCTATTTCTATATTTAACTCTTGTCTCATGACATGATGTGGATCCTCTACAGGACCTGTGTCGGTGTCTGGGAACAACAGATCCCTCCAACATCCCAGGTCTGTGTCTGTGCTGTGATCAGTTGTCTGACCCCAAGTCACCGTGTGACGTCAGTAGTCACGTGCTGAGGGAACTCGGACACTGGTGGCAGCGACGTGTGGCTGGGGCTGGACCTGTCAGTCACATGACATCTAAGTTGTACAAGACACTGGTAGCCAGGTAAATATGACAATAATGTGTAGTCACAACACTGTCACAGTCTAATCCTGTCGTGTACGATGTTAGATGTGACATCAGTGCTCACGCCACTTCTAGTCAGAGTAATCGTCAACAGACTATATTTCAAAAGTAAGAGTTTTATTTTCAACAAGGCTTGGTGACTGTTACCAGATGTTACAGGTGATATGTGGAGATGTGATGATTGGCGACGAAGCAGAAGTCACTAACGCCGATGTTGTAATCAATGGCATGTTGGTTGGTCCTCAATCTACGGTGCCAACCTCTCCAGGAAACTGAGTCTTTGCAGTTGATAAGATTTCCAACAACACTTTATTCACAGTATATACGACAGTCCTTACTTGCAGACACGCTGGTAAATCAGAACAACGCTGTAACTACACTAACAGCGACACCTGCTGACCTCACTACTCTGACCACAGTGACACACCTTATATTACATTTTACATTGTAAACATGTCATTATAAGCAGTCAGTTGTAACCCTAAAGTTGTCACAAAGGACTAGCATTGTGGGAAAAGGTGTTAGGAATAATTTTCACGGGAGAAGTGTGTTTTCAGCGCATATGTAGCTCATGAAACTTGTATTCATCCACTGATGTAGTTTCAGGTTCAACAAAAAAATAAAGATGTTGTAAGTCCGACTGTTTGCCAGAGGCCAACCATTGTCACAGTGTTATAATTATTCTCTTGTTTTTTCTAAATACTTGTTTCCTACCAGCTCACTAACCACTTGCTGTAAACTTGTTAAACTTGACACACATTTTACCTAAAAATTTTATTATGCTGTTTTGCATTGTGCTGGAGTACTTCAATACTTAATTTGGAGCAGATCATTGTGTCCATTATAGAAGTAAGCTTTTGAAAGTTTCTTCAGTTAACATAAGTTAGACAGTAAAATAAAATATCTCTTTAGTTTTAATAGAAGTTATACACTTTCGGGGGAAATGAAATACAAATAACAATTAACTAATTATTAATTGTAAAATAATAGTAATAGTATTTGTAAAAGTCATCAATTGATGTGACACTACCAGGTTCTGTGGTCCGGCGACAACAGTGACTGTGCCATGTACATGTCCTCCACGTGTGAGTGTCAAGACCCTGGGTCAGGCCGTGTGGTGGACAGGAGAGTGCTATACTGCTGTCATCACACTCTTCCCGGAGCAAGTTCACCTGCTGAACAACCCGCCTGACAGACTCTTTGTCACCGGACCGCCCGGTACAGGTAAAACTGTGGTGCTGCTGCTGATGGCCATACAGTGGCTGCGGTGTGGTCACCACGTCTACGTTGTCAGTAATTGTGATGAGAGTCGTGCAGCGTGCATCATGTTGTATCACCTGTTGCTGCAGACACTAAAGACACAACAGTCAGCAGGTGCATCCCCCGGTCAGCCTCACCTGCTGCTGTATGATCTTTATGACAATAATGAGAAGGAGGCGGAGAAGATCGTCAACGACTTGTCACAGGCAGCAACAGGAGGGTCGTTGTACGTCATCGTTGATGAAGCGGGGTGAGTAGTACATCGTGTGATGTGATGATAGATACACAGGTAGATGCCGCTCGCTGTGATCTTACAATCACCACCAGGTGTTTAACAGGTGATATTTCCTCAATGAAAGGGACACCTGCCCTTCTCACGCAAGTTTCGTACCAGTAAGTAACTATTTTTTTCGCACACGCTTTTTACAATGACATGTTCTACGCATGCGCGATCTTCCATACGCGGTTACCAAGGTGACAAACCTTGACCTCGACCTTTCGAAGTAAACGGTAGTTCGTGTGACGGTAGCTTTTATTCAAACAACAGGTATACAAGTAAACAAAGACGAGATGGAGGTGCTTCAAGACTGATGGTCAAATTAAATGAGAAAGTTGTGATTTGTCCTGATGAACACATTGCGACAGTTAGCACTGAGTTGAAGACAACGAAGTTGAACAAAGATGTGAAGTAGAAGACTACACCAGTCGATGGATTTAATATATACTTAACAACAAAAACAAAAGTAACAATACTAAATGAGCATTTAATATATTATTACTTAAAATTGGCAAAGAAAGCTTGCATCCTAAGAACTTTGCATTTTATATAAATATATATATATATATATTTTAGGTAGAATTTCTGTTATAAGTGACATATTTAATACAACTATATTTACTACTTATCTTGGAAATCATTTTCACCCTCCCATCCTCTTTCTCCCATAGACCACATAAACACAGAAAGTAAAATATATTTTTTTTCAGTTTACACCACAATTTCTTTATCATCTTCCTGCCATGTACGTGTTGAAGAAGATGAAACTAGTCCTTACACATCAGTTTCGTACATCTGTACAGAATTCTTTTCAGTAATAAACGTTAATGCTTGTCAGTTACTTAATTTTATTTGTACAAGATACATTTACGTGTATACTTACACATTCTGTGTCAGACAACAGACATATACTCTTTCTTGCCTCCCTCCCTCATGCATGTATACATATCTACACACACACAACCACAGTATTCACCGCTATTCACACACATTATTATGTACAGTGTCAGTGAGCTTAGTATACAAGTAGCCTCCCCTTGACATCAACGTGTTACACAATTACTGTCTAGTCACACAACACACACATACTCTGAACACGTGACTTTCTTGTCAATTAAAGTGATATTTCTGTTTATGAAACTTCATAAAATACTTTGACAGGAATTGAACACTTGTGATGTTTGTGCGCTGGACGACCTTTGACCTTGTGTGACGGTAACTATAGCAACACTCATGTCTGTCACAGGTTAGACTTCCACACTGTGTGTGACAAGCTGCGGACACAAGTTCCTGATCTCCATCTTTGGGCGGCAAGTTGTTTCCATAGATACGCACCCGCCGGCTGGCAAGTGGAATATTTAACCAGACCCCTCCGCTCTCCACCGGCCGTCGTCAGGGAAGTCAAGAAGGACGCGTGGATCACTGAGTACCGTCTTGTCCAGCCGTACAGTGAGCGAGGTGTGCCCGACCACACAGACGGCCCGCCAGTCACACGACTGTATCACCAACATCACGGTCACTCAGATGACGGTCCAGATGACTGTGTGACGTGCGGTCGTGACGTGGCCAGCTTCCTACACAGTCTCCGTGTTGGTGTTACAGGTAGGTGTGTGTATTGTGTAGTGTAACGTCTGTTGACAGATAAACACCGTGTGATAAATAACAAGCAGTTGAGAAACAGTCTTGTGAATATAAATGTGAGATGTTGTTTCGTCTAACTACCTACAGGGTGACAGCTCTTCATACCATGTCGTCTTTGACCTTTTATCTGAACCATGGTTTGTGTGGACTGGTCATCTGTGAAAGTGTGACATCATTACCCAAGTTTCTGAATCGGTTTCTGTATCTTTACAACGTTTCTCAGTTTCTAGGACATTTTTATTTAACTGTAACATGTGCACCATCTTGCCATGTGTTACACCTGTTCATCACTTGTATTACTTGTGTCTACTTCACTGACAATCCATGTTTGGCACTGCTGACCACTCAGTTTTCCTTTGTCTGATGTGCGGACCTGTGATTATGTCTGCACTGTGTGTAGAGTAGATGTTTGTGTCCTCTTCATCTCAACGATGTGACTGACGATGAGTGTGATATCAGGGATTGGTGGTTGTCTGTCGTCTGCTCCATGTGTGTTTGAGGCTGCTGTCACGTGATCTTGTGTCTGGATACTTACCTGTGTTGCCTACAACTGAAGTATTCAGGTGAATCTTTGTTCACCTCCTCTTGACTGTGTGACACCTGTAATGTTGCTGTGAGTGACGCTGTTGTTTGTGTTGTTTACTTTGTGTACAACATGTTGAGTTTACCTGTAGTGTGATTGTGTGTGGAGTCTGATAATCTACATGAACATTGCTGACTGCTTATGTCAAAGCTAATGGCCAAAAAGTGCGCTATCAAGATGCCATTGTTTTTATCATAAACATTATCATTATCATTATGTATATATTATTATTACATTCACTGTGTAAGTCACGTGTTACTGTTATTTTACGTCGGGTTTATATCTATGTGTCTGTCAGTGTTTACACTGTATCTCCGACAAGTAACTAACAGTAGAAACTTACTTTGAATGTTAACAGAGAATGTCACGACATTAGCCACGACCGTCACCTCCACCAACGGCGGCACAACACCGCCCTGCCTGCAGTGGAGAGACGTGTTGGTGTTGCACTGGGATGACATTAGTGACGACTCGGGTGTGATGAAGGGACTGAAAGAAGCGGGTATCCCAGTGCGGGTGATGAAGGACGATGACATCGAGGACGTTGCCACGGCCCGCAGTGACGTGGTGTGGGTGGCGAGGGAAGATCGTGTTTGTGGTCTGGAGAGAAAAGTCGTCGTCTGTCTGAAGGATCAAGTTTTAACGCGGTTGTACTCCACGTCCCGGTGTTCGTCACAACTTCTGATTGTCTACTATCGACAAGGCAAAGGGTATCTGACGTCATCACATGGTGTGTAGGAAACATTTCTATACACATGTTTAATGACATTCATATACACATGCTGTGTATGACACATTTATATATACATGTTGTGTATGACACATTTATATCTACATGTTGTGTTTTGCACTCACAACAGTCGGTGTCTCTTTACACAACAACTAGTGTTAACTTTAATATCATACGTATGCACACAGATGAGGTGACACTTTTATTGCAGCATGTAAATACGTTTACAACATAGCACACCACACATAAACTAAACTTTTTGTAAAAAATTCTACTTTTTATCAACAATTCGAGAAAGTACATGCACTGTAGCTGCAACATCACCAGGAGCAGCAGCAACTGTGTGTCGGGCTTTGGCAGTAAAACGTTTAAGACAAATTTTTTTTTTAAATATTAACTTTCTTGTTCTTTTCTGCAGTGGACTGTTGAATATGTTCCAGTAATTTCTTTTCTTGTATTTGTTTATGAATTCACACACAGACTGTGTCACACTAAGTCGTGTACAGACCTCCCTTCAAACCGTTATTTTGCCAGAGCAGCTGTCAACATGTCTCCAAGATCTGAGAATGACGAACCTCACGTGACCTGCCCAGTTGGTTACCCAAATAATAAAACCCATTCTTGTGTGATTTTGTCATTTTTCTCACAGTTACCTTCTACTCTCCTCAGGAGACGATTTTGATTCTATTGCTAATTTGGTCTCTGAATGATTAAACGAGAAGAAGTGAACAGGTCGCGACTTTCAAATGAATAAAGACTTTTAATTGTTATCCACCGAGTTCATGTTCACAAGTGTCTGTCAGTCTTTTCACAATCACACTTCTTGCAAGACCAGGACATGGCTCCACGGTGTTGGTCTGAGTGAAGAACCTGGTCAGTCCCGCTACACTTGTTTGTTTGTTGTCACAGTACTTTCAACCCAAACACTTGTAACTACACTAATAATTCTCATACTTTGATCTTTGCGTGTGTGTTTTCCCATGTGAGTGAATGTCACGCTGGTTATCTTGAACATTTTCTTCAGTAGGGTATAGATATTAATTTTTTATGTTCTTTTTACAGCATAAGTAAAGTACACAAAAATACAAGACCCATATTATTCAGTGAAGCTTGTTTCGCTCTATCAGCCAACAGACAGACATCCTGCACCAATGGTCACACCCGTTACAACATACCCTGGTGTTGATCAAAACAATTTTTGGTGATTTTTTTCATTTGTAAACATAACAGCCTTTTTAAAGCTTCAGAACATTTAGGAAGAGCAATACCCAATTTGACTTACAAAAATATCTGTTGTTACATCTCACCCCGGACCCTGGGGCTTGATCGCCTCCATTACTCAAGTCGACCTGTCAAGTCGTAACAACGGACAGAAAGGATTGTCTTTACTGTCCGCTTCCACTGCCGACCTATAATTATCTACCCCGCTTCAGCTGTTGTTCTCACCTAGAACCAGCTGGTTCATGACAGAATATTTTGTTTAATTTTTGTCGATATCCCATGTTGATGATTATTCTACAAGCATCGCGACTCTTTTTCGCTTCCTTAAGTACTTATCCCATTAAATCTTGTCTAAACTTTTGAAATATTTAAACTCCTCAAATGTGAATCATCTTTTTTCTCACTAATTCCATGTACACTGCCACCCTTCACAATCCAAGATGGCCGCTCCTAGCTGTGCGACGTCTGCAGCTCTCACTTCGGATTCAAATTTATTTCAATTTTTCATCGCTTTCGTCGCACCCTGTGTAGGTTAGTTGTCAAGTTATAGACTTAGGGTGTTGCGTCTGTGTCTAGTGATGATGATTTTTACGTTCATTCTGTTAGGCATGCGTTTATCATTGTGGATGGCTGTGGCCGTTACCACTAGCCGACATTATTAAGATGGCGGTCAGCTTATTTCATGGTGGTCCACGGCTTCTCTACTCCCGCGAGCTCTTGCTCCGTCTTCGTTCATCTCCCTCTGTTACCCGGAGTTTTCGGGCGCTACAAGTCGACATCGCACGGCTCCCTCCACTTCGCAGATCAAGAAGGAGAGGACGCAGAGGCGGTGTGAAGCGGAGACTCAAGAAGTTTCGTCTGGACGATCGACGCAGGTCTCCACCTCTTCCTTCTATCCTGCTCTCCAATGTCCAGTCGATTCGTGGCAAGATTGATGAGCTTGAGGTGTGGATACACAACTTTCGATTGCACAGGGATACTTGTTTGTTGGCGTTTACGGAAACATGGCTACACGACGGTGACGCTGATCTAGACATCGCTGGCTTCTCTGGCCCGTTTAGATCTGATAGATCTGCTGCAGTTACTGGCAAGGCGCGTGGCGGCGGAGTGTGTTTCTATGTCAACAACAGGTACTGTACAACGGTTATTCTTCGTGAAAAGATGTGTACTTGTGACCTTGAACTTCTCACAATTTCGCTTCGCCCATTTTACCTCCCGAGAGAATTCCCCCAGCTGTTTTTCACGCTTGTGTATATTCATCCCAGGGCAAATGTTTCCAATGCGTTACAGTGCATTGCAGAGGTGACTCACAATCTCGACTCGCTTTGTCCTGATGCTCCAAAGTTTGTTTTAGGAGATTTTAACCACTGTGACTGACATCAGTTCTCCCTAACTACGTCCAGTATGTGACATGTCATACTACACTGAGTCAGACAACACTCGACCTCGTGTACGGCACTGTACTACATGCCTACAGATCTCTACCCCTGCCCAGTCTGGGTGCGTCCTATCATTTGAGTGTACAACTGGTACCCGTTTATAAACCTGTGATCAGGCGGGTACGCCGAACAGTTCATTCCACTAAATGCTGGGTTGCCGACAATGTTGCACACTTACAGGACTGTTTTCAATGTACTAACTGGGATGTCTTTTTAGAAGCATGTCCTACTCTGAACGACTTAGTGAACACCATCTCTTCCTATATCTCCTTTTGTGTCGACTGCACCATTCCATCCAAACAATTTGTGCTCTATCCTAATAACAAACCCTGGGTGACCAAGAGCCTGAAAGCTGTGCTTAATAGGAAAAAAAGTGTGTTCTTCACAGGTTCTGCACACGACAAAAAAATAGTCAATCGAGAGGTCCGTGATGCTATCCGTCGAGCCAAGGTGCAATACAAGTCGAAAATCGAGTCACAGTTTGCTACAGGCAACATCCGAGAGGCTTGGCAGGGACTGAAGAATATGGCCAGTACTGTCGATCGGAGTAAGGGGTCGAAAGCCAAAATCTCGATCTCAGGCGTTGACAGTGCGGCCCTTCCTAATGCTCTTAATGCTTTCTTTGCTCGGTTCGAGGCACATGACTTCTCCGTGGAAGTTCACGATGTGCTTCGCTCCCTTCACCCTGTGCCGAAGGTTGAGGTTTGTCGCGAGCAAGTTGTGGAGCTGTTTCAGGGAGTAAATATTCGTAAGGCCTCGGGTCCGGATGGTATTTGTGGCAGAACATTACGTTTCTGTGCGCTCCAACTTGGAGGCATTTTTCAACATCTTTTTCAGCGTTCTATGGATTCACTCTCCATCCCAGCTGCTTGGAAATTATCTACCATTGTTCCAGTTCCAAAGATAGTTTCAGCTCGGCATTTCAATGACTTTAGACCAGTGGCCTTAACATCGTTGGTCATGAAAGTATTTGAGACAATCATCAAATCATTGATTCTTACAGCCGCTAACAATCGTATTGATCCCTTGCAATTTGCATACCAGTCCAACCGAGGTGTTGATGATGCTAAACTGTTCATCCTCCACACTTTAATCAAACACCTGGAGAATCCTCAAGCCCATGCTCGACTATTATTCGCTGATTTCTCTTCGGCCTTTAACACTATCCAGCCACATATCCTAGCTCGAAGACTCCTCGACGAGTTTTCCCTTGATCATCAGCTAGTGTCATGGATAATTCACTTTTTGGTCGACAGGCAGCAACGAGTTCTTGTCAATGGCACTTTTTCCGAATTAACCACCACATGCACCGGCTCACCTCAGGGATGTGTTCTATCCCCGCTTCTGTTTATCCTGTATACCAACAGTTGTCGCAGTAGTCATGAGGGTCACTATCTTGTCAAATTCTCTGATGACACTGCACTGCTGTCTCTCCTTAGCGGGCCGATGCACACCCACGGTGATGCTTTGGAAGAATTCATTGTTTGGTGTGATGTCAACTTTCTAGAACTTAATGTGAGTAAGACGAAGGAGATTGTCTTTGATTTCCGTCGGAATTCTCCACCGTGTCCCGTCTGTGTCATCCATGACAAGGAGGTGGAAATTGTTTCTGCTTTTAAATACCTGGGCACCATCTTCGATAGGCGACTTTGCTGGGATGTCAACACTCAATCTGTCGTGAAGAAGGCTCAACAACGCCTCTTCCTCCTACGGAAGCTGAGGTCTTTCTCTGTCTCCCCCCAATTTCTTCAGCTTTTTTACAGATCACATATAGAGAGCGTGCTGTCCTTCTCGTTCATCTGTTTCTATAATAAATAGTTTATCAGTGAAGGACAAGAGCAGCCTACATCGGGTGGTATCCACCTGCTCCAAAGTCGTTGGATCCACCCAGAGTTCTCTTCAGGATCTGTATAACAGGAGGACTCTTCTGAAAGTGTCTGCCATCCTTCGTGATGACAGGCATGCTCTGTCGGGTGAACTTGTCCAGCTCCCATCAGGTCGCCGATATAGTATGCCTGCATGCAGGACAAACCGACTGCGGCTGTCTTTTGTTGCTTCAGCCGTCAGACTTTTGAATGGATTATGAATGTGATGTGCATGCGATCATGTATGACTTTAATCGAGCTGGTATGATTGACTGCAACACGACTGCCTGTGGGTTTAATATATATAATCGAGCTGCAACTGAATTGCCCTCTAGGGATTAATAAAGTATTATCTTATCTTATCTTATCTTATCTTATCTTATCTTATCTTATCTTATCTTATCTTATCTTATCTTATCTTATCTTCTCTTATCTTATCTTATCTTATCTTATCTTATACACCGTTTAAAAGAGCATTTTAAACACATTTGCGTGGTGTTAATTTCAAGACTTATAGTTTCTGATTTGTTGTAGTAAGCTAACATCAAAGATAGTAACTGTATGGGGCAAAGACTTCAGAACCCGAGGGGAAAGCCACAAGTAAGAAATTAAGAAACTTTTTTTTTACAGAATATATAGAAGCAAAAAGTACCAAACAAGATCATATTTTATTACAATATACATTAGAATTCAAATATTACTTACTGTCATCTTATTTTCTGTTGTTTAAGTACAAATCCACCTCAAATCGAGTGACCTTCAACAATTGTCAATATGGCGCACAGGTAAACAAACTATACAGTGGTTTTAAAAACGAGCAAACACATGATTAGTTGAATGTTTCAGCCCTTAAAGGGAAGTAATCGTTGGAGTAACAAGTCCCAAAGGTTCCCGTGTTTTCTCCCTTGTGTATTCGTTCATTTACGCACAGGGTTTACCCTACACTGGCTACCGCAGTGTTTTGTCCCTGGGCGGCTGAAATGTCCAACCCTAGTATATCCGATATCCACTGTGTATACACAAGTGTGTGAACAGCTGAGGAAATTTCAAACCATTCATCAAGTGTTTCAATCTACTCACCGGGGCCTAAGCCTCGATGAAACCAAAGACTATATCCTGCCCCAACGATCACACTTATAGGAACATCGAACACACCCGATGTTGATCTATAATACTTAGAATTCAAATATTACTTACTGCTATCTTATTTTTTGTTGTTTGAGTACAAATCCACGTCAAATCGAGTGACCTTCAACGAATGTCAATATGGCGCTCAAGTAAACAAACTATACAGTGGTTTAAAACACGAGCAAACACATGATTGGTTGAATATTCCAGCCTTTAAAGGGAAGTAATCGTTGGAGGAACAAGTCCCAAAGGTTCCCGTGTTTTCTCCCTTGTGTATTCGTTCATTTACGCACAGGGTTTACTCTACCGCAGTGTTTCGTCCCTGGGCGGCTGGAATGTCCAACCCAAGTATAGCCGTTTTACCGTCCGCAGGCGGATGAATCGAATCCGTTGTGTATATACAACTGTGTAAACAGCTGACGAAATTTCAATCCATTCATCAAGTGTCTCAATCTACTCACTGGGGCCTAAGCCTCGAGGAAACCAAAGACCATAGTCTGCCCCAACGGTCACACTCATAGGAACATCGAACACACCCGGATGTTGATCTATAATACTTATTTATTTAGTTTACATTTCTGTTTAAATATAACAATACACTCATGTACACTCCTGCCCAATACACATACAATATGATGACATTAAAGCTGAACTATTATTTCGCGATTGGGAAACTCCGATAAAGTAGATCGACATTGAGAAACACTTTTATAACAGAGTACACAGCTCTTAGTTCCGCCATCTTGCCATTCCTCGTCGTGACCACAGCAAGAGAAATAACTCAGTTATTCCACTGCAAACGAGCGAGAAAGATTTATTTCAGGACAGGTGAGTACTTAGTTCCTTCTGTCGTTGATGTGATAAAGACTTCAGTACAGTGATGACATCGCCATCGTGGTCTGAGGAGGAAGACACAGGCTGTGAGTGTGTTTGAGGTCCTCACAAGTAAGCAGCAATACTTAGCAGTACTGAGTGTACTGAGTGAATATTGGTTATGTTACAATGCTGAAGTCAACTGTAAAGTAATCAGTAGTTGTCTCCACTAGCTGGGGAAAGAGTATTAAGAGCGCTGGCATGTGATATGAGAGCCGTATCGGTTCGATACCCGTGTGGCGCAGCAAACTTTCCCTCGTCAAGCAGCTGCTGGGAATAGCGACATGGCTTTACAGTCGAATCTCCCTACTATGCCACCCCGCTACTATGCCACTCTCGGTATTATGCCACTTTTGCTCGGTCCCGACTATAAATTGAATGTAAAAAAAAATTTACTATGCCACCCCAGACTCTCGCTACTATGCCACTTTTTTGTGATTGTTAAAAGGCACAAGTTGTGAAATTCCACGCAGTGCTCGATTATTATACTCTATGGTAGTGTGGGACATGGCAGTTAGGTGGATGGAGCATAGCACGCACACAGGGAGTGTGGAGGCTGGCGATGGGGGGGTGGTGGCTGGCCGGGTGACAGTCACGTGACAGAGGGAGAGCGGGAGGGGGTCGACTAGCGACAGGATGCAGGTGCGAGGATGTGGTTGGGAGGGGTGGAGGATGAAGAGGTGAGGGGGAGAATGAGAGGAGACAGCTAGATTCTTGAGAGCTTTGGACTGATGGGTAACTTGAGCAAATAAAGCCGTTTTTACGAACCCTCGGTATTATGCCACTCTCGCTACTATGCCACTTTTGCTCGGTCTCGGTAGGTGGCATAGTAGAGAGATTTGACTGTATACATGTTTGGGGAAGGCAGGACAGTGAGAGAGGAATTTGTCACAGTATTTTATACATTGTAGTTGGTTGATGTTGATATGTCAAACATATAAGAATACTCCTTTTAAGCTCAAGCTTATTGATGTGTTTATTTACTTATTTGCTTTGTATACACGAACGTGTTGTGTCCACATGATTTGTCAGATAATCCTCACTCTCAGCTATTATCATTATCTAGGGAAAGGTAGTTTTATACTTTTATTTTTTATATATGCTAAATAAACACATAATAAAGTGAGAAATCGGAAGAAATTAAAAGTGAAGAGGAATCGAGGCAACAAACAATTAACGTTTAGCATTGTGGCTAGTCTTACAAAATGGCTACTGAGGTTAGTTAGGGTATGGGCTATGTTCCCATAAATAACAAAACGACATAACAACAACTAGTTGACAACAGAGCTTACAGAAACAGTTTTGTCAGTTTATGGAACTGATACCATGCCACTGACACTATATTACCCTATGACACATGACAGTTTGCTGGTTTCTCACCAAGAGAGGAGACCACGTGGTGAAGACTCTGCCTCCTTCAAACTTTGTCCTGTACAGGGGAGACCACTGTCAACAATGTCTGCTCATCCGTCGTCTGATCAGGTGAGCCACTCTCCTTCCCTGCAAGCTTAGAGTACTTCAACTATTTTTATCATCCTTATTTTGTTATATCTGTAGTGGGTGGGGCTCAGTGAAATCGGACAGTGGGGGAAACCTTTCTGTCCGTTTTTACGACTTGACAGGGCTCCCTGACTTATAGAGGAGATCGAGAACCAGAGTCGGGGGTGGCAGATGTAGTAGGTACGGGATTAGCGCAGTAGGCAGTAGTAGTGTTAGTATTAGAGCGATAGCGTTAGGCACAGGTAGATTAGGTGACGAGTAGTCACGTGTTCTTTTAGTATATAGTTAGGGGTAGATGTGTAGTCGGGGCCTTTCTTCCCAAACACATTACAGTAGCAAGTCTGTGGGGGCCCGTTCTACAAGAACGTATTGCGCTGAACGGAGACAAAGACAGCCTTGACTGGATGATACGACGCAGCCAGCCGTGACCACTTTACCAGCATTAAAGGATCACACACCTGCTGATTCAATTCAATTCAATTCAATTTAACTTTATTATCTCAACGAGGAGAAATTACAAGACGTAGTAAAACAACTGGCTTATAATAAAAACTTAATAAAAACTTAATTCCACTCAAACTATCATCTCACACAAACACATACAGTCCATGTAAATAACCCAACTAAATAAGAAACATCACTAAAACTATATTCACAAAAACACACACCCACACCCACACACTCACAAATCCTTACAACACTTGTTCAGTAAGACAACAGACTTGTTTATAAAACTATTCCTGGAACGGGCAATGGACGCTCTTGGAACATTAAAACGTCTCTTGGACGGAAGAAGATTATAATACTGTGTTAACACGTGTACTATCTTTCACAATCACTCTCGCTTTCCGTACTACTCGTCTTTCATACAACTCACTCAGACACTCCTGTTTCTCCCCAATCACCATCCCACTCACACTCACAACTCTATCTAACACATTCTATTACTAGCTCTCATCCTCCATACCAACATAAAATCCAAATGTCAACACAGACTCAAGAAAACATCTATAAAAGAACTTAAAACCTTTTTGTTGACATTCCGGGAACGGAGTTTTTGTAAACAGTACATCTAGATTGACATTTCTTATGAATAACTCAGTATTGGTGTTAAAAGTGAGTTTGTCGTCAATCACAGTTCCTAGATATTTGTACTGTTCAACACGTTCAACCTTGGCACCATCAATATAGAGGTCAGGGATACAGTGTTTTGCGTGTGAAATCAATCACCAGCTCTTTGTTTTCTTTACATTTAGATCAAGATTAGTTTTTCTGTGCACTGTTTATGAAATTTATCTACTGCATCAACATAGGCAGAGTGTGAGTTTGAGAGGTCTAGGAGAGCAGTATCATCAGAGTATTTAATCAAGAGAGACGAATCAGTGCCACGACAGTCATTGTATAGAGGGTGAAGATTACAGGCGAGAGACATGTACCCTGAGGGCTCCCAACAGATGTATTTCTGGAAGAGGAGAGTGCATGCTGGAAACAGACTGTCTGGGAAGTTTTACCAGAAAGTTAACAATCCAGAGGATGAGTTTGGGGCTGACATCAAGTTGAAGAAGTTTCAGAGCTAACAGATGTGGCTATAAGTATTAAATGCGAAGAAAAATCACTAAAGGAATGTGTACATAGGAGCCAGACCTGTCTAAGTGAGAGTATGCATTGTGCAGAAGAGAGTGTGGCATCGTCAGTGGTCTGTGTTGTTTGTATGCAAATTGAAAGGGATCGAGTGTTGTTGTGTCTGTGAGAGAAGTGTGCGAAGGATGATGCGTTCGAAGCATTTCATACAATAGAGGTCAATGCACGGCCTGTAATCATTTAGTTCAAATCGGTTTCTGGTTTTAGGAACAGGACAAATGATGGATTTTTCAGATGTTTGGTACAGTACTCACATTTTACAGACCAATAGGAACAACTGAGATAAAACACCAGACAGCTGAGTCGCACAGTATTTCAACACTCTTCCACAAATATTATCAGGGCCACATGCTTTCCTCACATTCACCCGTCTAAAAAGTGATAAAACAGCATTTTCCTTAATCACAAAGTCATCCAATTCGCTCCCATGCTGCTCCTTCCCTACTCTCTCCTCCAGTTCAGAAATCACATTAAGTAACTCTTCCCCAATATCATCCCTCTCAAAGTGACAATAAAATTCCTTCAGTTTGTTTGCATAATCTACTCTTTCTTCAAATGACATAAAGAGGACACTGGTCAGCGGTTGGTTTTGACCCGTCAATATTTTCAGGCCTTTCCATGCATCCCTCATGTTCCCACCCTCAAACTGCTTCTCTACCTTTCCTTTATAATCTAACTTGGCTTTTCTAATTTCTTCCCTCAGCTTTGATTGTTCCTGCCTTACTGGTTTGAATGTTGGACGTGTGTTGCCGTCACCATACAACCCCTTACGACTCGGTTACATATGAAAACATCTTTAAGCCAGTGTAATGCTGTTGCAGATATTTAATGTCTTCTTGTACATGATCATCTCAGTGATGTACCCGGTGTTCAGTTCTCCTCTCACTGTAATAACTATCACAGGATCAGCGACCTAAAGGAGGAGGTGGTAGACAGAGTTCTAGAGGCGGTGGTCGGGTCAAAGTTTACCTACACGCTGTGACTGATGAACAGGTGACAATACTTACAGATACAGGTAGGTTGTATTTTTAATATGCTTTACTTTTAAAAACTCAAAATAGATGAAAGTAGGATAAAAAGTAAAAGTAGTGACATAGCATTCACAAGTATACATCATAGTCGATAAAACCATGAAAATGGCGGATAACTGACAGAGAAATGATAACGATAATTATGATGATAATCCTTATGACCAGCTTTATGATAACGACTACAGTAATGATAATCTGTGTTCCATGTTAATATTAAAAAATACTATTAGTCCAATCAGACATTATAGCTCCTCGTAATAATAAATGATCAATTCAAAAGCAATTGTCTGTTATAATTTAAAGAAATGTGTATGTTCATTGGCAATCCATCGTAAAAAAGTATTTCTTTTCAAAGTGAACACACGCCCCCTGGAAGAGGTAAAGAAAAACACAGGCGCTGACATACAGTTTGACCCCAACCCCTCACCTGTACCTGGTATGAAGATTCTTATCATCCGCGGTCTTCCTTCTCAGATCGAGGCGGCAGTCAGGCTCATCAGCCAGAAGACTGGTTTAAAGGTTTGTTTGTTGACAATCAAATAAATATTAGAACAGTGTGCAACACAGTATAGAGAAGAAGATAAAAAAAATACCTTAATGAATGACAGAAAATACAAAGGGCAATCTCCAGTACTAAATAGCAGTAGCTAATACAAGTAAAGTCTCAGCAGGTTTGTTTGTTGATAATCAAATAAATATTAGAACAGTGTGCAACACATTATAACGTAGGAGATAAAAAAAATACCTTACTGAGTGACAGAAATACAAAGGGCCATCATTAATATTAAATAACAGTAGCTAATACAAGTAAAGTCTGAACAGAAACCCTCAAGTGACTAAATAAGCAGTTATTATTTAATTGACCAGACTGGTCTTCACACAGGACCCATTACCAGACCAGGCCCAGACATTCTGGCTACAGTGGGTGGAGGCCGCGTTCCCTCATCTCGACTCTCGCGCCTACTTCCTGCCTCCTGTCTACGTCAACCGCGTGCCCATGACCAGACAGACAGCTGCTGGTCAGGAGGTTCTCATCCTACAGTCAGCACCTGGACAGGCCGGTCAGTCTATCCAAGTGCCAACGAGTTCATCTTCTGCTGCTCATCCGTCCATTCCACAGCCTCCTCGTCTTCAGGACAGTGATGTCGGAGACGATGCTGCCATGCAGCGGATTTTTGTCTGTCTTCAGAAAATGTTTGAAGAGAACAGCGATGTGATTGTTGGACTGACTCACCTTCAGTTCGGACAGTACCTGAGTGAACCTTGTTACGCTGCCGCCGCTACCCACCTACCACGACCCTCCAACCTTCCTCCTTCTCTACCACAAAGCTGGAAACAGGGAGACTTTAATGTGCTTCTCATTCATCGACAGTACGGACTGGTAGTCTGTGAGGTAAAGGCAGTGGGTGACCATATCAAAGCTGTAAACATGTCACAGCAGGATATAGACAACAACATTAGACAGAAACTGAGTAACGCCGTGTCACAGCTGGACAAGGCGGAGGCCATGTTGTCTCACCTGGTGTCCGACATCGCTCCCGGTCTGCCCGTCACTAAGGTCATCGCCTTCCCCAACATCACGACTCGTCAACTTCAACAGGCCATCTCCGGTGACAGCCTCCTCATTCAGGTTTCAGTATCTTTCTGTTACCTTACAAGTCTTCTATAATATACCATTCAAAATACCTAAATGTGTAAAAAACAATTATAAATAGAAGACAAACTGATAATGTCGACAGTGCATGTGGACGAGAATAAAATGTGATAGTGTATCTGTATGTATAAAAAAAGAAAAAAATAATTGTTTGGGGGAAGGGGTGTGTATCAATACCAGTGCCAGTAGCGGCGTCCACAGAGTGTAGAAGCGGAGGTTGTTATCAAATCGAATTCACAATGTAGTGTTACTTGGCAAATAAACGAATTCTTCTTTATTTTTTCTTCTTTGATGCACATTATTGTCTTCACGCCATCTCAGGACGATTTGTTTCAATAAAGTCATTGAATGTAGACAGCTGTTATATCTATTTTAACAACATTATTATCCTGTTGGAGCCATTTTAAGCTACTGATTCGTATTTAAATTGTAATTAATACTTTAATGTTGAGGGTTAGTTAATTTTCGTTAAGTTTACTTTCATCTTCTATCTCTATATTTAACTCTTGTCACATGACATGATGTGGATCCTCTACAGACTGTGTCGGTGTCTGGGAAACAACAGATCCCTCCAACATCCCAGGTCTGTGTCTGGTGCTGGATGATCAGTTGTCTGACCCCAAGACACCCGTGTGAACGTCAGTAGTCACGTTGCTGAGGGAACTCGGACACTGGTGGCAGCGACGTGTGGCTGGGGCTGGACCTGTCAGTCACATGACATCTAAGTTGTACAAGACACTGGTAGCCAGGTAAATATGACAATAATGTGTAGTCACAACACTGTCACAGTCAAAGCCTGTCGTATACGATGTTAGATGTGACATCAGTGCTCACGCCACTGTTCTCGTCACACAAATCGTCAACTGACTAAATTTAAAAAATAAGAGTTTTATCTTTAACAGGGCTTGGTAACTGTTACCAGATGTTACAGGTGATATGTGGAAATGTGATGATTGGCGACGAAGCAGAAGTCCACAAAGCCGATGTCGTAATCAATGGCATGTTGGTTGGTCCTCAATCTACGGTGCCAACCTCTCCAGGAAACTGAGTCTTTGCAGTTGAGAAGATTTCCAACAACACTTTATTCAAAGCATATGCGACAGTCCTCACTTGCAGACACGCTTGTAAATCAGACACGTGGTGTAACTACACTAACACCTGCTGACCTCACAACTCTGACCACAGTGACACACCTTGTATTACATTTTATGTTGTAAACATGTCATTATCAGTAGTCAGTTGTAACCACAAAATACAAATGAACGTCAGATCGCATTATTGTTTTTTACAGGAATATGTTGACAAATACCTTTTGTGTAGATATAGAAATTCGTTAGATTAAAAGTTTAAGTGCATTCTCAAATGTTGGAAATCTTTTGTAGTGTGTATAGAATATATTGTAAAACGTGACCCACCATAGACCGGCCATTTTTTTCTGTGAAGAATTTTCCCGTATTTTTCACCCACCACACCCACACGGAAAGACCATTTTGTCATATGATAATAAACCAAAAAAAAAAAAATGCTAAAATGTGTAAAAAAGTGCCATTTTTTTACTCACCTAGGAGCAAGCTCTAGCGCTTAAGAACACCAGAAGAAACATGGACGAAATACGAGGCAGAACACGAAATAACCACGACTATAAAAGTTAACAACGTTTAATGATATACAACAACATATACGAAAAGCAGAGGACAAAAATAAGTTAGCAGCAAGGTTAATGAAGAGTACACTGATATTTGCAAGATGGGCGGTCAGCGAGTAGTGGTAGAAGATGAGTATGATACGCAAATGGACTTTAGCATTGGTGGGATAAGAAGGGTGGTTAGATATTTTACTGGGTGTGATGTTGTGTTTTTCGCGCTATGTGCTATGTAAGACATATTGCGAGTATCGACTCACGTGCACTGGCTAGTTGTATAGGTTTAGACGTAAAGCGGTAAAAAATAAAGATGTTGTAGTCCGACTGTTTGCACGTAAAAGTGCGAACGATTATGTCAGCACGTCGTTATCAATCAATCATGAAGATAGGGTAATGTCAGATTGATACAGACGGATTGTTATATGATTATAATTCTTGTTTTGTCTAAATCTTTTTTTTCCTACCAGCTCACAATGCTTTCTGTAAACTTCTTAAACTTTGAAACACTTGTGACGTTATTAAAAAATTGCACATGTATGCTTGTTTTTGCATTGACGTGGAGTGCTCGTAAGTAGTAATATTTTATGGGAGATGACATTGTGATGATATTAGAAGAGGGATGATTAGGTGACGTTAGTGAGCGGGTTTGGAAGTTATGTCTTTCAAGTTAGCAGTATAGTATTGTAGAGCATGGTAACAGGATAAGAACTAGCTTGGTTCTCGTTGGTTTATTAATAGAAGTATATCACAGGACTGTTGTGGGGGGAAAGTGATCAATTGTGGAAATGTAGGTGTCTGTATTGTGATGTTTGTAAAAAGCCGTTGATTGATTGATGTGAATTGTCGAGAATTAGTCTTAGGGTCTCCATGCGGTTCGGTGCGGGCCCTGGCAAACGTGCCTGGTGCGTGTCGGGTGTCTCGAATAGGGCGTTACCGTGGTGAGTGTTAGAGCGCTGGGTCGAAGGTGAGTGTGTGGTGGGTGGACGAGAGAGTGCATACTGCTGTTCAGCTCTTCCCTGGAGCGGTTTCACTCTGCTAGCAGGCGATCATAGGCGGAGGATCAGGCGCCTTTAATTTCTCTGACACAGCTCTATTCACCGACGCGGTATGGTAGGAATCTGTGGGGCGATGACTGCTGTGCCGTGAGTGGCGGGTGCGGGTGCAGCTAATGTAGGCTGGCGAGTAGCTGGGGCTGGACGTGTGTCGGTTGTATGCGTTGACGTTTTTTGGTGGGAGTGGTGATAGGCGCGAGCGTGCATATTTGTATCTACATTGTTGCTGCAGACAGTAAAGAGAACAACAGTCAGCAGGTGTATCCACCCGGTAGCCCTCACTACATGCAGTATGATCTTGCTCGAGATAATGAGGAGGCGAGAAGGCACACGATTTCACAGAGCAGCAAGAGGATGGATGTGTATGTCAGCCGCTGATGAGCGAACGAGTGAGTAGTACTCGTGTGATGAGATGATAGAACACAGGAAGATGTCGTCCGCTGTGATCTTATAATCACCATCCAGGTGTTTAACCAGTTGATTTCTCACGCAGTTTGTACAGTTAAGTAATATTTTTTCGCCAACGCTTTTACAATGACATTGTTTAAACGCGATGCGCGATCTGATACGGTTACAGGTGACAAAACTTGACTTCGACTTTCCGAAATAAGGTAGTTCGCGGACCTGAGCTTCTTCAAAGACAGATGGGGTGCTTCAAGACTGGAACTGTTTAAAAATAGAATTGTGATTGTCTTGATGAATCGACTGTGACAGTTGGTATGAGATTGAAGAGAAGAAGTTGAACAAAGATGTGGGAACAGAAGCACACAGTGGATGGATTAATATATACATCAACACAAAAAAAAGTAAATAGTATGAGCTTTAATACATTATTATTTAAAATTGGCATGAAGTGTGAAGAAGATGAAACTAGTCATTACACCAGTTCGTACATCGTACAAATTTTTCAGTAGATGGTGCGCGGATGTCGTGGGAGTTGGTCAAGGCGTAAATGAGCTTGTCGAGTGTGCTTAAGATTTTATTCTGTATCAGAGATATGACATTTACGTGGTATATTCTACACAGTTCTGTGTCAGACAGACAGGATCAGTAAGTACTTGTATGCTCTTCTACATCAGGTTGCAGTGAAAGTCGATACGCTACACTCAGTCAGATAACTCGTTGCATCTGTGATGACTGATCCCTCTCCACATTAATTTAGTATGGTAAAGGTGTTAGTGAGATTAAGTAGAAGCCAGTGCTCTGGCTGGGCCTCCCTGTGGTACAGGCGGTTTCATATTATAGATTCATTAAGTTCACAACTCATGGGGGACTTAGTCTGAGCGACGTGATCCTTCTCTTGTCTATTGAGTGATGATTCGTGGATCGAAGTCTGAGGTCGATAAATGCTTGATCTGGTAATTGAAGCACTTGTGGATGTGTTTGTGTGTGATTAGGTACTATGGAATTGCTAACACTTCATAAGTTCTGTCACAGGTAGACTACTTACATGGCGTGTGTGGCTTGACATATCATAGCTGCTGACAGCCGGTTTGATGCGTCACTATCTTTTGGGGCGGCGAAATGTCTGGTTTGGCTATGCATTACACCGCCGGGTTCAGCAAGGTGGGATATAGGTTTAAGTGTAAGTTATATGGTCACTCAGAACTGGCCGAGGGATACTTCCGGCGCGACATTGTATTACAGTGGCTGGATGATGAGCCGGTGTTAGGAATTCATATTCTTGGCACAGACGGAGATATACGTGGACTGCTCAAGTAATCTATAGCTGGGGAGGTCGCGGTGTGCCGTACTACTCGACGACGGTCCTCGCAAAAGAAGTGAATGGTGCGTAACGTGTGGGAATAGTGTCAGGCTGAAGGGTTCTCCAGTGACTTAACGTGGGAGTGTTCGGTGACGTGGTGCCGCTATCCGATCGTGCCAGTGCTTCCGCGCTGTTGGGATGGTCTACACGCGAGGGTGTAGTTGCGGTGTATCGGATGTAGGACGTCTGCTTTACAGATAAGACTTGGTGTGATAAATTCTCATACATATGCAGGTATGAGTAATGTTTTTATGTGTGAGAATATCTGTGGGATGGTGCTTCGCCTAACTATGCTAAGGTGAGAAAGTCTGATACTAATATGCAACAGAAGGGTGTGTCGTCTGAGTTATGTCGTGGAGACACGTATGTTTTGTGATGGGTTTATGTTCGGGAGGGTCATGGAATGGTGTGAATAGGGTGGATTGTCTTGGTGCATTATGGTTCTTTGGGAAATCTTGTGTGCATGAATAGGTTCGATCTTTACCGACGTGGTCTCAGTAGGTTCTACAACTTGTTTTATGTGGTTTAAATGGTAAGATGAGACTAGGCGTCCATCTCTTGCTTCAAATTTATATGCTGTTATATTTGTAGTTGCTATTAGGACTTGTAGTATGACTGCACGCAATACCTGGTCTTTTACACTATGCGTGGGAGCGAGTCTTTCAGCTTAGGTATTCGTTGCTGCTTATGCTGCGTAGTTAGTGGACTGTGGGGCGTGTGTCGTGGGTTCTGTAGGATGTTGTTGATTGAATACATCTTGGCGTCTTTGTCTTCTTGACGTAAGTGAGACTGTATCGATCTTTGTTGTAAGAATGCAGCGAATTGGGTGGGTTGGTGCGTGTCGCCCCTGTGTGTTGACGGCTTGCTGTCACTTTTGATCTTTGTGTCTGATACTTACTGTTGTGGCCTACACTGATAGTTTCAGGTGAATCTGTGTTCACCTCTGACTGTGTGACCTTAATGTGTAGGGAGTTATCGGCACTTTGGATTATTGTTGTGTGGACAGTCGCCAGCTTGATTTAGATGTGCTGGATGTGTAGCTATTGTGTGGTGACGCTTGTCTGAGTAGGGGTAACTTTAAGGTTTTTAGAGGTAGATGTTGATTTTGTGCTGTAGGGGGTCTTATAATCCTACTTACATTGGTCCAGATGCTAGTTAGTGGAATATAGAGGTTAATCGGCAAGGATATGCTTGGGTTACAGTGATTGACTATAGAGTTGCGGCTATATATATAGGATAGGAAATTGTATATGTTAGTACAGAGATTTTAGCGATGTGAGTAGTTTCATAATACGGTGTCGCGGTAGTTCGTAAGTGGGGATAGCGGACTGATGGTGTTTGGGCGAGGAGACTTGATATGATCTAGGTGATGATATCATTTCAATGATTTAGTACCGTAACGTATTTGCGACGTCGATTTATGACTATATATGGCTAAGAAGCAGTGTAATCATGTAAGCAAGCTGGTGAGACTATCTGGGAATAGAGTGAGACGGTCCAGTGGTGAGGTCTGAATGGTTGATCTTATGAATATTCGTTCGGAATTTTTTTGAGAGTTCGATGATCTGTTGCGTAGAGCAGCGTGTTCATTCAGTGCTGGAGTTGTGTGTGGTATAGTATGAGAACGAAGTAATTTGGCGGAAATCGACTTGGCAACGTGAAACAAAGGGGACGTTTCAGCTTGAGACCACGTAAATCAACTAAGGTATGAATACGTATTATGGAGGTTGCGTAGATGTTGTGCATATGAAGTCATACGTTGTGGGTATGATTCAGTTGTGTACAGCTGTGTCGGGGACGGTAGATAAGAGAATAATTTTACTTTGTGAATGAGAAGTTGGTTCATAGAATTGAGATAAGATAAGGAGAATTGACAATGTATTAGTAGAGGCATGTATTCACGGAGTGGGGTAGGGAGAGAGTGTAAGAGAAATAAGACTAGGGCGACCTATGAGAGAGAAGCTGCGAAACAATGTCTAGCATCGCTATAGGCGTCACGGTGGAGGAGCTGATTTTCCTATGTGTAGAAGACGTTTGTGTTGGGTGATTTGTGACATTGATATTCGTCTTAGTGTGGACTCCGAGTGGTTATGATGAACGGGAATAAGGCAGACGGGAGAAGCGGGTGTCATTGCCGATGCGATTGGGTGATTGATTGATCGAACAGTACATGAGTAGAGGGTGAGTCATGGAACAATAACGGTTCGCGGAGACGTGGTGTGGGTGGAGTGGACTAGTGTTTGTGGTTTGGGCCGCGAATATAAGTTATATCGGCCACTGTGCTGGAGGAATAGCGCTTACGTTGACCCGGGAGTCCTGGGTTTGTACAGCATTTGGTGGAACGCTAATGATTATTACAGTGAATATTCTTGTATAGAGCTGATGGTATCCTATAGCAAGATTAGTGGATAGAGGTTAGCTGACGTACATTGCGATCCAGTCTAGAGCTGTAATAGCTGGAGACGATGCGATGCTTGTGACGATTATATATAAGACTTGGGGTTTTGTATGGTCCTGGTATTAGTACAGGTGGGGCAGAGTTATGGGGTTTTTGTGATACCTACAGTTTAGTATGAGGCATTCGTTGCTTTGTAGCGATATTGCGAGTAGTGGGCAGCTCTCTAATAGCAGGCGAGTGCCTGGGCTTTTTTCCGACTGAGAAGATAGTACCGACTTGTAATATTAAAGCGTATTACTCGTGGCTGAAGATTGTAGTGTGATCCCTATATGCTGCTCTATGGTGTGACTCAGTTGAAACGACTAGTATCAAATATAGTATTTCCGAGAGTCTCTTTTTTAAGGTTATTATATGAAGAGGAACCCATTCGTGAGATAGTTCTTGCACTGTGCATTATGTGCCATGATATCACCAGGAAGGAGTAGTGTACTTGTGGTGTTGGGGTGAGATATATATCGTCCGTAAGAGTCATTAGATAAAGTGGTTGTTTATAATTATCTGATAAGTTTCTTCTGTCGTTTGTAATGCAGGGAGTATGTGCGTGTGAGGGTGGTCTGTAATGTATTCTTATTATTGAGTATCGTATGATATCTAACAGAAGCGAGGTGATCGTGGTCATAACTAAGAGCGTTTTCTGTCGGTAAGACTCCTTACACCGACCTTGTATATTTCGTGTAGACGCTAGTGATGTGGAGATGTTCAAGATCTGAGAATGTACGAACTCACGATATGTCATATAGTTGAGTGTACGGTAGCGGCCAGGGTAATATAACCCATTCTTCGGCTGATATTGGTACATGTCCTTAATGCTCAAGGCGTGTACTATCTCTCTATCGCTCAGGAGACGATGTTTGATTTATTGTAATTGTATCTCTAGATATCTTAAGATGCGAGAATGAAGTGAAACGAAGGTCGCGAGTACATCTGTTTTTCGGATCATGAAAAGTATGGGCCATCGTGTAGAATTATGTTTTATACGCACTGGTTCGGGGAGTAGTCAGTGTTTAACGTTGTGTTGTGGTCAAGGTTCGTGTTGTGTAAGAGTAAACTTTTTTGCATTGGAGTTGCGGACTTGGTCTGAGAGATGTGTTTCATTGAATAAGTCCATGTGGAATAGCCGATTTGAAATATAGGGATATGATGGCGGCGAAAGATCGAAGATTTTGAGATGAGACAGGGCGAGCACCAGACGTAAATGAGTGACGGTCTCGGGAGAGATGGACTGGCCGTCAGTCGTTGTTGTTTTAACGTAATAGCAATCTTAGCAGTCATCAGTAGTATGGAGACGTGAGGATCTGATTAGTTTTAGATGAGAAGTCTGGCATAATACTCAGACGTGTCACATTTCTGGATAAGGATGAGCCAGAGGGAGGTTCCTATGTATATTAATGTATATGGGGTGCTGGTGTTAAAAGTGATTCTGGAATTACTAATTTTCAAAGGATGGGAAGCTGAGAGCTCACTGTGGTACAGTTTGTTTTGTTGGGTGGGTCTAGTGCTCGGATGTCTTGTTACACTCTCTATTGATGATGTGCGTCATATTGCGTAGAGAGAGGACTCTACCAATAATAATAGGTTCATATCAGGGGTAAGTATTATTGTCAAAATCCTTGTGGTAAGGAGCTTGAAGCTTAAAATATGTAGTCTGTGATCACACTGTTTATAATCATTAAATACGAATCGGCAATGACTTTATAGTACGTGTGCGTGTAGACGAATGCGCCGCTCCAAAGCCGAACATCGCGTGCCTTTAAACTCAACACGCACGACGAAACGACAGCCTACAGAATTATTTTATGAAAATAAAATAAAAACAACCCCCTTAAAAAAAAAACGCTCTACACCGGACGCTAACCGATCCATCCAAACGCGCAGTTCCGTTCGGAACGACGGCGGTGACAACGCAGTCAGGCTTCGCAAGTCAGACCACAACCGTTTCTTCGAACGGTAATCACACTAGCCGCCGTTTTCAAGATAGGGGCTCGCACGTCAAAGCACGGTTCCTCATGATGTGTTTGCTTTTTTTTTCCACTCTAATCCAAAAAAAGAACGTAAACAATGACGTAAACTTTATATGGAAGCACAGCCCCGCTTCCCAGGACAAGACTCAGGGCTTGAGCATGCTGCGACACGCGACGTAAGTACTAAAGTGTTTGTCTGTGGGCGCACAAAATAACGAGCAGCCACAACACGTGTGGTGAACATACCCAGAATACACATTTTAATTTAACTATTGTGGTTCCATTTGTTTGACACAGATGGGCGCAGTTTAGACTCTTTACACCAAAGCGTGACATGAGCTAATGTTACTTTAGAGGTATCTTGCAATGAATCTGACCCACTTGTTAGGGTCTGTAGGCTGTGCGATTGCTAGGGGGATCTTATGTGATGTTGGATAAGGCCTTTACAGAAACAGGTACCCGTGCTTCATCTTCTGTTTCTATTTAACACCGAGGACATGTCTACGTGGGACCAAATCGTGTCTGTATGGGAGCTATGTGTGTATATAATAGATATTCTCATTAAAGAGGTATAAGCTAATTAAAACTTCATTTGGTGAGGTTAAGGTATGTTAAGGCTGGAGAGAGATTTTATATCGATGCCCAAATTTAGACTGAATCTGTTTCTTACATGCAATGCAGTTCCGGGAAAACGTCTTCTAGTCTTGCGATTTTCCATGGGGTCAGTCGTTCTCTGGCCACAAGGTGTTGCAGTACCCGGTAGTTATATCAACAACACGCCTTCTCCGGTGGATTTTGTTGGTGATAGCGACACTGTATTGGAATACGGTATGACACACAGTGACTGTATCATTGTCACGTCAGGTCTTCAGCAGTCTCGGTGCAACAAATAGTATTACAGAGTTTAAATCTTATCATTCATGTGAGGATCTTTTGGTAGCTAACTAGTACTTAAACTCCATATTCAACGAGTCTCAGTAGTTAATCTGTTCGGCGTAGCTCGGACGCAAAGACATATCCTGCAAAAGGTACACACTTTAGAAAGGAATACACCGCAGGTTATGGTAGGATCTCGGGTTTATCGATGTATATTTTGAGCATGGAACTGTTGAGCATTATCGGAGGGATGGAGCTTAAAATTTAGGTCTGTTAAATAAGACAATAGAGCGCAGCGATGGCATGCGGACGTGCACGTGTAGATAGTTGAAATTAAGTGCACTGTTAGTACAATGATGTACAGAGACGTTATTGGTGGGAGATTCGCATGACGATAGAGTGTGTCAAAGTATGAGTCCCGACAATGAGAACTTATCGTAGGTACACCCTTGTCGTTCATCTAGATTTTATTCGTGCGATGACGGGAGGTAAATCAGTACACATGATTTAATGTCAATATTAGCTGAAGGAGTGCGAGAAGAATTATTGTTTATGGGACTGGATAAGAAGTAGTATATATAGTAGGTGACTAAAGTCGGTCGCTGTGTTATGGCTGATGATGAGGTTGTAGAAGTAGCGCGTATCTCTCGCTATGAATTAGTGTAGTGGGTGAGGGGAAGAACCCGGCTGTGAGTCGTGTGGGTTCAAAAGTAAGGCAGAATATTAGCAGTATGAGTGTAATGAGTGTATATATGGGTTCATACATGCTAGTATGATATTAATAATGAGTAATTGTCTCACTAAGCTGGGGAGAAGTGCTAAGAGCGCTGGATCTGATCTGAGAGACAACATGGGTTTGATATCCGTGTGGCGGCAAATTTCCTCGTCAGCGCTGCTGGTGGGAACTATGCGGACTGGCTCATACGGTGGGGAGGGCAGGCGTGAAGAGAGGAATTTGTCATAGAGTGTTTTATACATTGTAGTTGGTGTTGATGCTTAATGTCGACATATGCTATAATACTCCAGCTTTGATGTGTTTATTTCTTCTGCTTGTATACATTATGTTGTGTCCACATGATTTGTCAGATAATCTTAATCTTCTATTATCTTATCTAGCGAAAGGTAGTTTTTATAAAATACTTTATTTTATATGCTACTAACATATAAAGTGAGAAATGAAGAATTAAAGAGAAGAGACGG
Source organism: Pomacea canaliculata (assembly GCF_003073045.1). Taxonomy (NCBI): domain Eukaryota; kingdom Metazoa; phylum Mollusca; class Gastropoda; order Architaenioglossa; family Ampullariidae; genus Pomacea; species Pomacea canaliculata. The sequence goes on along the minus strand of NC_037596.1, from coordinate 17,342,071 downwards.
GGACAAACCAATTATTTTTTAGCATTGGTGGTAGTCTACCAAATGGCCGTGGAGCTTTTTTATTATTTATTTTCGCCACGCAAATTGCATCTTATCATAGGAAACCAAAGCCTTACAAAATTGCTTGTTGAAAAAATTCACAGCAAAAGTAACCTATAAACGTTTGTTATTAACAAAAGGAGTATGCAAAAATTTGTTTGGATTCATCTGTTACTGCATTCAAAATGAGGTGACCACAAAGAGCATAACAGAGCCGAAGAAACAGCAAAGAGAGTAATGTACCTAAACTTCCTCAGCAGCACAGACATAGCAGCTCCCGTTTGAAGGTCACTGACCAGTAGAAGAGATTATGTGTCAAGAAAGAAACACATCATGGTCAATAACAGTGGGAACAAATGAATTCAAATGTCTCAGACACTTTGTATCTCTAAAACATACTTTTAGTTATCTGACCTCCTGATATAATTGTTTTTAATCGATACTGATGTTTTGGGGTGTACTAGTATTACATACTGAACTTTAATCAACCATTACCGTGGAAATAATTCAATGAGGTGATCTGCTTCCAGTACAGTCATAGCAAGGCCTACACTGCACCTTTTTCTTCAAGCATTTTGTTTTATGTTTAAGATTTTTTCTTTCACAGATTGATTCAATACAGATTATGGCATATTTCTAATGCAGCATTCAAAATTTTTAAGTTCCCATAGTTTCATAATTTGACCCATTACCAAATTTCAGAAATATCCGAAAAATATTCCACACAGAGTGTGCCGTGGAGTTAGTTTAGGGGTTTTGGCTATATTCTTAAATCCAAAACGAGCTGTCAACGCCTATTGATATGAGCTTAAGAACAGTTTTGTAGTTTATGGAATGCTAACAATGCTCTGATACATGCATGCTTGGTGGTCATGAATATCATTACTCTAGACCGACCATGAAGAGTGGAGACCGATGGTGCAGCTGGTCCTGTCAGGGGAGACCATGTCAAACAATGTTGTCATACCGTCGTCTGGTCGGTGAGCACTCTCCTTCTGATCTTAGAGTATCGAACTATTTTTATCATCTTGCTTTGTTGTATGAACCTCTATTAAGCTGGTATAATGCTGGTGTAAGAATATTAAATGTCTTCTGTACATGATCATCTCAGTGATACTACTTCTCCTCTCAAGTAATACTGTCACAAGGGTAGCGACGCAGGAGGAGGAGGTGGAGACAGAGTTTCGAGGCGGTGGTCGAGTCAAAGTTTACTACACGGTGTGACTGAATGAACAGGCGGCACTTACTCTCAGGTGCAGGTAGGTGGATTTTTAATAGATTTACTTTTAAAACTTAAAGTTAGAGTAAAGTAGGCTAAAAAGTAAAGTACGAAACCATTCACAAGTAATAATCAGAGTGATAAGCTGAAAATTGGCGGATGATGAGAAATGATAAACATACATAATGATGTAATAATGAGAGCTTTATGATCACGCTATAGTATTGAATGACTGTGGTTCGATGTAATATATTTTGTTAAATGTCATTAGTGTATCAAGTTACAGCTCTCCTATACATAATTATATGTTAAGCAATTGTGTTTATCGTTAGAGAAATGTGTATGTTATTGCAATCAATTCATATAAAGTATTTCCTTTACGTGAAACATCTCTGGATAGATGTCAGAAAACACAGGCGCTGATAGAGTTTGACTAACCATCAAATGTCAGGTATAAAGATCTTATCATGCAGGTCTCATTTCAAGAGCTGCAGTCAGGCTCATCAGCAGAAGACTGGTTTAAAGGTTTGTTTATGTTGACAACAATAAATATTCGAACAGTGTGCACTTAAACGTGGAGATAAAAAAAATCCCCTCTGATGACAGAAATACAAGGGCCATCTTCAGTATTAAGTCCAGTATACAATAAAGTGCTGACAGAACCGCCAGTAACTACTAATAAGCAAGTTTATTATTTTTTTTATTGCACCACACTGTCTTCAACACAGGACCATTACCAGACCAGGCCGACATTCTGGCTACAGTGGGTGGAGGCGCGTTCCTCATCTCGACTCTCGCGGCCTACTTTTCCTGTCTACGTCAACCGCGTCCCATGACCAGACAGACATGAGCTGCTGGTCAGGAGGTTCTCTTCTCCTACAGTCAGCCCCTGGACAGGCCGGTCAGTCTAATCCAAGTGCAAGAGATTCATCTTCTGCTGCTCATCCGTCCATATCTCCTCTTTGTGTTCAGGACAGTGATGTCAGAGACGATGCTGCCATGCAGCGGATGTTTGTCTGTTTCAGAAAATGTTGAAAAGAACAGAGATGTGATGGTTGGACTGACTCAGCTTCAGTTCGGACAGTACCTGGTGAACGCTTGCTTTACGCTGCCGCTACCCACCTACCCGACCCTCCAACCTGTCCTCTTCACTTCCAACACAGCTGGAACAGGGAGACTTTGATGTGCTTCTCATACATCGACAGTACGGACTGGTAGTCTGTGAGGTGAAGGCAGTGGGTGACAATATCAAAGATTTAAACCATGTCCAGCGAGGATGTAGACAACAACATTAGACCGAGGAAATGAGGTAACGCCGTGTCACAGCGGACAGGCGGAGGCCATGTGTCTCCTGGTAGTCCGACATCGCTCCCGGTCTGGCCCGTCACTAAGGTCATCGCACCAACCTCAGGGGTCAACAACTCAAAGGCCATCTCCGGTGACAGCTCCCTCATTCGGTTTCAGTCTCTTCTGTTACCTTTACTGTTTCTATAATATTACCATTAAAATACCTAAATTGTGTAAAACAAATAAACATCAAGTAGAAGACAAACGCGATATGTGTACAAGAGCATGTGAAGTGAATGAAATGTGGTATCTGTATGTATAAAAAAGAGAAAAATTGTTTGGGGAATGGGGTTGTGTATATATCGTTCCAGTAGCGGCGTCCCAGCGTGTTTGTGTGTAAGTGGCGGTTGTTGTCAAATTCGAATCCCAATGTAGTGTTACTTGGCAGTAAAGCATTCTTGTTTTATTTTTTTTTCTTTGGTGCACATTATTGTTTCACGCCATCTCAGGACGATTGTTCAGGTAAAGTCATTGCATGTTAAGACAGTAGTCTCTATCTATTTTAACATCAAATATTATCCTGTTGGAGCGCAATCTAAGCGACTGATTTTCGTATTTAAATTGTAATTAATACTGTTAATGTTGTTGGTTGGTTAATTTTCGTTAAGTTTACTTTCATCTTCTATCTCTATATTTAACTCTTGTGCATGACATGATGTGGGATCCTGTACAGGACATGTGGTCGATGTCTGGGAACAACAGATCCTCCAACATCCAGGTCTGTGTCTTGTGCTGTGATCAGTTGTCTGACGCCAAGACCCCGTGTGTGACGTCAGTAGTCAGTGCTGAGGGAACTCGGACACTGGTGCAGCGACGTGTGAGCTCGGCTGGACCATGTCAGTCACATGAATCTAAGTGTACAAGAAACTGGTAGCCCAGGTAAATATGACAATAATGTGTAGTCACAACATGTGTCACAGTCTAAGCCTGTCGTGTACGACGTTCTACGTGACATCAGTGCTCACGCCACTGTTATCGTCAGACAAATCGTCAACAGACTATATTTCATGAGTAAGATTTAATCTTTAACAGGGCTTGGTAAGTGTTACCAGATGTGACAGATGATATGTGGAAATGTGATGATTGGCGACGAAGCAGAAGTCCATAACGCCGATGTCGTAATCAACCTCTCCAGGAGACTGAGTCTTTGCAGTTGATAAGATTTCCAACAACACTTTTTTCACAGCATATGCGACAGTCCTCACTTGCAGACACGCTTGTAAATCAGACACACGCTGTAACTACACTAACAACTACTGACCTCACAACTCTGACCACAGTGACACACCTTGTATTACATTTTACATTGTAAACATGTCATTATCAGCAGTCAGTTGTAACCCTAATACAATGAACGTCAGATCACGTTATTGTTGTTTACAAGGAATATGTTGACAAATTTAATTGTGTGATATAGAATTCGCTAGTTAAAGTTAAGTGCATCTCAAATGTTGGAATGTTTAGTAGTGTATAGAAAGGGTCTCAAACAGGCGTGCCCGCGGGCCGAATGGCACGGAACCTTTTTGTGGGCCCTCGCCAGATCCGCGGTGCATATGTATGTTTGGGTTACTCCGAGTGAAAATTCCCCGTTTTTAGTGCAGAGACAGTAACTTAATTTTAATAAACTACACTGCCTGTCATGTATAACACCTTAAATGTAATTAACTATTATACAAACTTTATTTTAGCATTTATGCAGTGACAGTAGTGGTATCGTAAAAATTTTAAATTTGAAGAAAAACTTTTCTTTTCATGGTGCGGCCCGTGCTGGCTGTTCTTTCCACTGTGGCCACCATGCTATATGAGTTTGAGACCCCTGGTAATAGAATATATGTAAAACTTGACCCACCCTAGACCGGCCATTTTTTCTCGAAGATTTTTCCGCATTTACACAAACAAAACACTGAAACAAAACACACACACACACACACGGAAAGACACATTTGTCATATGATAATAAACAAAATGCTAAATGTGTAAAGTGCATACTCACACACCTAAAGAGCATGCTCTAAGCCAGCGTTCTCAACCTTTTACTTGTGGCGGACCCCTGACAAACACCGGTACTCCGCGACCCCTTAGCCAGCTACTCGGTGAATGAGAGCGGGGGGGGGGGAGCCTTAGCTAACCTCGAACGCCGCGGTCGAGGAAATCAAACAACGGAAAACAAAGTTCGTATCTGCAAGAAGTATACTGTATTTAATGGGTGAAATTTTACTAAAGGCAAATTCTGTGGTGCTAATAAATATTATTTTAATTGGACACTCACTTTGATTAATGAAGAGGTTGAGCCTGCTTGCTGTTGCATAGAGAAGCGAACCTGTGTGCGATGTTCGTACCGCACGCTATTCGCAGCTCAGCCTCTGCGTCCACACGATTTTCTGTATTCGACTTCAGTCTGCTGCGCAATAGCAATCTTGCCACACAATTCAACGAGTTTGAAAATGGCAGAAGAACTTTCATTGCTTCTGCTCAGAAAGCACGTTGACACTAATTCCAGAATGTTGGCACTGGGTTGTTTGGGAAGACCATTTCAGGGGATTGGTCACTCGAAAGGTCGATGAGCTGATCTTCTTCTTGCGTGGAACATCCGCTGGTGCTAGGATCAGCCAGCATGGATTACGATCAATGTATTTCGCACATCATTCAGCGAAATAATGCTGAAAACTTTCTTGCTGTTCCGTTTTAGATTGGCAATAATACATTCTTCCCTGATCAAGGATTCAAGTTGTAGCCTTGCACTTACCAGGCACGGAAACATCAAAATATTTTCTTGGCGGTATCTCTTTGCGTCACACGAAATTTTTCGGACGAAAGTCAATTCATCGTTCGTTGTTTGTATATGGTGGTAGTCCATTCTTGCATAGGAAGTATTCACACGTTCAGCTTTCTCAATATGTCCGATAAATATGCTTAGCAGCAGCCATCGGTCGTTCTTTAAGCAGGTCAGCCTGTTGAAAGTCTCCTCAGAAACCCACCATTCTTCCCGCATTCAAAGATTCCTTGCGAGAGCCTTTCCACGCGACACCATCTTGTTCGCAGTATAGAGCAAGCGTTATGAGTCGGCTCCCATGTTCTTAGACATATCAGAGAAAAAGGCGAGAATCTGGCAGCGCTGTTCTTTACAAAAGTTTACCATTTTCTATACAATCTGTTGCACTGGGTTCAACCTCAAACACTTCAAATCCTTTGGAGCTAGCAAACTTCACGGATGGATCATGCGTGGAGTCCAAACTAGTCTGGAGCACCTTTTTTAATGAAGAGATTGCAACCTTGTCTTCTTTCCCGCCATGCATGGGCGCCATCTGTGCACAGCCGACCGCACGGAACTCACAGGAAAATGCCTTGGTCCTTAAGGGAGTCATCCGGACCAATCCCAAAAATATCTTGGGCTGTTTGCTCTGCGTTCAATTTTCTTTGCAACATAAAAGGTCTTCCAGAAGATTATTTTCCCAACGTAAAGAATGTAAGCAACAAATGTGAGTCACTGCAGTGTCAGTAGTTGTCTACTGCAAAGCAATTTTTGGCTTTTTATACGACCTGATAACACTTGATCAGACACGTCTTCAGAATCCTCAGTTATTCTTCGGCGACAACAACTGATAGTACATTGACAAGCATAGACTTGGCAGTTTGCGTAGCAGCATCGGGTTTCCTATCATGCGTCGACAATGTCCATTGAGCAGACAGTTTTAATGCTCTCCGAATCGTCTGTGCTTTTTTGTTTTTTGAGCAATGCGATAGGACAACTTTGATAACGAGCTAAGCTTTCTTAGAATTGATGTATGTGAGCAAATGTTTTTTTTTTTATTGTCTTGATTGTTATTTCTTGCCAATTTTCGTTAAAAATTCGAGAGGTTTGCAAGGCTAACTCCGCATGCAGTTTCCCAACATTGGCGCCGTATTGTTTGGTTTTCATACTCTTGCAGCTTATGTGAGGCAACAACACACTGTGGCCGCTTCTTTACCATCAACAATTAATGTTTTGTAACATGCTTATTCAAGCTTTCATGTCATATTTCGTTACTTTCGTAGGCAGGCCTTTCCTGGTTTTTATCGGCCAGACCCAAACTTCGCATTCCCGCTGCGCTCTTCTTCCTTTTCTTCTTTTCAAAAAACACCGCAAGCATCAGTTCCTTTTCGCAGCAACAAATTCCTATCCATGGCTAGTTTCAGGAAAAACACGTGTGACTTGATTCCCAAATATTGGGAATTAAAGCATGCTGTCTTTATCCAAGATACGACAAGCGCATTGTCTCGGTAATTGGCCTTCTGTCAGGACCTTATAGAGTATAGGGACTGAGCACGTCCGCGAATGAAAAGGGTGTGGTTGATGGAGTTTCCTAAATGTTGCCTTTTAGATGTTTAAAAAAAGAGGGTGTGACTGGAGAGGGAGAGGGGAGTCAGCGATGAGAGATTGGGAAGAGAGAGGGCAAAAGGTGAGAGGAGGGAGATTGGAAGAACTTAATTGTTGAGACGGGGATTGTGTTTTGAGTTCTTGTAAAGTGAGAAGTTCACTGCATTGCCGAGACAGTGTGTACTGAATGGGAAGAAGAGATTTGGAGTTTGAAGCCCACGCACCACCGGTTACACAATGTAAAACTTATTTCACTAATACCAGTATAAGAAACTTTTTTTAAAAATGACCACCTTCCGACCGACCCCCTTGTAGGCACGTCGCGACCCCCAGGGGGTCGCGCCCCACAGGTTGAGAACCGCTGCTCTAAGCGCTTAAGAACAAGAACCAAACATGGACAGAATACGAGGGACTGGAAAACAAAGGAATAACACACGAACTATAAAAAGATTAAACAACAGTTCTAATGATAAATAAAAAATCATATACAGAAAAAGCAGAGGAACCAAAAAATAAGTACAAGAACTGAGAGTAACATGATATTGCAAAAGGAAGACGAGCATGGAAGTTGTCACAAAGGACTAGGATGGTGGGATAGGGTGTTAGGAATAATTTTCACGGAAGAAGAGCGTTTTCAGCGCATGTGTAGCTCATGAAACTGATGTAGTTTCAGGTTCAACAAAAAAATAAAGATGTTGTAAGTCCGACTGTTTGCCAGAGGCGAACCATTGTCACCCAGTGTTATAATTATTCTCTTGTTTTTTCTAATACTTTTTCCTACCAGGCTCAACTAAACCACTTGCTGTAAACTTGTTAAACTTGAACACAGCATTTTACCTTAAAAAATTTATTATGCTGTTTTGCATTGTGCTGGAGTACTTCAAGTACTTAATTTGGAGCAGATCATTGTGTCCATTATAGAAGTAAGCTTTTGAAAGTTTCTTCAGTTAACATAAGTTAGACAGTAAAATAAAATATCTCTTTAGTTTTAATAGAAGTTATACACTTTCGGGGAAATGAAATACAAATAACAATGTAACTAAGTTATTAATTGCTAAAAAATAATAGTAATAGTTTTTGTAAAAGACATCAACTGATGTGACTGTACCAGGTTCTTGTGGTCCGGCGACAACAGTGACTGTGCCATGTAACATGTCCTCCACGTGTGAGTGTCAAGACCCTGGGTCAGGCCGTGTGGTGGACAGGAGAGTGCTATACTGCTGTCATCACACTCTTCCCGGAGGCAAGTTCACCTGCTGAACAACCCGCCTGACAGACTGTATGTCACCGGACCGCCCGGTACAGGTAAAACTGTGGTGCTGCTGCTGATGGCCATACAGTGGCTGCGGTGTGGTCACCACGTCTACGTTGTCAGTAGTTGTGATGAGAGTTGTGCAGCGTGCATCATGCTGTATCACCTGTTGCTGCAGACACTAAAGACACAACAGTCAGCAGGTGCATCCCCCGGTCAGCCTCACCTGCTGCTGTATGATCTTTATGACGATAATGAGAAGGAGGAGGAGAAGGCCGTCAATGACTTGTCACAGGCAGCAACAGGAGGGTCGTTGTACGTCATCGTTGATGAAGCGGGGTGAGTAGTACATCGTGTGATGTGATGATAGACACACAGGTAGATGTCGCTCGCTGTGATCTTATACTCACCACCAGGTGTCTAACAGGTGATATTTCCTCAATGAAAGGAACACCTGCCCTGCTCACGCAAGTTTCGTACCAGTAAGTAACTACTTTTTTTCGCACACGCTTTTTACAATGACATGTTCTGCGCATGCGCGATCTTCCATACGCGGTTACCAAGGTGACAAACCTTGACCTCGACCTTTCGAAGTAAACGGTAGTTCACGGACCTTCATACCTGGATGCGTGACTTGGGGTCAAGGCCGCGGTTAGTCTTGCTTTCGTTGGCTAACCGAGACTGCGAACACTCTTACCTTCCGGTACGGCGGCTTGTATGAACTCCGATATACGTTTACACACGGCATCTGCTCGCAGACCTAAATGGATTCACAAGAGCCAGCAAAAAAATGGAAAGTGTGCACATTGTTGCTTGTTGGGTGCCATACCACTAAAGCGAAGTGTAGAGGCTTGTCATTCATATCGATTCCTAAAGCAGGCGAGAGCGGAAGATCAAAGACAAGTGGAGGGCGGCTTTGATTAATGCTATCAAATCGGTGCGATAAAAGCTTTCAATCCAAAGAACGCCAAGATCTGCTCTCGACATTTCGAGGAAGGCTGCATAAAATACGGTATGTGCCAATAAGTATGCTATTTTTTTAAAGCTTTTTCTGGAGATGCTGATGGTTATATTTTAGACATATTTTTGTGGCAATGTTTTGAATTATGTTCCCAGAACGTGAACACTATTTTGTACTTTCTAGTAGTTTTTCTTATAATCATCAGCAGCATCATCATGTGCTTTATATTATTTTTGATAAATAACGAATTTTCCATTGTAAAAACAATGACATTCTCAAATTTCTGATTTGTATGATACCGCCAAGTTTTTTAATGTGGTGAGGAGAGAAGAAATTAGTAATGTTTTCTTCCAATTAAATTTCATTATGTTGTTTTTATTCAATAATTTTTTTAACCAAATCCTAACATTTTACAGGTCCATCAGGAAAAATGTAGCGGTCTTGTTCCATGGAGCTTGCCAACTCGTTGGATTGCCAAGCAAATTACATGAATCACCCAAAACCACAAGGCAAAACCTGTAAATTTGTCTGCTCATTTATTTAGTCTTTATAATATAAAATGTATAATACATAACAGTATAAAGTGAGATTTAAAAATAAAGGCCACGGTACTACCTCTTTATTTATAGGAGAGCAATGAAAAGATAAAGGTGATTTAAAAAATATTAAAATAAATTTTATCGCTGAATGTAACTGCAGCTGTCTTCTTTTACAGACTGAACGAGAACAACCTCCATTGCCAGAACGTGTTGTTCTACAAAAACTTTGAAGACATCAAGAAGATTTAAATTAAAATTCAAGCACCATGGATAATCAAGAGTAAACACTCCAGCAAATGTTCAGATTGGGGTTTCATCAGAGGACCGAAATATGTATGGAAAATTATTGTCGAGTTGAGAGCCGAAAACAAACACACAAGCTTATGTGAAGGTAAGCTGTTGTTGAAACACATTTTTTACCTCCGTCATTTCTTTTATAAAACATGTATTGTAGATGGACGTGGTTTAAATTTGTTTTGGTTAATCTTTTAATTGATAGAAATTCTTCACAATGTAAAGGTTACTAAAGAAAAAAAATTTTCTGCTATTATGAGGTAACAAAAGTTATTGCCTCTGATCTATCACTTCAAAAGAGGCAGACATTATCTACCTAAAATTAATATTTAGTTTTATCATAATTATTATTCACTGGATTATACTTTGATCAGATAACATATTTATTTTTGTTGTATATTTGTTATTTTTTATGTACAACTAATACTTTATAGGAATAGTTTGGGCAATTTTGAAAAAAAAAAAAAACTGAACATTTTAGATTAATGTTTTCAGGTTCTTGGGGTGCCTGCTCCACGCTTGACGACAGACCTGGAGTCAAAAAGGCTAAGTACATTTCTGCAAGGAGCTGCAGGTCATGTCGATTTGCACTGGGGTAACTGAAAGTTCACTGCAAGAATATGCTGCCCTACCTGATGGGCAAAACACAATTGTTATCGTCACATTCAGTACACAACAGTTAATGATGTGGTGTGCCATATATCATCAGTCAGATCAGTTCAGTGCTGGCTTCTGCTCCCCAGCAATTCTTCAATTATTGCATGGTTTGTCATCAAAATTGAACATGCACTACTTGAGAAAAAGAAGCGTAAAGAGTCAAGAATATTAACAGCCTGTAAACCAAATGACCGCCACTTCACTGCCTGGACATTGATCAGCTGAAGACCCTCTTTAAAGAAGAACGCAAGGAAAAGATACGTTTAGAAAAAGTCAGCTTCAAATTAGGGCATTCAAGCAGAATTTGAATGAAGATTCTATGACAATGACCAAAGACATGCACAACAGCCTTAGTGCTGTTGACATGACTGAGCTCCAGGATGATGATTTGCCAAGGTTATTCTGGGAGGAGCAGCAAAAGGCTTTTCGGAGAAAAGAACATGGGATGAGGTGGCATCCAATGATGATCAGGCTTGCCATCCTTATCCATAGCAAAAGTAAAGCTGCTTATGAGACTCTCCGAAAAACAGGTGTCCTAAAGCTTTGCCAGGAACTGCCACGCTTAAGGAATACACTAGTGCAATACATCCTCAGAAGGGTTTCAGCCTGAGTTATGGACAAGCTTAACAAGTTTTCTGCAACACTCTCAGAAAATCAGCGATATGTGGGTGCTTCTACATGACGAAATGTCCAGTGAAAAGTGACCTTGTCTTTGACAGTAGATCAGGAGAGCTGATAGGATTTGTCAAAACAAGAGACAAGTGGGAACTTGTTTCACGACACAAACAAGCTGGTATCACATGTTCTGGTCTTTTTTTACGTCGTTGGAGTTAAACTCTTCCTTAAAAATGAGTCTGGGATACTTTGGGACCAGAACTGCTTCTGCTGACCAGTTGTACTACATGTTCTGGCAGGCAGTTGGTTGTCTGGAGGCATGTAATTTAAAAGTTATTGCCAGCACCAGTGATTAAAGCTCCAGCCAACCAGAGGCTGTACCAGATGCATGGAGAAAGTAAAGAAACTGTGCTATAAAACAATAAATATCTTTCACCCGAGAGAGAAATTTTTTCATCTCGGACCCCCCCATCTCATCAAGACCGTCAGAAACATCATCCATAGCAGTCACTGGGGGTCAAACTCTAGATTCTCTGGAAGGATGGGCAGCACATACTATGGCAGCATATTATAGACTTGTATAATATGGATCAAGCACTCCATCTCAGAAGGACGAGCCTTACTTGCTGACCATATCAATCTGACCTCACACTCTGTGATGAATGTTAGATTAGCTGCCACAGGTGGTTGAGCCATCAAGTGGGACGCGTAATGCAGGAGTATGGGTGGGCCCCTGAACAGCAGGAGACTGCCAGATTCATCCTCCTGATGGACAGGTTTTTTGACTGTCTCAATTCCAGGAACCTCTTAGAGGGTAAACGTTTCAGGAAGCCAGACCTGCTCCCATACACACACGTGGAGCGACATTAGGTTTGACTTTCTACAAGGAGAATTTCTTCAATATTTAGAAGACTGGAGGTCATCAGTTCAGAACAGGCAAGGGCAATTTTCGGCAGAGAGAGAGACAAAAAATGTTTCTCTCACTGCAAACATAACAGGGGGCTTGTGATGACAGTGAAATCATTTGTTGAAGTAACGCGGTATCTTCTTTCAAATGGTGTACCATTTGTTCTAAGCCATAAATTTTGCCAGGATCCCCTTGAGGAACATTTTGGGCGTCACAGAGCTATAGGGAGGAGTGCTGAAAATCCCAATCTGTTCCAGTTTGGCCACCAAAGAGAACAGCATCAGGCTCCAACGCCAGATGGCTCTCATAGTTACTCCTAAGGGAAATATCAAAGGGGCAAATCAGCAGCGACCTGCGGTGACTATCACAAGCAGTCCAATGAAGAAAAAGTGCAGGACAAATCGCAATCAATAGTGTGGTATCTATCTTTTTCTTCCTTTTTTTGGGGGGATTACTTGATTGCCCCTTTGTATTTCTTCAACCCAACATTTGAGAATACTTACCACATTCAGTGTCTTCAGTCATTTGGCTGTTGTTAAAACAGTGATATGCCTTCATTTATCCAAGAAACCTCATCTCACATTTGTAATATACCGTGTTTACTCGAATAAATGATTTCACTGTCATCACAAGCTGACCATGAAATCTCACCTTTTATAATATACGAGCCATGTACTGTATTTCCTCTCTACATTTGCAGTGGTTAGATTTTTGGATTTGTGCAAAGCAGCGACGTTGACCGAGGTCCCGATTAAATGCATGTTTGGGCTATCATGCTCCTCAAACGTACTAGACCATTCTATTCACTAATGCTTTGATCCTCAGTGCCAGAAATTGAAAACCATGTGTCCCAGAAATTCATTCATTTGCAGAAGTTTTATTCTGCATGTTCTTTCTAATGACCTTGTCAACAATAAACTGCAATCTAAATTGTAAATCATGGACTGTGAAAAATTGAAACCAGGATCCTGAAGATTGCAGGAGATTTTTGCAGTGTGCCAAGGTTCACTGGCTTTTGTGGATTACTATAGCCCTGTCAAGCCTGTTCTGTTCTTGGCTTCTGCTGGTTTCCTCCACCCATGTGTGTGTGTGAGAGAGAGAGAGAGATTTGAATGATGATGATTGTATCTGTAAGATGCATTTGATGCCTGTTGAAAAGTGCGTGCTTAGGCATCTTCATGAGTTTAAGCGCCTTGAGCCTGCCTGCTGATTGGAAAAGGCCCTCTATAAATAAACTTATTATTATTATTATTATTAAATTTTCACTAAAAATTGGTGATTTTCAACTGTATTTGTGAGTGCAGACTAAGTGGATGATGTTTATGTGCATATTAAGTGTTGTTAGTGTGGGGTAACTTTGAATGAAGCAAAATTTTACATCACTTCATTGCGTTAAACATATATACTATGTGTGTGGGAGGGAAGTGGGATGTGATACAGATTATGCCTATAACATTAACAATAACAAAGCTTACACTATATAGTATATAAAAGCTGTATTAATCATGCTGTATTAATTCATGCTGACATTATTTCAAATAGGCACACAACACATCATACAATAAAACTTACTGTGTGTGGCTGTTTGATTTAAGGGTTTTTCGCAGACTTTTTTTGGCAAAGACCGCACTGAGTTTTTGTTTTTCCATATATTGTCTGCATTCATGGTGAACTCGCACCTTAAAATATAATCTGACAATCCCTTCAAAACACAGCCTCCTTATTGTCCTCGGCACTTTTCTGCCTCATATGTCAGTCCGCTGAATGCCGACGCTATTACACTATCCTGGCTGCACATGGTTTGAAAATCAACCAGTCTGCACCTTTCTACAGACTCTAAAGTAAAGACCTCAAGGGTCTTTTTCTCCAGCAGATGGAAAAAAATATTTGGTTGCAGGCTTTAAAAAATACCAGACCACCTCTATTAAGGTGCTTAGTAAGGCTGTGCACACCATCATCTTCCTGAGTTAGATGTGCCAGACACAACAGCTGTTCTTCCTTTGAAGAGTTCTCCCTACCCCGTTGCAGCCTCTGTTTCATTTTAGTAATAATACTCCCTCCAATGTAGTTTACTATGTCCAGGATATCTTCTGACAACTCTTCATTTATGTTGTCTATATTTGTTGAGGAGGCGATTACCAGGTAATTTTTGTTAAGTAAACATTCAAAGCATCGTAAAGTTAACCACGATGATATCATTGGAGATCCTGTCACGCTGTTCAATGCTCCCATGTTTGAATGTTTGCCTTATGGAAGTTTCCCCATGACTTTTCTCTGTCAGAATGGGAAGTTTTGTCTTGTGCACCAAGCAGGCATTCAAAAATCCCATCTTTCAAGCAGCTGTGATCCTGTAAAACATTAAAATTCACCTATAAGCAAACTAAGTCAATCTGTGTTCAGAAAAAAAAAACTGATGTTTAAAGGTGTATTCATGCTATGCATGTTGTTAGCTGTGTAACACTCTCTGACTGATCAAGGATTATAAAAAATACAGATTACTGTTGACTGATCAAACTTATTTGGAAAGCTCATGTAGATAATGTTATTAAGAAAGTGCATAGCTGCCTGTACTGTCTGAGAATACTAAACGCTTTTAATGTGCACTTCAAAATTCTTGCAAACATCTGTTATATACAGCACATGACCTTCAGGTGTGCTGGGTGAAATCATTGCATAGCAAGACAGGTACAAATTTAACAAGAACATTAAAAAAGCAGGACAGATAGCTAAGAGAGGGCAGAACAATATAATATATGATAAGCTCAAATCAACAAACTGCAATTTTAGCTGACCACTATGAAGACTTCATAAATGTAATGCAGCTAACCCATTTCCATCCATAAAAAGCATAACAACAATTCCTAGCGTTTTTCAGACCATCCATTAAAATTGTTGAAACCCCACCCCATGTTCTTATATATGTAAAGTATATCCTAAACATAACAAGTAATACTTTCCATGTCCAGTTTATTACACAATATCTATACTAGGAGACCTCCTACCTAAACTCCTGATGCAAATTTCTTTGCATAATTTGGAGAACAATTACTTGTTGAAGCATGTTTCTATGCAGTGGAATACATTTATATGGTAGCATTAGTTGTCTGATTACTGAAGAGAAACAAACTGAAGCATTAGTGTCACCCATCCATAAATGTATGTAGTTTGTAATATCTCCCCCCCCCCTTCCCATTAAATTTTTTATGGTTTCAGACCCTCAGCTGTTGAAGGTCTTACCAACCAGTTGCAGAAAAAAAGTAAAAATCAATGTACATGTGTAAAAATATTTGTAATCATCATCCCTGATGTCTAGGAACTGCTTTACATACTCACTTGATGCTTGCTTGAAGAAATCTCTTGCACTGTGTAACACGCAGTTCTGTGACAGTGACGTGCACACACTGTCAATTATTTCCAAGTCAAGCTGCAAAACATATTTGCAATTATTAATTGATCAATACTTCTGATGATTAGAAAGAAATCACCAAAATCATTTATTATCAAAATATATTGTTTTGCTTGTACTGATAATATGCTAATTGCTATATATGATAATATACTAGTCTTGCTTTGCAACATTATTAAATATTAAGATGCTTCTGCAAAATAAGAAAAACAATTACATTTATTATACTTTGATCAGATAACAATTACATTTATTTTAAATAAACAAACTGACACTACTATAATCAACAAACTTAGGTTTCTTTAAAATTTTAAAATAAGAATGTTTTATAATAATGAACACTCGTATCAAGTGGACACATAACACTTATTGTGATATCTCTAAAGGACTGAAAAAGTTAGCAAATATAGCTGCCCACCTCTTTCAACTGTTATGTTTTGAGATGATGCCATCTCATTCTTATTAACAGCACAACAGAGTTCGATTTCATTCTGCACAAAATAATAAATTATATTATTAAGCGCACGTTCAATAAAGAAATCTGATTAAACTGTGGTATAAATTATGTCTAAAAGTATATTTTTTTTCAGAAAAGAACATTCCGTTCACTTGTTTCAAACGTCAATGTTCTGTGGTAAAACAAATCAATACAGTATGTCCTAACGATGAATTTTATATGATAACACGCTCGATAAGGTCAGTCCATCTCTATAAACAAACAGAATACATGTTACAAATAACTCTACTATTAGTTTTACAATCAATCTTCTTCAGAAAGTTTTCTGATAAAAGAAAAGCGTAATTACTCACTTCTAGAATCTGTTCGATGATGGGGAGATCGGCCATTTTGAAATAGGAAACGGAAATGAGTGGGCTTCTTTGTCAAGCCTCGAACTTCAATGATAGGGCAAAGAGGCAGCGAAGGAGAGTCACTCATCCAGGTATGAAGGTCCGTGCGGTAGTTCGCGTGACCGTAGCTTTCATTCAAACAACAGGTATACAAGTAAACAAAGACGAGATGGAGGTGCTTCAAGACTGATGGTCAAATTAAATGAGAAAGTTGTGATTTGTCCCGATGAACACATTGCGACAGTTAGCGCTGAGTTGAAGACAACGAAGTTGAACAAAGATGTGGAACAGAAGACTACACCAGTCGATGGATTTAATATATACTCAACATTAAAAACAAAAGTAATAATACTAAATGAGCATTTAATACATGATTACTTAAAATTGGCAAAGAAAGCTTGCATATTAAGAACTTTGTATGTTATATAAATATATATATAGATAGTTTAGGTAGAATTTCTGTAATAAGTGACATATTTAATACAACTATATTTACTACTTATCTTGGAAATGAGTTTCACCCTCCTATCCTCTTTCTCCCATAGACCACATAAACACAGAAAGTAAAATATATTTTTTTCAGTTTACACCACAATTTCTTTATAATCTTCCTGCCATGTACGTGTTGAAGATGATGAAACTAGTCCTTACACATCAGTTTCGTACATCTGTACAAAATTCTTTACAGTAATAAACGTTAATGCTTGTCAATTGCTTAATTTTATTTGTACAAGATACATTTACGTGTATACTTACACATTCTGTGTCAGACAACAGACATATACTCTCTCTTGCCTCCCTCCCTCATGCATGTATACATATCTACACACACAACCACAGCATTCACCGCTATTCACACACATTATTATGTACAGTGTCAGTGAGCTTCCCTAGCAGCATCGGAAACCATAAGCTCAAGGGGTCCACCAAGTTTGTCTTGATCCGACTGTGATACAGGGGGTCAATCTATCGCAATGCTTGACTCATGGGGCATGGCGCTGCCAGCGCATGCGCACATAAGCCAAGCTCCACGCTCGCCGAGGCGAAACCAGAGTGCGGGAGATCAACCCCACATATAGGGTCGTGACCCCTAACAATGGCAATGACCTTTTTGCCATGGCGTGCTACATACGACCGGCCGCCATTTTCAAATTTGTGAGTCTATACTTTTCCCAACAGAAAAGCTTCTCAAGCGGTCAATTTCTATACTGATACATGTGTTCGACGCTTCGATAACAGTACGTATAATTTTTATACTCTATATTAACATAGTTATTGAGATTTTAACTACAGAAATGTCCAAATTTAATGCAGAATATCATTCTAACAGAAGAAAGAATAAGAGTACACATTAACGCAATAAATGCACAAGTTTTCCAGACAGAGGTAGAATTCGTGCTCAGCAGTTCTGAACGCTTGTATTTGATAATTCTTTAGCCGTTAGCAATGGAGAGAATTTGGAGCTGTCAGAATTTCCTCAAATTGCGATTACGAAAGTGGAACGTAACAGAGCTTCGACAGTTCCGTCTGTTTACTGGTACGATAGCGTTAAAATGCCAGGTTTCTTCGGGCAGTATAATATTTTTTTCTCTTATTTATTGTGGGTTTGTTTTTTTTGTCTTGCAAGTCCTGGGCTGTGTGTGAACTATGCTGATTATTAGGCTCATAACCTTTCATTTATTGTTCAAGAAGCAGTGTTTGTATGGTAAAGGATTTTTGGTGTAAAATGTACTTGCTTTGTCACATATTGCTGATAATGTTGACAGATTTGTCCTTTGGACTCTTAACTCTGCCTCTCAATTTTATAACTTTTTAGGCTAGCTTAAACGACTTTTTCAAACACCAAACTTTCCACTGCAGCAGCTAATTAAGAATATTTGTCAAAGAGCAGCATAAGGATTGTGTTCCCAGTGGTGAACCAAAAAAAAAACTTATATAGATAGCCCATTGACAACTGATTGTGACTGGAAGTATCATTTCAGACAACTTTAATGGTCTTTTTCAACAACAAATCATAATAACTGCATAATGGTCAATAATTTATTTTACTGTTATTCTAGATAGCTGGCTGCTGGCATTTTAAGATGAAAGTGGTCACAGGGTGTGCAACTTCCCACCACAATCTATTGAACCAGATGCAAGCTTCATTAATTAGAGCTATAAAGCTGATTCCTCATGTCCTATGCTTCCAGTTCTCCTGCACAAGTCATTAAGTAAGTGCAATTTACTTTTTGATTCATAATATTCATAATCCTTGTGCAGAAAGAAAATTTATGAAGCATGTGACCATTAATGGTCAAAATGACTTCTATGTTATTGTGTGCTGCAGATTTAAGGAAGGAGAAAAAGATAATACCTGACTGTTTGAACACAGTCATTACACCACAGATAGTGTAGCTTTTGTTGTGATGCTGCACTATAAGAGTGTGTTATTATTATACTTTTGATCTTGATTTGTGAAATCTTATTTGGCCTTCTATATTTATTTCCATGCAGGTAACTACCAAGAATCTAGCTGAATCTGCAAGGGACAAAAATGTCGGAGGTGGAGAGTGATGACAAAAATGCTCCCACTCAACCCAAAAGGATACGGATAACTCCGATTAGATTTCGGTCTGTTTTCATTTCCTCTGCTTAATTTTAGGGAATTTTTTTTGGTGGACATCATGTAGGACACAAGGCTGTGTCTTCTTTTCTGGTAAAATAGCATACAGTGATAAACAAGTTTTGTACAATAACAATAAAATGTTCTTTAAAAAAATGTTAACAACCTATCAGCAGCTGACAGTTTTAAATGTACTAAGCTGAAAAAAGTTTATGCAAATGTATTCATTTGACACAGGGATGCACAGCTAACAGCGAAGGAGAGAAGGATGCCGAGGAATCACTATATGCTGACCATTCAGTTATGCAGCAATGTCCACCACCATTGCCATACTCTTTGCCACTAGTGGTTGGCACCATCTCAAGGGTGTCCCCAAGTAGCAGCTTTCAAAAAAGGACTGTTTCACCTTTGCCTTCACACCCCCAGCGCCTTCCGATTCCATTGTCTGGTTTTCAGCCTGCCAGCATAAAGACCCATAACCCCTTGAAGGTAATTTAAAGCCATTTTGTTTATAATCATTTTAGCTTTTTTTTCTTCTTACCCTGGCCAAGAGTTATGAACAGTGCTTTTATGAGTTTAAACTGGAAGTGGAAAATCCCAGCCTTTTGCCATAGTGAAAAAATTTGAAACAAATATGGATCACATATCAAATAGATATGACAAATGGTAAAGAGTAACCAAAATAAATGGTATTTTCCAGGCATTGTGAACTATAGCAAAGCTAGCAAAGATCAGTATTTTACGTGTTTCTGCTATTGTGTTCTTAGGTTAAACTAAACTAGAGAAAGTTGGGATGCAACAACTGTCTCTTCTGGAAGAGATGAAGAATGATACAAACAACCTTAAAAGGATGTTTACATGGATGGAGGAACAAGAACAGGAAAGGCAAATGACACGGGAAATCTGCCAGAGGGGTTCCAGTCTCCCTTAACAATCAGCAGAAGATGTAGAGAGTCTTGAGGAGATATGAAGACAGACCCATAAAAAAGGACATGCTTGGTATGTGCTTTATTCTGATTTGTTAGTAGGAGGAGTCAAATCTTTTTATCTGATTCCCTTTAAAGGTTTCCATACCATACCATTCATTGTATAAACTAATGACATGTTTGCAGTACTAAAAAGTAATAAAGGCATTGTTATGGTGGCATTGATTAGAGCAGATAGTAAATTTTCTGTACCCACTTTTGCTTGGTTGTATGAAACTTCCTGAATTGTTGCTGTCTTTTTTTTTTGGGGGGGGGTGTCTTTAAATACTAGTTGTCATAACAGGTATTATAATGTTGCCCACTGCAATTTTTTTTTAAATGATGTGTATTTATTTTTGTCTGTTTTCAGGAATGCCATTCGGTGATGCGTCGGGCTTCACATTAAAGCATGTAGTGAGGGGCATTCTATCTGTGCTATTTTCAACTGAGTTGGCCTGATCTTACAACTTCAATGGGACTCAAGAACCACCCCTTCATTTTACAAACAGTTCAGGGTAAGATTTAAATATTTGACTCTGTGTGTGTGTGTGTATACGGTACATTAATACATGCCTGTCATAAAATAGGACTGTTTGGATTGTTTCTTTATCTTTTAGTTATGAACCTTAACCTTTGACTCTGCTAGGTGCAGACAAGAATTTTCATGAGTCATAAAAAAAAAACATGACAGGAAGATAAATCAGGCCTGGAGAACTGTCCCTACCTCATTTTATTGTGATTGAATTACATTGCCAAAATAAAATATGGACACATGTTTACGCAATTTCTAGTGACTGTAGTCCTTTTAATCAGCTCGTTAACACTGTGTAGAAAGGAATTAAAATGACAGTTTATAGACATCTTTACAGTTCCCATGTATTGGGATTGTTTTTGAAATTAGAATTTCCAGAGTTTTTCTGCCTATAGAAATTCTAACTGAAATTCAAATGCAGTTCCACTTGTAGTTCCTTTCTGTTTATAACACTTTAAATTTTTATGCCACTTTACATATCAGTATAATTTGCTTGTACCTCTTTTTGTTTCACATTATATTCTGGATTTTAGGGTCAGTAACCTACAATTAAGTGATTACTTTTTTATGCAGACCTCATATTCTTATATTTGTTCTATTTTTAGATGCTGCAAGAAAAAGTTATCCTGAAGCTACGGATGCTGACTTGCATGCATCAACTTGGTTAGCTGGTGCTAGGGATCAAGAGAATGGCAGAAGGGAAAGGGCTGAGCACAGCCTATACGTCAGTTAATTGTCTGGGGTGGTGGACAAGTAAAGCTGTGCAACTTTCTACCTACAGTTGTAAAATTCTTGTACATAAACCTGCATATACTAAATCTGGATTTATATAATTATATAAACTGTGCTGTGATTATTATTTACTCTAACCCATTAATTTATCAATGAGGATATTTTCACCCGATCCAATAAGAGATGTGTTGTGGTAAATTCAGAATCATTTATATGTTTACAGTTCTTTTCTAATACCTTCTAAAATTCTTGAACATAATTGTGTTTCAAACATGTGTTTGATGGTTTCCTCTTCTTAGTGATAAAGGTGCAATTTAAAATTTTAATCTGTTTTAAAGATTGTAGTTAATACCATAAGCTGCAATCCAACCTAGAACCTTTTATAGTTAATTTCATGACTTTGATTTATTTTTAGAAATGTCTATTAAAGCATCACTCTTTTTTGACAGCAATTCAGTTCATACTTATCATTTGATATATTGTCATAGATCTTTGAACCTTTTCTTTGGGAAAATGTAATTAGTGTTAAGGAAACTGCAATTTAATTTTAATGTTTTTTTCAGTGGATACATGGTTTTGCATCGTTCTACAACTTATAATTCAATAACGAATGTTGCATTAATATATCAAGAGGAAACATCTTTTATGTATGCAAACAGACAATGCTTTAAAAAAAATTTATATATTTTTAAAATTATTTTTTTTTTATCAGTTTGCTTTTTATCCTTATTTATGATAACATTTTTACCTTGATAAATGATAAATTGTTTATGTATACAAATGAGGCAATGCTTTAAAAAAAATTGTATATTTTTAACATTATTTTTTTATTAGTTTGCTTTTTATCCTTATTTGTGATAATATTTTTACCTTGATAAATGATAAATTGTTTATGTATACAAATGAGGCAATGCTTTAAAAAAAATTGTATATTAAAAAAAAATTTTTTAGTTTGCTTTTTATCCTTATTTTACCTCAATAAACGCCAATAAATGACAAATCATGTTTGTTTTTTATAACATTTTGCACTTTTGTGCACTCTTTTGCTGCTTGTTATATATATAATTATTGCAAAATACACAAATTATTAATCCATTTGATATTGTATTTTTTAGGAATTTTGGCATGTCTTGATTTAGAAATATGTAAATCAGATATGCCGAAATCCCTAAAAATACCAATAATCTGAAGATATAAATAGTATATATAAAAAAAAAAAAAAAAAAATGGGACGTACCATGAGCCATCAGGGTTGACTAGCGGTCACAAGGGGGAGAGAAGCGTCCCACGCTTGTTTGACAGGTAAAACCGACATGACCCCGTTGTTACGGCCCGGTTTCACTTTCGCTATGGGTCGGACGCCATTTTGCCACATGGCCCCCGGATACTCAAGACATGTGTCCCACCTGTAGCCAATATTCCTTTGCTGCTGGGGTTAGTATACAAGTAGCCTCCCCTTGACATCAACGTGTTACACAATTACTGTCTAGTCACACAACACAGACATACTCTGAACACGTGACTTTCTTGTCAATTAAAGTGATATTTCTGTTTGTGAAACTTCATAAAATACTTTGACAGGAATTGAACACTTGTGATGTTTGTGTGTGACGGTAACTACTGTAACACTCGTGTCTGTCAAAGGTCATACTTCCACACTGTGTGTGACAAGCTGCGGACACAAGTTCCTGATCTCCATCTTTGGGCGGCAAGTTGTTTCCATGGAGACGCACCCGACGGCTGGCAAGTGGAATATTTAACCAGACCCCTCCGCTCTCCGCCGGCCGTCGTCAGGGAAGTCGAGCAGCACGAGTTTATTACTGAGGAAAATCTTGTCAAGCCATACAGTGAGCGAGGTGTGCCCGACCACACAGACGGCCCGCCAGTCACACGACTGTATCACCGAGGTCAAGGTCACTCAGGTGACAGGCGAGGTGACTGTGTGACGTGCGGTCGTGACGTGGCCAGCTTCCTACACAGTCTCCGTGTTGGTGTTACAGGTAGGTGTGTGTAGTGTGTAGTGTAACGTCTGTTGACAGATAAACACCGTGTGATAAATAACAGGCAGGTGAGAAACAGTCTTGTGAAGATGAATGTGAGATGTTGTTTGTCTAACTACCTACAGGGTGACAGCTCTTCATACCATTTCGTCTTTGACCTTTTATGTGAACCATGGTTTGTGTGGACTGGTCATCTCTGAAAGTGTGACATCATTACCCAGGTTTCTGAATCTGTTTTTGTATCTTTACAACGTGTCTCAGTTTCTAGGACATTTTTATTTAACTGTAACATCTGCGCCATCTTGCCATGTGTTACACCTCTTCATCACTTGTATTACTTGTGTCTACTTCAATGACAATCCATGTTTGGCACTGCTGACCACTCTGTTTTCCGTTGTCTGATGTGCGGACCTGTGCCTCATGGCTGCACTGTCTGTAGAGTAGATGTTTGTGTCATCTTCATCTCAACGATGTGACTGACGATGAGTGTGATATCAGGGATTGGTGGTTGTCTGTCGTCTTCTCCATGTGTGTTTGAGGCTGCTGTCACGTGATCTTGTGTCTGAATACTTACCTGTGTTGCCTACAACTAAGGTATTCAGGTGAATCTGTGTTCATCTCCTCTTGACTGTGTGACACCTGTAATGTTGCTGTGTGTAACGCGTTGTTTGTTGTTTACTTTGTGTACAACATGTAGAGTTTACCTGTAGTGTTATTGTGCTACATGGACATTGCTGACTGTCAGAGCTAATGGCGGAAAAGTGCGCTTTCAAGATGCCATTGTTATTATAATAAACATTATCATTATCATTATGTATATTATCATTATTATCATTACGCTCACTGTGTAAGTCACGTGTTACTGTTATTTTACGTGGTGTTTATATCCATGTGTCTGTCAGTGTGTACGCTAAACCTCCGACAAGTAACTAACAGTAGAAACTTACTTTGAATGTTAACAGAGAATGTCACGACAACAGCCACGACCGTCACCTCCACCAACGGCGGCACAACACCGCCCTGCCTGCAGTGGAGAGACGTGCTGGTGTTGGACTCTTATAACATTAGTGATGACTCAGGTATGATGAAGGGACTGAAAGAAGCGGGTATCCCAGTGCGAATGATGAAGGACGATGACATCGAGGACGTTGCCACGGCTCGCAGTGACGTGGTGTGGGTGACGAGTGGACAGCTTGTTTGTGGTCTGGAGAGAAAAGTCGTCGTCTGTCTGGAGGATAACGTTTTATCCCGGTTCCAATCCATGTCGCGCTGTACGTCACAACTTGTGATTGTCTACTCTTAGGACAAACCAAAGGGTATCTGAAGTCATCACATCGTGTCTATGACACATTCATATACACATGCTTAATGACATTTACAGACATATGGTGTTTATGACATTTATATACACATGTTGTGTATGATACATTTATAGACATATAATGTGTATGACATTTTTATCTACACATGTTGTGTATGACACATTTATATCTACATGTTGTGTATTGCACTCACAACAGTCGGTGTCTGTCTTTACACAACAACTAGTGTTAACTTTAATATCATACGTATGCACACAGATGAGGTGACACTTTTATTGCAGCATGTAAATACGTTTTACAACATAGCACACCACACACGAACTAAACTTTTTGGAAAAAATTCTTTTTTATCAACAATTCGAGAAAGTACATGCACTGTAGCTGCAACATCACCAGGAGCAGCAGTAACTGTGTGTCGGGCTGTGGCAGTAAAACGTTTAACACAAAAAAGTTTTTTTAAATATTAACTTTCTTGTTCTTTTCTGCAGTGGACTGTTGAATATGTTCCAGTAATAACTTTTCTTGTATTTGTTTATGAATTCACACACAGACTGTGTCATACTAAGTCGTGTACAGACCTCCCTTCAAACCGTTATTTTGCCAGAGCAGCTGTCAACATGTCTCCAAGATCTGAGAATGACGAACCTCACGTGACCTGCCCAGTTGGTTACCCAAATAATAAAACACATTCTCGTGTGACTTTGTCATTTTTCTCACAGTTACCTTCTACTCTCCTCAGGAGACGATTTTGATTCTGTTGCTAATTTGGTCTCTGAATGATTAAACGACAAGAAGTGAACAGGTCGCGACTTTCAAATGAATAAAGACTTTTAATTGTTATCCACCGAGTTCATGTTCACAAGTGTCTGTCAGTCCTTTCACAATCACACTTCTTGCAAGACCAGGACATGACTCCACGGTGTTAGTCTTAGTGAGGAACCTGGTCATTCCCGCTACACTTGTTTGTTTGTTGTCACAGTACTTTCAACCCAAACACTTGTAACTACACTAATAATTCTCATACTTTGATCTTTGCGTGTGTGTTTTCCCATGTGCGTGAATGTCACGCTGGTTATCTTGAACATCTTCTGCAGAAGGGTATAGATATTAATGTTTTATGTTCTTTTACAGCATAAGTAAAGTAGACAAAAATACAAGACCTATATTATTCAGTGAAGCTTGTTTCGCTCTATCAGCCAACAGACAGACATCCTGCACCAATGGTCACACCCGTTACAACATACCCTGGTGTTGATCAAAACAATTTTTGGTGATTTTTTCATTTATAAACATAACAGACTTTTTTGCTATATCTGTACTCGCTGCAGACATGACAGTCCGACAAAAAGCCGTTCAAAAGACGGATTTATTCTCTGGGAAAACCCGATAAAGTAGATTAAAGAGTAAATGTTGATGACCAGTCAACTGCTTCACTGTTAAAATTTCAGATAAACAATTTACCAGTCATTGCATGTACTCCATACTAGCGGGTGTCTCTTATTTCTAGTGAACTAATCTTGATTACAGCGACAACGCCACCAGAGACAGACACCACACCGGCCTGGAGACAATGAGACTGGCCGTCAGTGTTGTTGTTTTAACGGTAATTAGCAATCTTAAGCAGTCATCAGTAGTAATGAGCAGTGAGGAACTGCAATTAGTTTTGATGAGAAGTATGGGAATATACTCAGACGCGTACAACCATTTCTGGATAAGGATGAGCCAGACCATTTCCCTAATGTTATTTTATTGTTAAAAGATTCAGATACTCAAGGAAGTCATACAATAAATAAAAAATTTACTTAGAAGATGAGGTTATATATATATATATCAAGACCAACATGAAGCACAATATACTGAATATCTGAAAACAAAATCAGAGACAGAATTTTCAATGTGTTTAGCTGCTCTTGGTAATAGTGTTGAAGACGGGTCGTCCTGTTTTGTAAATTTTCTTCAGAAGCATCTTCCCACATGAAATCAAAGCTCACTGCACAAAAATCTCAGACCTCCACCAACGGCGCCACAACACCGCCCTGCCTGAAGTGGAGAGACGTGCTGGTGTTGAACTCTTATAACTTTAGTGACGACTCGGGTATGATGAAAGGACTTGAAGAAGCGGGTATCCCAGTGAGGGTGATAAAGGATGATGACATTGAGGACGTTGCCACGGCTCGCAGTGACGTGGTGTGGGTGACGAACGGACATCGTGTTTGTGGTCTGGAGAGAAAAGTCGTGGTCTGTGTGGATGATCGTGCTTCAGTCTCTTTCTACTCCATGTCCCGGTGTACGTCACAACTTGTGATTGTCTACTCTTATGACAAACCGAACGATATCTGACGTCATCACCTCGTGACATCATACACATGTTGTGCATGACACATTTATATACACATGTTGTGTAGGACACTTTGATACACGTTTTCTACACTACAGGAGGTGTAGTCGGTGTCTCGATCTCTTTACACATCAACTGGTGTAAACATCAACATCATGCAATGGTTTTTGTTTGTATAACAACTGGTGTCAACGTTAATATCCTGCACACTGGGTCTTGTTTACAACTATTGTTATATCAGACCTCTAACACACTGGGTCTTGTTTACTCAACTTGTAGTAATATCAAACTCACACACCCTGGGTATTGTTTACACAACAACTAGTGTTATCATCAATATCAGATGGCGTACACACTGGGTCCAGCGTGTGACTAGCGTACATCTGTACAAAACGTATTTTCTACTTTTATCAATGTTGGGCTAAAGTTTGATTAAAGTTAATTGGAATAGGGACATGTGGGCAAGCTGGCACCACATCGGCCTCGACCGTCGCGACACCCGTCTAGTTCAAACATTCATGACCATTGTCCAGTCGGGGGCAACGAAAACATACGCCTCCCCCCCTTACCTGGGCGGCCAAGATTCACTTACGTCTTACGGCCATGGGAGATAACTGTGTAACAGTCACATCGCTTGTGTGTCCAGCTATAAGCCGGGTATCGCTCAAGGCGTCCACCACACCTATTGAACAAGGTCTTTCAGTACTGGCACCGGCATTTACTCCATCGGACCGTCCAGTACCGTCAAAAGCAGACTACTGTGTCACCAATGTCACAGTTACCCATTCCACCTGATGACAGCGCGGTGACCAACGCGTCCGCTCCACTCGTGGAGGCAACAGAAGTGTGGAAATAACACTATAGACCTATTCGTAGTTATCTTATGACACCGGGACTTGTTTACACAACAGCTAGTGTCAACGTCAACATCAACTAACCTACACACCGAGTCTTGTTTACTAAGCGTTAGGGTTAGAGACTGGAGTTCATAAGGTCACATTCTACAACAGTCTGAATTAAATGTCTTGTCAAATGTTATCTTGACATACATTAACACACACGATGTTATTAATAGCATCATTAAGACATGTCATACAATAACACACACTTGCTGCTATCAATAGTACCATTAAGACATGTCATACATTAACATACAGCTGATGCTATAAATCTTATTATTAATAATACATGTAATCCTAAAAATATATTGTTGCTGCTATAAATATTATTTATACATATATACTATCTTCAGAATCTTCTACCTCAGTGACATTCGATAGCTTGTCAGTCAAATACTCAGACTATGGTTAATATAAGATACTACTAGTGCGTCTCGCATGCTTGCTTTATTCATTCATTTGCTTGTTGAATTTATTTCATTGCTTATTGTCTAATAATTTTATACACTACACCTCGTCTGTCGAATATCACAAATTATGTTTGGTCTTTCTTTCAGAACCCACAACTCCGGTTGCTGCAAAGCTAAAGAGTTTTTTTTTTAATGTGGTGCAGGTCGTAAGGTCAGGAAGACTTCCTTCCCGTGGCCAGCGACCTGACAGTCAGTAGTGGTGATCACCACAAAATCAATCGGCTGATTGATGTATTTTCTTTTCCTTCTGTTTCTCCTTTTTTCTCTCGAAAGGCAAGAATGATGTTCAAGAAAAAAAAAATCTCATTACATTTTTTCTACAAAATGAACTGTTGTTTTCCACTATTATGCTACCAAAAATTCTGTCAAAATATCTTGATAATAAAACTGTATGATCTTTCCTATCTTTGAGTTTCATTTCATGCGTGTGTGCATGCATGTGCATTATCTATACTTTTTAAATACAAAATGAAATGACAGTGCCATTCATATCAGGTATTATGATGACACGACAGGTTATCCAGATTTTCAGTTTTTGCAAATTGACAGTCTGTAGAACACTGCAGTAGACAATTTACAAGTCTTCCAAAATCATCTTTCAAAACAAATATTTATATGTATAAATTTTCTATTGCTGGTGTTTTCACCACAAAAACCAAATGAAAGATAATTGTGATGAAAATGTCCTTAGTATGTTAACAACAAAACGCAGATAGACATTCATGATGCGATGTACAAATATTGTGTCTGAGGGTGCATACAGCTTGACATTATACAACACAAGAAAGTGTTCTGATTATTTGTTAAATGTTTTAGGTAGATGTGTCTCATATCACATAGACAGAAAGACATCATCATGTTCACTTAATACTTAATAATTAAATGCTGACACAAACATATTGCTACAGAGATGCAACGGTCATGTAACAGTTACGTGATAACTCTTCTCCAGTAGAATTGAATCAACAAATAGTTTAATGGGGTGTAAGGTGTCTGGCGAATGGTTCTGGGAGATGCTCGTCATCCAGACATCAACTGTGCATGTTTGTTTTGCTTTAAGGAGTGCTAGTGTTAAATGAATAATGATTAAGTGAAGTAGGTTGGTAATTTGCTAGAAATCTTATTCGCAAGATTCAACTTAATCTCTTGAAACAGATAATGAAATAGCAACAAAAAATAACAGAGAGAGAGAGAGAGAATACCTGACACACAACACAAAACACACACAAGAGGAATACTATCAAAAGGTACGTGTACACCTTTTTAGTACATATTTTTTCCATTTTTTGACATCTTAAATATAGTAATACCCTTCTATCACACGTCAAAGTTTGTGAAAGAGGGAAAGTCTTAGTTTAGACAAAGTTTATCCAAGCATGCAGTAGCAAAATCATCTCAGTTGAAAGTGCTCTAGGAATAAACGCACGAACAAATCAACGGATTTCGTCAAGCAAAGAAATACAAGAGAGGATAAATGAGATTCTTAATATAGACTACCGATTTCTCCTTACTCTATTGGATATTGCCAATAAATATAAGAACACAAAGCCAAACTAAATGCCAGCCTCGAACATGGGAAACCTTGAACATATTACCTCTCCTCACCCTATCCCTTCTAACCCCTTTCATCTTATTTCCCCTATACATCAAAGGTTCCCAACAACAACAACAACAACAACAACAACAACAACAACAACAACAACAACAACAACAACAAAGTGTTAACTGTAAAGATCTGACGACTGTGCTGTCTTCGTGTTTATGGTGTGGTCTATCATAGCTTTACTCACATCTCAAAAGATTGCACTTGTTTAAAAAATATTCTCTGTACTGTTGACCTCCTGATTCTTGTAGTCGATGTTCAGTGAACTATGTGAGGACAAAGAATAAGTAAAGTCGCTTTCCTTTCTGATCAGAACTTTGTATTGGTGAGGAATGGTTCCACTTTGTAACTGGCACTGGATCTTGGCGCACATTGGCCGCAATTGCCTAAGGGGAGTTTTCTTCAATATTTTATTAAATTAGCTTTTCATTGCATTGAGACGCAGAGCTGCATTACTACTAATAAAACGCTAATAATGATTGCATTCTTAAGCTAATAATTTAAATTATTAAAAGCAAGGTAGCTTTGAGTTCTAATGCATTTAAAGATAAAATTAGGAAATGTACTGAACGGTCACTACCGTTAGTAATATTAGGTATGTTTATCACCAATTATCATTGGTAATTGTTTTACTGGTTTTAAAAATGTTGGTCATCTTTGCTAGAGACATTAGCAATGCATATGGGGCCAGTCCTTTTTTTTTTTGGTAGTACACATGGTCTAATAAAACTACTTAAAGATTTCTTTCTTTCTTTTATTTGCTTACCATACATACTACAAGATCATTTTTTACTTACAATACAACTACCAGATAATAGAATGTAGCGGTTTCTGTATATGATGGTAGTGGGGCTTGTCGGAGGTGGTATTTACTGACCTGACTTTTTTCTTCTCAACTTTGTAAAGGGACCCCTTAGAGTTATCCTGGGACCCCTTAGAAATCTGAAAAAGGGGTCCCTGGGACCCCAAAGAATTTAGCCTTAGCAGAAGCCCTGCGCCGGTAAGCATGTATGATTAAAGGTGTATATCAGAGATTTCTATCATAAAATAAGACATGTAAAAATTAGTGTACATCGTCACATGCACTACTTTGCGGCATCATTTTAAAAAGGTTTGTGATGTACTGCATCTCACGGCCATTACACTTGATAGACATGATATACTCTCTTTCACGATGCCACAAGTATTCTCTCCTCGAATGAGTTATCTTCTTCATTAATAGGTCACAGATCAGCCCAATAGTTCTGGAAACTTGAATTTGTTTGTGAGAATGGTGAATGTTTAGCTGTCTAAGGTTTTGTGGTATCAGATTGTGAAAGAGCCGAGAGAATGGTGTGTGTGTGTGTTTATGTATGTGCGTTTATACATATATGGTCGTAGTGTTACAGTCTCATAGTCATTTCACAGAACCCAGCCGCAAACCGTCCAGCACAAAGAATTAATTGTCACAACGCATGTCGCTCACTCACAACTTGTTCTAAGAACAGAACCACTGACCTTAATGCACGATGACTTGGTCGCTAGGCCAGCGAGGTTAGATAAGTATTATTGTAGGTTCACATACACATACTGATAAGGAAAACATGTATTAAACAGATAGACAAGGTAAGTAGAGTTTATGTGGAGTATAATAACAATAGAGGGAACTGCGTAGAGAAATAAATAAATGAAGTAAAGAAGCTCAAGCTGCCACAGTCCTCAGAAACCTAAAAGAAGGAGAGGCTGACGCTTTAAAAGCTCTCATGCTGTAGTTTTTTTTTTTTTTTAACTGTACTGATAAAAATTCTCCAATATGGTAAACAGCAACACAGTGAATTAACAATGGAAAAAACTCAGTCTGACTAGACCAGGGATGCCCAACCTACGGCCCGCGAAACTTCTGCCCACAGTACAGGAAATCGGCATGTTAGTAATAAAGAAAACCTAAAAAAACGAAAAAAGCGGAAGAAGAAGTATTTATCCCTACGTAGGGGCGTCTCTCAATCTTCCGATGAATTTCATTCTTGATTTTCGTCTTGGGAGGAAACCAGTGTTTGAGAACGAGGGACGCCGCATTCCACAGGGGATTAGTGATCTTTTGATTGGTTAATATTTGAATCAGTCGTTAAAGAGATTGAAAATACAGACTCCGGGCTTTCTAGAAAGGTATAAAACAATGAGGTTCTGATAAGGAAGCAATACCGAAACAGCGTTTGAATTTCGTCTTTTTCCTGTGGAAAACAGGACGGATCGCCTTGGGGTACCTCGATTAAAATGTATTTTCAGACAATTTCTAACTTTTATTTTAACAAGACAACTTCAAATATCCCACTAATTACTACATCATTAATGGTAAGTACAACTTGCTTCTAATAAAAATAATATATGTTCTTTTTTTTGTATTTTTGCGTTGAAGTGGCCCGCGACACGGCTGTCCGAAATGGATATGGCCCGCAGGCCGAAATAGGTTGGGCATCACTGCCTTAGAAGTATCTGCCATGACCTCTGACCCACTGTTAGGATCTGTAGGTCTTGCAGTGGGGCATGTTCTGATGTTGGTATGAGCTTTACAGAAAGAGTACATGGGCATCATCTTCTGTTTGTAGTTTACATAGAGGACATGTCTCGTGGGCCCACATCATGTCTGTATCGTTAGCTTATTTGTTGTTATATCAGATATTCCTCATCTAGAGCAGGTATAAGCAGCAAGCTACATTAAAACATTTCAGTTGGTAGAGGTTAATGTATCGTTCAGGCTGGAGAGAGATTTTTATACGATGCCCACATTTCTAGACATGAACTGTTTCTTACATCGCAATGAGAGTTCCGGGCAAAACAGTCTTCCAGTCTTTGCCGGATTTTTCATCGGGTACACAGTCGTTCCCTGGCACAAACGGTGTTGCAGTACAGTTAGTTTATATAAAACACACGCCTTCTCCGGTAGATTTGTTGGTGATAGTAGGACACCTGTCCATGGGAATAGGATGACCAAACAAACTGACATGTCAGTGATGTCACTGTCAGACTCCTTCAGCCAAGTCTCGGTGTAAACAAATATATTAACAGCAGTTAAATCTTATTCATTCAATGTGAGGTATTTGGTAAGCTACTATGTACTTAAAAAGTCCCTACATTTCAAACAAGTCATCATGTGTTTCAATCTAGTCACTTGGGCCTAAGCCTACAGGAAACCAGCAAGGAGCACATCCTGTCCCAACGGTCAAACTCATTAGAAAACGGAAGACACCCGGATGTTGATCTATCATCCTTATTCATTGAGTTTACATTTCTGTTTAAATAGAACAATACACTTCTGTACACTCGTGCCCACAACATATAGAATATGACATCAAACTGAACTATTATTTCGAGATTCGAGAAAGTCCGATAAAGTAGATGGACATTGAGAAACACTTGTAGAACAGAGTACACAGCTCTTAGTTCCGCCATCTTGCCTTTCATCGTCGTGACCACAGAAAGAGAAATAACTCAGTTATTCCACTGCCAAAGCGCGAGAAAAATTTTTTTCAGGACAGGTGAGTACTGATTTCCTTCTGTCATTGATGTGATAAAGACTTCAGTACAGCGATAACATCCCCATCGTGGCCTGAGGAGGAAGACAGGCTGTGAGTGTGTTTGAGGTCATCACAAGTAAGCAGTACTTAGCAGTACTGAGTGTACTGAAAGTATATTGGGTTTATCACAGTGCTGAAATCAACTATTAAGTAATCAGTAATTGTCTCCACTAGCTGGGGAAACAGTGCTAAGAGCGCTGGCATCTGATCTGAGAGACACATGGTTCGATACCCGTGTGGCGCAGCAAACTTTCCCTCGTCAAGCAGCTGCTGGGAATAGCGACATGGCTTTATACAGGGTTGGGGAAGGCAGGACAGTGAGAGAGGAATTTGTCATAGCGTTTTATACATTGTAGTTGGTTGTTGATCTTATGTCGAACATATCTGGAATACTCAAGCTTATTGATGTGTTTATTTACTTACTTGCTTTGTTTACACGAACGTGCTGTGTCCATATGATTTGTGAGATAATCCTCACTCTCTGCTATTACCATTATCTATGGAAAGGTAGTTTTATACTTTTATTTTTTATATATTCTAAATATATACATAATAAAGTGAGAAATCGGAAGAAATTAAAAGAGAACAGGAACCGAGGAAACAAACAATTATTTTTTATCATTGTGGCTAGGCTTACAAAATGGCCGTGGAGCTTTTTTTTATTATTTGTTTTCGCCACCAATAATGCATCTTATAATAGGAAATCCAAAGCATGAAAAAAAATGCTTTGTTGAAAAAATTCACAAGCAAAAAGCAACCTATAAACCAGGGGTGGGCAACTTATCCGGTCGGCGGGCCGGATATGGGAAATGAAGTCCTTGGCGGGCCAGATTACTGGATCAATACCTTAATCGCGTATTTATCTACCTATGCAAGGAATCGTGTTTAAAGTAAACTCATAAACTTTAATTTTAAAGCATAGAGACTGAAAACAGTATTTAATGAATGTTAACGGAATGTACTTCAATAGCTGCTGAAGTCGATGAGACAGCTGCGGTCGATCACAGTTGTCAACAAGTTGCTTGAACTCTGGCTGCATGTCGGACGTAGACATCCTCAGTAAAGACTGCAGGTGAACATCAGTTAGGTTGGAACGCAGATTGGTCTTGTTAATGTTCATGGTCAAAAATGTTTGCTCACAAATGTATGTAGACCCGAACAGAACAAGTAGTTTCATGTGATCTTTCTCAGGTTGGCAAACTTAGACTCATTCAGTGAGGCATACAATTTGTCAATGCTTTCAGATTGGAATTTCTCTGTCAGGGTAGAGACACACTGCAGGTCAATCCAGTCCAGCTGTAGACCATCCGGCACCTTTTCAAAGTCAGTTGTAAACGGGGATGACAAGATCTCAAACTCAGCAGCAAGTTTCTGGAAATCCGCAACACGACGAGCAAATTCATTGTCTAGTGTAGATATCATGTTGGTGTATTTCTCAGTTGACATCATCTGGGCTGCCATAGTCTCGAGTGTTGGAAAGTGTGTTGTGATATTCTGACAAATTCACCATCACTGAACGATTTGCTGTGCTTGGCAATGTTGTATGCGACCACAAAGCTGACATGAGTAATAGCTTTCTGGGGTACTTTGCTTTTTACGAATACATTCTGCTGCTTTACAAGTTTTCTGTCCAGTTCTGTTGCTCTTGTTTGCCGTTCGACTGCTGATAAAGTCCTGCCATAGCCTGCCATAGCTTGCCATAGTACTGCCATAGTACTGCCATAGCTTGCCATAGCACTGCCATAGTACTGCCATAGTACTGTCATAGTACTGCCATAGTACTGTCATAGCTTGCCATAGTACTGCCATAGTACTGCCATAGCTTGCCATAGCACTGCCATAGTACTGCCATAGTACTGCCATAGTACTGCCATAGCCTGCATGCTTTGTCGCATAATGGCGGCTAACGTTGTACTCTGTCATCACGGCAACACTTTCTCTGCACAACAAACACACTGCTTTCTTGCCGACTTCTAAATCTAATTCTAACTGAAAACAAAGAATAAAAAAACAAAGAAAACAAAGAACCCAAAAATAACTAACAGTCACTATTATTCGACGCAGTAAGCAAGTAATTAGTACATGTAGTGGGAGATTGCGGCAGACTGTGCCCGCGGGCCACATTATCATGTACGACCAGAAACAGTCTGCGGGCCAGTCAAAATCCCGTCGCGGGCCGGATCCGGCCCGTGGGCCGTATGTTGCCCACCCCTGCTTTAGAGGTATCTGCTATGACCTCTGACCCACTGTTAGGGTCTGTAGGTTTTGCAGTGTTCGGACGTCTTCTGATGTTGGTATAAGCTTTA
This sequence comes from Pomacea canaliculata, assembly GCF_003073045.1. Classification (NCBI taxonomy): domain Eukaryota; kingdom Metazoa; phylum Mollusca; class Gastropoda; order Architaenioglossa; family Ampullariidae; genus Pomacea; species Pomacea canaliculata. The sequence goes on along the minus strand of NC_037596.1, from coordinate 17,306,303 downwards.
CAGAAACAGAGTACACGTGCATCATCTTCTGTTTGTACTTTACACAGAGGGCATGTCGAGTGGACCCACATCATGTCTGTATCGGAGCTTATTTGTTGTTATATCAGATATTCCTCATCTAGAGCAGGTATAAGCTACTTTTCAGTTGGTAGAGGTTAATGTATCGTTCACGTTGGAGAGAGATTTTATACGATGGCCACATTTCTAGACATGAACTGTTTCTTACATCGCAATGCCAGTTCCGGGCAAAACAGTCTTCCAGCCTTTGCCGGTGTTGCAGTACAGTTAGTTTATATAAAACACACTCCTTCTCCGGTGGATTTGATGGTGACAGTAGGACACCTGTACATGGGAATAGGATAACCAAACCAGCTGACATGTCACTGTCAAACTCCTTTAGCAAAGTCTCGGTGTAAAAAATATATAAAAATAGCAGTTAAAGCTTATCCATTCAGTGTGAGGTATATGGTAAGCTAATATGTACTTAACCACTCCCTACATTTCAGACGAGTCATCAAGTGTTTCAATCTACTCACTGGGGCCTAAGCCTCGAGGAAACCAAAGACCACATCCTGCCCCAACTGTCACACTCGTAGGAACATCGAACACACCCGGATGTTGATCTATAATACTTATTCATTGAGTTTACATTTCTGTTTAAATATCACAACACATTATTTATTTTCGCCACCAATAATGCATCTTATAAAAGGAAACCCAAAGCATTACAAAAAAATTGCTTTGTTGTAAAAATTCACAAGCAAAAAGTAACCTATAAATGTTGTAATTAAAAAAAGGAGTACTGCAAAAATGTGTTTAGGATTACATCTGTACAGCATTCAGAAAGAAAGGTGCACACACAATAGACCATAGACAGAGACTGAGAAACATGCAAAGAGAGTAAACTGTACAAAACTTCCCAGCAACCCACAGACACAAGCACTCCCGTTTGAAGTATCAACTGACCAGTAGGAGAGATTAAATGTGTCACCAAGAAAGCAAAACATCATCACTGTCCAATAACATGTGGCAAGCAAATGATTACAAATGTCTCAGAAACCTTTGTATTCTTCTAAAACATACTTCTTAGTTCTCCTGACACTCTGATATATTGTTTTCATCATACCTGAGTTTTGGGCTGTACAAGTACTACAATTACTGAGATGCATACAATCAACCCATTACCTGGAAAATAATTCAAATTGAGGTGATCTGCTTCAGTAACAGCATAGCAAAGCTCCCTACACCTGCACCTTTTCTTCAAGCATTTTGTTTATGTTTACAGAAAATTTTTCCTTCTCAAAGATTGATTCAATACAGATTATGCATATTTCTAATGCAGACATTCAACAATTTTGACAGTACCCATACGTTTCATTCACAATTTGACCATTTCCCAAATTCAGAAAATATCCACAGAAAAAATATTCATACAAGTGTGCCGTGGAGCGTAGTTAGGGTTTGGGTTATATTCCCTTAAATAACAAAACGAGCTGTCAACGACTACTTGATAATAGAGCTTAAAGAAACAGTTTTGTCAGTTTATGGAACTGATAACATGCTACTGACACTATATTACTCTACGACCCCAGACACATGACAGTTTGCTGGTGTCTCACCAAGAGTGGAGACCACGTGGTGCAGAAGCTGGTCCTGTACAGGGGAGACCACTGTCAACAATGTCTGCTCATCAGTCGTCTGGTCAGGTGAGCCACTCTCCTTAACTGCACGCTTACAGTACTTCAACTAGTTTTATCATCCTAATTTTGTTGTATGAAAATACCTTTAAGCCAGTATAATGCCGGTGTAGATATTTAATGTCTTCTTGTACATGATCATCAGTGATGTACCCGGTGTTCACTTCTCCTCTCACTGTAATCACTATCACAGGGTAAGCGACCCAGAAGAGGAGATGGTAGACAGAGTTCTAGAGGCGGTGGTCGGGTCAAAGTTTACCTACACGCTGTGACTGATGAACAGGCGACACTACTTACAGATACAGGTAGGTTGTATTTTTTAATATGCTTTACTTTTTAAAACTCAAAATAGATAAAAGTAGAATAAAAAGTAAAAGTAGTGAAAAAGCATTCACAAGTAAACATCATAGTCGATAAAGCAATGAAAATGGCGAATAACTGACAGAGAAATGATAATCATAACTATGATGATAATCATAATGAGCAGCTATATGAGCACGACTACAGTAATGATGATCTGTGTTCGATGTTAATATTTTTTTAAATGTCATTAGTATAATCATACAGTTACAGCTCCTCGTAATAATCAGTGTTGTCCATAGGAAGGGGAATCCCATGGGAATCCCATGGGAAACGTCCCATGGGATGGGATGAGATGGGACAGCACACATTTGTATTTCCCATGGTAGTCGATACTTGATATTGTAAAATAAATTTACGCTGAAATTTGCATTGTCAGACTTTTTAAGCACAGGAAAAATACTTTTTTATTCCAGTTTCATTATGCCATGACTTTGTTAACATGTGTGCAATGCGCAGTGTTGTCCATAGGAATGTTATTACCATGGTAAATGTCCCATGGGATGGGATGGGATAGAAAAATATGTCCCATGCACAACCCTGGTAATAATAAATGATAAGTTTAAATTAAATTGTCTATTATAAGTTAGAGAAATGTGCATGTTCATTGGCAATCAATCATTTCTTTTTAAAGTGAACACACGTCCTCTGGAAGAGGTAAAGAAAAACACAGGCGCTGACATACAGTTTGACCCCAACCCCTCACCTGTACCAGGTATGAAGATTCTTATCATCCGCGGTCTTCCTTCTCAGATCGAGGCGGCAGTCAGTCTCATCACCCAGAAGACTGGTTTAAAGGTTTGTTTGTTGACAATCAGATAAATATTAGAACAGTGTGCAACTCATTATTACGTGGGAGATAAAAAAAAATACATTACTGAATGACAGAAAATACAAAGGGCCATCTCCAGTATTAAATAACAGTAGACAATACAAGTAAAGTCTGAACAGAAATACTTAAATAACCTAATAGGTAGTTATTATTTAACTGACAAGACTGTTCTTCACACAGGACACATTACCAGACCAGGCCCAGACATTCTGGCTACAGTGGGTGGAGGCCGCGTTCCCTGATCTCGACTCTCGCGCCTACTTCCTGCCTCCTGTCTACGTCAACCGCGTGCCCATGACTAGACAGTCAGCTGCTGGTCAGGAGGTTCTCGTCCTACAGTCAGCACCTGGACAGGCTGGTCAGTCTAACCAAGTGCCTAAGAGTTCATCTTCTGCTGCTCATCCGTCCATTCCACAGCCTCCTCTTCAAGACAGTGATGTCAGAGACGATGCTGCCATGCAGCGGATATTTGTCTGTCTTCAGAAAATGTTTGAAGAGAACAGAGATGTGATGGTTGGAATGACTCAGCTTCAGTTTCAACAGTACCTGAGTGAACCTTGTTACGCTGCCGCCGCTACCCACCTACCCCGACCCTCCAACCTTCCTCCTTCTCTACCACACAACTGGAAACAGGGAGACTTTAATGTGCTTGTCATTCATCGACAGTACGGACTGGTAATCTGTGAGGTGAAGTCAGTGGGTGACAATGTTCAGTCTGTAAACATGTCACAGCAAGATGTAGACAACAACATTAGACAGAAACTGAGTAACGCCGTGTCACAGCTGGACAAGGCGGAGGCCATGTTGTCTCACCTGGTGTCCGACATCGCTCCCGGTCTGCGCATCACTAAGGTCATCGCCTTCCCCAACCTCACGGGTCGTCAGCTTCAACAGGCCATCTCTGGTGACAGCCTCCTCATTCAGGTTTCAGTACCTTTCCGTTACCTTACATGTCTTCTATAATATACCTTACAGAGTACCTAAATGTGTAAACAATTTTTTTTATTGATAGAAGACAAACCGATAATGTGGACAGTGTATGTGAATGAGAATGAAATGTTGTGATAGTGTATCTGTATGTATAAAAAAAAGAGAAAATAATTATTTGGGTGAAGGTGTGTGTATCAATATCAGTATCAGGAACGGCGTCCACACGTGTGTAGAAGTGGCGGTTGTTATCAAATCGAATTCCCAATGTAGTGTTACTTGGCAAATAAACGAATTCTTCTTTATTTTTTCTTCTGTGATCCACATTATTTTTTTAACTCCATCTCAGCACGATTTGTTTCAATAAAGTCATTTTATTTAGACAGCTGTTCTATTTTAACATTATTATTATCCTGTTGGAGCCATTCTAAGCTACTGTAAACCACGCTCGCCGCACTCTTTCACCTTTTTCAACAAAAAGGTCCGGCCAACGATTAACACATTTAATGTTTATGAAATTAACTAACGATGAGATGAGGATGAAACAAAATAAAATAACGCTAACCCCTCCAGCGTCAACCTCCTCCTAACGTTTCTCAGACGGTTGGCGCTGACGAGATCACTGACCAGCAGGTTAATCCCATGAATCACTTCACGCAGTTCGTGAAGTTAAGGAGAGATTAAAGCCGTATCGGCGAAGATGTTATATTTCGACTGAATTGATTTCTACACCACACTCGGAATACACACGATAATACTCCACAGGAAAACCGTTGGATATCCGTTGCAGGCAGTTAACCACACACTGTTCACTGACCACGGAGCTCTGCACTCTCCAACTGCTTGGTCTCGTCTGTGTCAAGAAACGTTAGAATCACCTAGTTAACTCGTCCTTTTTTCCCTCCTGACCAATTAGGCACCCCTAGCGACCAGGTAACTAGGACGACCATCCAACAGTCTTTCTTGGAGACTCTCTCAACCAATCATGAGTACTACATGGCTCTCCATTGCCTATCGTCGCCCTAGTTACACTGTGCTCAGTTCATTTTACGTCATTCACTATATGACGCAAAAGAATCGTCACGCAGAGCTACGTCAGCGCTCGCGCGACTGCTCTTCCCTGACCACAGGGAGAGTTAAAAATAAACATGAATCTAACTAGATTCGTCTCAATCGCGAATCGTTACATAGGGTTAGTTAATTTTCGTAAAGTTTACTTTCATCTTCTATCTCTATATTTAACTCTTGTCGCATGACATGATGTGGATCTTTTACAGGACCTGTGTCGATGTCTGGGAACAACAGATCCCTCCAGCATCCCAGGTCTGTGTCTGTGCTGTGATCAGTTGTCTGACCCCAAGACCCCGTGTGACGTCAGTAGTCACGTGCTGAGGGAACTCGGACACTGGTGGCAGCGACGTGTGGCTGGGGCTGGACCTGACAGTCACATGACATCTAAGTTGTACAAGACACTGGTAGCCAGGTAAATATGACAATAATGTGTAGTCACAACACTGTCACAGTCTAAGCCTGTCGTGTACGATGTTAGATGTGACATCAGTGCTCACGCCGCTTTTCTCGTCAGACAAATCGTCATCAGACTATATTCCATAAGTAAGAATTTCATCTTCAACAAGGCTTGGTAAGTATTTCCAGATGTTACATTCGAAATGTGTTGATTGGCGAGAAAGCAGAAGTCCTTAAAGCCGATATCGTAATCAATGGCATGTTGGTTGGTCCTCCATCTACGGTGCCAACCTCTCCAGGAGACTGAGTCTTTGCAGTTGATAAGATTTCCAACAACACTTTATTCACAGTATATACGACAGTCCTAACCTGAAGACACGCTGGTAAATGAGACACGCGTGTAGATATAGAAATTCGTTAGATTTAAAGTTTAAGTGTATCTCAAATGTTGGAATCTTTGTAGTGTGTGTAGAATATATGTAAAACGTGACCCACCCTAGACCTGCCATTTTTTCGTCGAAGATTTTCCTGCATTTACACAAACCAAACATTAAAACAAAACACACACACACACACACATACAAAAGACAAAATGTGTAAAGTACATACTCATCATCCTAAGGAGCAAGCTCTTAGCGCTTAAGAACAAGAACGGAACATGGACAGAATACGAGGGACAGGAAAACAAACGAATAACACACGAACTATAAAAAGATTAAACAACAGTTCTAATGATAAATAAAAAAATCATATACAGAAAACGCAGAGGAACAAAAAAATAAGTACAAGAACTGAGAGTAACATGATATTGCAAAAGGAAGACGAGCATGGAAGTTGTCACAAAGGACTAGCATGGTGGGATAGGGTGTTAGGAATAATTTGTACGGAAGAAGTGCGTTTTCAGTGCATATGTAGCTCATGAAACCTGTATTCATCCACTGATGTAGTCTCAGGTTCAACAAAAAAATAAAGATGTTGTAAGTCCGACTGTTTGCCAGAGGCGAACCATTGTCACAGTGTTATAATTATTCTCTTGTTTTTTCTAAATACTTTTTTCTAGGAGCTCACTAACTGCTTTCTGTAAACTTGTTAAACTTTAAACACATTGTACCTTAAAATATTTTATTATGCTGTTTAGCATTGTGATTTAGTACTTTAATACTTAATTTGGAGTAGATCATTGTGTCCATCATCGAAGTAAGCTTTTGAAAGTTTTATAAGTTAATAGATAGTAAAATAAAACGTCTCTTTAGTTTTAATAGAAGTTATACACTTTTGGGGGAAAACGAAATACAGTTAACAAATAACTTATTATTAATTGTAAAATAATAGTAATAGTATTTGTAAAAGACATCAATTGATGTGACTGTACTAGATTCTGCGGTCCGGCGACAACAGTGACTGTGCCATGTACATGTCCTCCACGTGTGAGTGTCAAGACCCTGGGTCAGGCCGTGTGGTGGACAGGAGAGTGCTATACTGCTGTCATCACACTCTTCCCGGAGCAAGTTCACCTGCTACACAACCCGCCTGACAGACTCTTTGTCACCGGACCGCCCGGTACAGGTAAAACTGTGGTGCTGCTGCTGATGGCCATACGGTGGCTGCGTTGTGGTCACCACGTCTACGTTGTCAGTACTTGCTGGGAGAGTCGTTCAGCGTGCAGCATGTTGTATCACCTGTTGCTGCAGACAGTAAACACACAACAGTCAGCAGGTGTATCCCCCGGTCAGCCTCACCTGCTGCTGTATCGTCTTTATGAGTATAAGGATGCGGAGAAGGCCATCAACGACTTGTCACAGGCAGCAACAGGAGGGTCGTTGTATGTCATCGCTGATGAAGCGGGGTGAGTAGTGCATCGTGTGATGTGATGATAGACACACAGGTAGATGTCGCTTGCTGTGATCTTACAATCACCACCAGGTGTTTCACAGGTAATATTTCCTTAATGAAAGGGACACCTGCCCTGCTCACGCAAGTTTCGTACCAGTAAGTAACTATTTTTTTCTCACACGCTTTTTACAATGACATGTTCTACGCATGCGCGATCTTCCATACGTGGTTACCCAGGTGACAAGCCTCGACCTCGACTTTCCGAAAGAAACGGTAGTTCGCGTGACCGTGGCTTTCATTCAAACAACAGGTATACAAGTAAACAAAGACGAGATGGAGGTGCTTCAAGACTGATGGTCAAATTAAATGAGAAAGTTGCGATTTGTCCTGATGAACACATTGTGACAGTTAGCACTGAGTTGAAGACAACGAAGTTGAACAAAGATGTGGAACAGAAGACTACATCAGTCGATGGATTTAATATATACTCAACAACAAAAACAAAAGTAACAATACTAAATAAACATTTAATACATTATTACTTAAAATTGGCAAAGAAAACTTGCATCTTAAGAACTTTGCATCTTATATAAATATATATATAGTTTAGGTAGAATTTCTGTTATAAGTGACATATTGAATACAACTATATTTACTACTTATCTAGGAAATCAGTTTTACCCTCCCATCTTCTTTCTCCCATAGATCACATAAACACAGAAAGTAAAATATATATTTTTTTCAGTTTACACCACAATTTCTTTATCATCTTCCTGCCATGTACATGTTGAAGAAGATGAAACTAGTCCTTACACATTAGTTTCGTACATCTGTACAAAATTCTTTTCAGTAACAAACGTTAATGCTTGTAAGTTGCTTATTTTTATTTGTACAAGATACATTTACGTGTATACTAACACATTCTCTGTTAGACAACAGACACATACTCTCTCTTGCCTCCCTCCCTCATGCATGTATACATATCTACACACACAACCACAGCATTCACCGCTATTCACACACATTATTATGTACAGTGTCAGTGAGCTTAGTATACAAGTAGCCTCCCCTTGACATCAACGTGTTACACAATTACTGTCTAGTCACACACAACACAGACATACTCTGAACACGTGACTTTCTTGTGAATTAAAGTGATATTTCTGTTCATGAAACTTCATAAAATACTTTGACAGGAATTGAACACTTGTGATGTTTGTGCGCTCGACGACCTTTGATCAGCGGGAAGCTGTGTGTGACGGTAACTATAGCAACACTCATGTCTGTCACAGGTCAAACTTCCCCACTGTGTGTGACAAGCTGCTGACACAAGTTCCTGATCTCCATCTTTGGGCGGCAAGTTGTTACGATGGATACGCACCCGCCAGCTGGCAAGTGGAATATTTAACCAGACCCCTCCGCTCTCCACCGGCCGTCGTCAGGGAAGTCAAGAAAGATATAGATCTTACTCTGAGATATCGTGTCAAGCCATACAGTAAGAGAGGTGTGCCCGACCACACATACGGCCCGCCAGTCAGACGACTGTATCACCAACTTCACGGTCACTCAGGTTACAGTCCAGTTCACTGTGTGACGTGCGGTCGTGACGTGGCCAGCTTCCTACTCAGTCTCCGTGTTGGTGTAACAGGTAGGTGTGGGTGTTGTGTAGTGTAACGTCTGTTGACAAATAAACACCGTGTGATAAATAACAAGCAACTGAGAAACAGTCTTGTGAAGATGAATGTGAGATGTTGTTTGCCTAACTACCTACAGGGTGACAGCTCTTCATACCATGTCGTCTTTGACCTTTTATCTGAACCATGGTTTGTGTGGACTGGTCATCTCTGAAAGTGTGACATCATTACCCAAGTTTCTGAATCGGTTTCTGTATCTTTACAACGTGTCTCAGTTTCTAGGACATTTTTATTTAACTGTAACATCTACACCATCTTGCCATATGTTACACCTGTTCATCATGTGTATTACTTGTGTCTACTTCACTGACAATCCATGTTTGGCACTGCTGACCACTCAGTTTTCCGTTGTCTGATGTGCGGACCTGTGCCTCATGGCTGCACTGTCTGTAGAGTAGATGTTTGTGTCCTCTTCATCTCAACGATGTGACTGACGATGAGTGTGATATCAGGGATTGGTGGTTGTCTGTCGTCTGCTCCATGTGTGTTTGAGGCTGCTGTCACGTGATCTTGTGTCTGGATACTTACCTGTGTTGCCTACAACTGAAGTATTCAGGTGAATCTGTGTTCACCTCCTCTTGACTGTGTGACACCTGTAATGTTGCTGTGTGTAACGCCGTTGTTTGTGTTGTTTACTTTGTGTACAACATGTTGAGTTTACCTGTAGTGTGATTGTGCTGTGGAGTCTGATAATCTACATGGACATTGCTGACTGCTTATGTCAAAACTAATGGCGGAAAAGTGCGCTTACAAAATGCCACTATTATTATAATAAACATTATCATTATTATTATGTGTATTATCATTATTATCATTACGCTCACTGTGTAAGTCACGTGTTACTGTTATTTTACGTCATGTTTATATCCATGTGTCTCTCAGTGTGTACGCTGTATCTCTGACAAGTAACTAACAGTAGAAACTTACTTTGAATGTTAACAGAGAATGTCATGACAACAGCCACGACCGTCACCTCCACCAACAGCGCCACAACACCGTCCTGCCTGCGGTGGAGAGACGTGCTGGTGTTGAACTGGGATGACATTAGTGTTGACTCGGGTATGGTGAAGGGACTGAAAGAAGCGGGTATCCCAGTGCGGATGATGAAGGACGATGACATCGAGGACGTTGCCACGGCCCGCAGTGACGTGGTGTGGGTGACGAGTGGAGATCGTGTTTGTGGTCTGTAGAGAAAAGTCGTCGTCTGTCTGGAGAATAACGTTTTATCCCGGTTCCACTCCATGTCCCGGTGTACGTCACATTTTCTGATTGTCTACTCTAAAGACAAACCAAAGGGTATCTGACGTCATCACATGTTGTGTATGACACATTTCTATATACATGTTGTGTATTGCACTCACAACAGTCGGTGTCTGTCTTTACACAACAACTAGTGTTAACTTCAATATCATACGTATGCACACAGATGAGGTGACACTTTTATTGCAGCATGTAAATACGTTTTACAACATAGCACACCACACATAAACTAAACTTTTTGGAAAAAATTCTTTTTTCTTATCAACAATTCGAGAAAGTACATGCACTGTAGCTGCAACATCACCAGGAGCAGCAGTAACTGTGTGTCGGGCTGTGGCAGTAAAACGTTTAAGACAAAAAAGTTTTTTTAAATATTAACTTTCCATGTTCTTTTCTGCAGTGGATTGTTAAATATGTTCCAGGGATTTGTTTTCTTGTATTTGTTTATGAATTCACACACAGACTGTGTCATACTAAGTCGTGTACAGACCTCCCTTCAAACCGTTATTTTGCCAGAGCAGCTGTCAACATGTCTCCAAGATCTGAGAATGACGAACATCACGTGACCTGCCCAGTTAGTTACACAAATAATAAAACCCATTCTCGTGTGACTTTGTCATTTTTCTCACAGTTACCTTCTACTCTCCTCAGGAGACGATTTTGATTCTATTGCTAATTTGGTCTCTGAATGATTACACCACAAGAAGTGAACAGGTCGCGACTTTCAAATGAATAAAGACTTTTAATTGTTATCCACCGAGTTCATGTTCACAAGTTTCTGTCAGTCCTTTCACAATCACACTTCTTGCAAGACCAGGACATGACTCCACGGTGTTAGTCTGAGTGAGGAACCTGGTCAGTCCCGCTACACTTGTTTGTTTGTTGTCACAGTACTGTCAACCCAAACACTTGTAACTACACTAATAATTCTCATACTTTGATCTTTGCGTGTGTTTTCCCATGTGCGTGAATGTCACGCTGGTTATCTTGAACATCTTATTCAGTAGGGTATAGATATTAATGTTTTACTTTTACTTTTTAACGATTAACACATTTAATGTTTATGAAATTAATTAACGTTGAGATGAGGATGAAACAAAATAAAATAACGCTACCCCCTCCAGCGTCAACCTCTTCCAAACGTTTCTCAGACGGTTGGCGCTGACGAAATCACTGACCAGCAGACTAATCCTCTGAATTTCTTCACGCAGTTCGTGAAGTTAACTGTGTAGTTAACTGTGAAGTCCGCTGAATTTCTTCACGCAGTTCGTGAAGATAAAAGATAAAAAGCCGTATCGGCGAAGATATTATATTCCGCTTGGATTGATTCCTGTACCACACTGGGTAATACTTCACACGATAATACTCCACCGGACACACGTCGGCTATCCGTTGCTGGCAGTTAACCATACACTGTACACTCCCCACGGAGCTCTGTACACACCAACTGCTTGGTCTCGTCTGCCCCTAGGAACGTTAGATCTCCTAGGTTAACTCGTTCTTTTTCTCTTCCTGACCAATCAGGCACCCTTAGCGACCAGGAAACTAGGACGACCATCCAACTGTCTTTCTTGGAGACTCTCTCAACCAATCATGAGTACTGCATGGCTCTCCATTGCCTACCGTCGCCCTAGTTACACTGTGCTCAGTTCATTTTACGTCATTCACTATATGACGCAAAAGAATCGTCACGCAGAGCTACGTCAGCGCTCGCGCGACTGCTCTTCCCTGACCACAGGGAAAGTTAAAAATAAAAATGAATCTAACTAGATTCGACTCAATCGCGAATCGTTACAATCCGCCGTCATTTGATGTCAGGGTTCAACGAGGTCACACTCTCCTTGTGGGCATGGAAAATCACCAATTTAAAAAAAAATCATTAAAAATAACTGTAAAAGATAGAAAAAAATTAAACTAATAATAAGAGATCAAACTGTGTGAAACAAAACTGTTTACATTTGAATCCTGCATAAACAGTCATTTATTAGGTAATCTAAAGCATATTAGGTAGGTGTAATTAAATTTTTTAAAATTTCACACAGGGTTTCACAGGATATATCATGCGAGCACAAGTTACACCTCCAGGAATCACACTTTGATAACTGCATATAAAGTTGAGATGAAAGAACTTTTTTTTTTGTCAAAAAAAAAAAAAATAAATAAAAAAAAAATCAGATTGATGCATTTAATAATATTATTATCGGTATTCTAAGAACGTACAGAGCCGCTCGAAAAAAAAAAAATCACTACGGAGCACCGAGTAGTCGCGAAGCAAATTTTCACCGGTGTTAAAAAATTTATATCTGTTAAACTACAAAAAAGAGAAATATATGTGATGCGCTTTTTCAAGGAGCATTTTAAAAACACATTTGCGCGGTATTAATTTTTATAGGTTTTGATTTCTCGTATTAAAGATTTCTCGTAAAGCTCACATCAAAGATAGTAACTGTATGGGGCTTAGATTTCAGAAACCGGTCGGAAATTCAAGAACATTTTTTGTGCATGATATATACAAGCATAAAGTACCAAAGAAGATCATATTTTATTAGAATATACATTAGAATTTAAATGTTACTTACTGTTTTCTTCTCAATTTTTGTTGTTTGAGTACAAATCCACGTCAAATCGAGTGACCTTCATCTAATGTCAATATGATGCTCAAGTAAACAAACTATAAATGGCGCTTTCCACAGATGACGTCACGATCTAGCCGCGCAAGGGCTTCTGGGAATGCAAAGCGGATATTTTTTTGTTGTTTGAGTACAAATCCAGGACAAATCGAGTGACTTTTCAACTAATGTGAATATGGCGCACAAGAAAACAAAGTATACAGTGGTTTAAAACACGATGAAACACATGATTGGTTGAATTTCTTAGCACTTAAAGGGAAGTAATCGTTGAGGGAACAGATCCCAAAGGTTCCAGTGTTTTCTCCCTTATGTATTCGTTTATTTACGCACAGGGTTTACCCTACACTGGCTACCGCAGTGTTTTGTCCTTGGTCGGCTGAAATGTCCAACCTTAGTATAGCCGATATCCACTGTGTATACACAAGTGTGTGAACAGCTGAGGTAATTTCAAACGATTCATCAAGTGTTTCAATCTACTCACTGGGGCCTAAGCCTCGAGGAATACCAGAAAAGACCATATCGTGCCCAAACGATTACACTAATATTAACATTGAACACACCCGGATGTTGATCTATAATACTTATTTATTTAGTTTACATTTCTGTTTAAACACAACAATACACTCATGTACACTCCTGCCCACTACACATACAATATCATCGATGACATTAAAGCTGAACTATTATTTCGCGATTCGGGAAACTCCGATAAAGTAGATCGACATTGAGGAACATTTTTATAACAGAGTACACAGCTCTTAGTTCCGCCATCTTGCCATTCCTCATCGTGACCACAGCAAGAGAAATAACTCAGTTATTCCACTGTAAAAGCGCGAGAGAGATTTACAGGTGAGTACTGATTTCCTTCTGTCGTTGATGTGATAAAAACTTTAATACAGCGATAACATCGCCATCGTGGCCTGAGGAGGAGGACACAGGCTTTTAGTGTGTTTGCAATACTTAGCAGTACTGAGTGTACTTTGTGTATATTGGGTATATCACAATGCTGAAGTCAACTATGAAGTACATGTAGTCAGTAGTTGTCTCCACAAGCTGTGGAAACAGTGCTAAGACCGCTGGCATCTGATCTGAGAGGCGCTTGGGTTCGATACCCGTGTGGCGCAGCAAACTTTCCCTTGTCAACCAGCTGCTGGGAATAGCGACATGGCCTTAAACAGGGTTGGGGGAGGCAGGACAGTGAGAGAGGAATTTCTCATCATATTTTATACATTGTAGCTTGTAAATGTTGTTATGTCAAACATCTAGAGTACTCGTTTTAAGCTCAAGCTTATGAATGTGTTTCTTTACTTAGTTACTTTGTAGACACGAATGTGTTGTGTCCACATGATTTGTCTGATAATCCTCACTCTCAGCTATTATCAGCATCTAGGAAAAGGTAGTTTAATACTTTTATTTTTTATAGATGCTAAATCAGGGGTGTCAAACACGCGGTCCGCGGACCACATCCGGCACGCCATGAAATTTTACCTGGCCCACGAAAGAATTTTAGTTAATCACTGTCAATGGCCCCTTCGACGGTGACAGTTAGAAGGCAAAGAACAGAAAAGTTCCCGTCTAGCACAGCAAGCGATGGGATGAGTTTAGTGAAGTTTGTGCAGACCACCAACAGTGCACTGGTCAAGTTACCACCGCTCCTGTTGATGACCTGAAGGGAGGGTGAAGGCGGGGCCCATAAATCTGACCTTTGACACGGGACACGCTGGCCTGAACACGGGCCGCGGGTCGAAGACTTTTAGTACCTGTTAACTTCCCTGAATCGGTCCGAGATCAAAGGGTGACTAGGGTCAACCCACGTGTATGATGAGGCAGCTCAGCAAAAGACTAATAGAAACTCATCACTGTCTGACTCTGCGGGTTGGCGAGCGGAAGTCGTCTCGATGAGACGTTAAGTTGTGAGAAGCAAACTTGTGGAGATCAAGTTGGTGGGCAGGCTCGTTCTTAGCCCCCGCGGGGCCCGAGACAAAAGGCATGTGCGGGGCCCTCACGCCACGATCACACGGTTTTAGTTGGGATCTAAAGTCACTTTTTTCCTCAGGGATATCTCGTCTTTTATCATTGACAGCACGCTGCATACACATTACAACATAAGCCTACGATTAATTTATTTGTAACGTTCGTCAATAGGTTACAACAAAGGGAACCCTATAGTCTGCAGTCGTAGTTGAGGTTGAGTTGATGGGTTTGCATCCGCCATTAAGTAACACACAACACACACACCGACACACGTACATGCGAAGGACATTCAGATTTAGTAACCAAATAACATAGCAACACGTAAACATACGGCATAATATAACATGCAAGTGTTCAACACTAAAAAATATTTACAAGTGAACTTTCCTGGCCTTCATTGAAGCAAAATCATCAATCAGTTCACTGAAATCTAATTCCCGAGAAACACTGTTCTCGATGGAGAGTATGGCCACAGGCCATGTTCCTCAGCCGATCTTGGCACATCGTTGACCGCATGTAAGTTTTAATTAATTTCAGCTTCGAGAAACTTCGTTCTCCGGAAGCTACTGTCACAGGTATTGTGAGGGCAATTCTTAAGGCAATCCATACATTCGGAAAATCGAATGATTGTCCTTTAATGGAGAGGAAAGTCAACATCTTACGAAGGTCTCCATGCACAGAATCTGGAAAAACATACTTCAATACGTCCATTTCCTCGGCAAGCATGTATCCATCGACATCTCGGCTTTCTCCATGTGTTAACACATCTTCCAAATTCTTCCCACATGACTTCAGCACCGACTTTGGCAGCTCCTTGAAGTTGTAGATAAATCCAAAAATTTGATTATGATTCCTTAATTGTTCCAATCTTCTTTGAAGAGACGCAGTTGCTGTATCCACTATTATGTTGAAGCAGTTGATGCGGAAATCCTCCTGGGCATTTCTTCCTCCTACATCTTCTCCTTTGTATTGTTCGTAATCATTCTCCTTCTCTTTCTAATTCGTGTAGCTTTAAAAACTGGTTCTGTATCCAAATCCTCTGCAATTTCTCTTGCATTAATCAGAGAGCTTGAAAATCCATTTTGACGATAATCTGTCAGCCATGTGCAAATGCCCTCCAAGCCATTTAGTGCATCTGAAAAATCCGCAGTCAGACCTTGAAGTTCTTTACTGTTTATTCGAAACAACAAGTCATACCAGAAGCACAAGGAAACAAGGAATTTGAAATTCTTCAGTTCGTTAGCCAGTGATTCAGTTTCACTCCGAGTTTTTGGATCGTTCGTTTCCTCCGACAGTTTGACCAATGCATCATAAAAGTTTCCAGCCTGATACCTCACAGCTTTCACGCTGTCTACACGACACTCCCATCGTGTTTAACATAAAGGTTTGGGAGTCAGGTCTGTCACAAACTGAAGCAAGATTCCCCACCTTTTCCCAGATCCAGAGAAGAGAAGGTACAATCGTTGCAGGATGCCGAAAAATGTCATACCTTCTGGGTAACATTTGGCCATATCACCAAGCAGGAGGTTGTAACTGTGACATGCACAGGGGGAAAATAAGGCGCGTGGATTTATTTCCCTAAGACGCGCTTGGACTCCAGACTTTTCTCCTTTCATTTTGGCGCCGTTGTCGTAACCTTGGCCACGTATATCAGCAAAATCTAGCCCCAGTTTTTCTAGCTCTTCTAGAAGGACATTAGTCAGATCCTCTCCCATACTTTCAGGAACAACCATGAACTCAATGAAATGTTCATAGACTCCTGGAGGAACGTCATCGACGGAACTGTCTGAAACGTACCGTATTGTTAACGACATTTGCTATGTGATACGGCTGACTACACTTCCATATGCCTAGTTACCATATCAATCAAAAGCCCGGGGCCCCTTGAAGAGCGGGGCCATAGGCAGATGCCTCGTCCGCCTGCCCCTAAGCACGGCCCTGTTGGTGGGAGTATAGCTTCTCCAAGGACAGGGGATTATATATATATGCCTACCAACTAGAATTATATGTGCAAACTGTGCATGATACGTGGGAACTGAATTAAACACGTGGACTGTGGATGATAAGTGCCGACTGTGGAATACTGACTGTCCAGTTCCTGCGTCGTCAAGAGGGAATGACTGCCGCCAGAGAGATATAAGTATCCGAGTATAAACAGCAAGCCACGGTGTTGAAATAATTGCTGCTTGTGTATTGATGATGTGTGTCTTTTTTGCCAAATTATATCTTCTTTTACATACATGTACTGATGCAATAACATCACATGTCATAGCAAATAGTACTGAGCAGGCCAGAGCACGCGATTGCTAAATCAGCCCGGCCATTCAATGAGGGAGAGTTTGTGAAGAGTTGCATGATGAAAGTGTGTGAAGTCTTGTTTCCAAACAAAAGGCAAAGGTTTGCAAATGTAAGCCTCAGCAGAAACACGGTTGCTAATAGGATTTGTGAGATGGCCACTGATGTGAAAACACAGCTGATCGAAAAAAGCAAAAACTTCGTTGCCTACATTTACACTCTTGCAGTCGATGAAAGCACTGACACGACGGACACCGCACAGCTCGCCATCTTCATCCGTGGAGTCGACTCCAGTCTGAGTATCACAGAAGAAATATTAGACATAAATCCATTCATGGGACAAAGACAGGAAAGGACATTTTTGACAACGTGTGTCAAAGTATGACTGACATGAACCTGCCCTGGGACAAACTTGTTGCACTTACAACAGATGGAGCGCCGGCGATGTGCGGCCACAGAGTGGACTAGTTGCACGGATGCGGTCACATATCCAAGAAAATTGTAGTGGGGAGTAGAAAGCATATCACTGCATAATACACCAAGAATCGTTGTGTGCTAAAGTCCTCAACATGGAGCTTATTTGTGTGAGCAACTTTTCTCTGTGATGAAGATCAACAAAACATCACACAGGAGTTGTCTTACTGATGTACACTTGCAGTCCATCCTTAGAATCTCCACAACACAGAATCTTACTCCAAATATAAACGAACTTGTTGCCAAGAAAAAATGTCAAAACGTCCACTTCTGACAAAGTAAATTAAGAAAAAAACCTGCTAAGCCTTGGTTTGTTATTACAGTGGAACCTCGGTTAACGAACTTAATCCGTTCTGGAAAGCTGTTCGTTATCCGAAATGTTCGTTATCCGAAACAATTTTTCCCATAAGAAATAAAGGAAACAGATTTAATTGGTTCCCAGCCCCTTTTGACTCGCTAATATTTGAAAGTTACAGGCTATATAGGTATTTGTTTAATAAGAACAGTTATGATACAAAATAAATGAAGTTAAATAAACATAAAAACATTAACGAAAGCATTTAAACATCAGAAAACTCGCCGTTTTGACGGCGTGGTTGGAAGCAGGTGTGGGAAGGAAGGGGTGGAATTACTGCCTGAATTCCCCCTCCATGAGCATACGTGACATTGTAAAATCGGGGGAGACTTCCCTTTTCTGTCGCTTTGAGGTTGAAGGAAAAAACTTGTCCAGTGTCTGTTCCTTCTGTCTCTCTTGTAAAACTCTTCGGTAATACGACATCACATTATCATCGAACATGTTTAGGTTCCTATTGCCTATCGCACTGTTAAGGAAAGACTTTTCTACAAACATTTGCAATTCCCTCCACTTCGCACACATTTCTTTAATCATTGAACTTGGGAATTCCTCCTTCCCTTCTTCCTCCCCCTCCGAAGACATATTCTCAGCTAAATTCTTTTCTTGCTCAGCCTGAAGGTGCTGCAACTCTTCAGTAGTGAGTTCGTTATCGTGCTCCTCCACAAGCTCTTCAACATCGTCATTATCCACTTCCAACCCCATGCTTTGGCCCAGGGAAACAATGTCATCAACAATGTCTTGTTGGAATCCTTCAAAATCTCGCTCTGGCACACAGTCAGGCCAGAGTTTCCTCCATCCTGAATTCATCGTACGGTAGGTCACTTGGTTCCAAGCGCTATCAATAAGATGAACACAATTCAAAACGTGGAAATGAAGTCCTTGAGAGTTAAGTTGGTATCATTCCTTACATCGAAGCACTTTTTGAATAAGGCTTTCGTGTACAGTTTTTTGAAGTTTGAAATGACCTGTTGATCCATAGAATGCAGCAAAGGGGTTGTGTTTGGTGGCAGATAGCGCACATGAACAAAATCGAACTCGCCTTCTAAATACTCGTTGAGATTTGGAGGATGTGCTGGAGCATTATCCAGCAGGAGAAGGCATTTGAGGGGTAAGTTGTTCTTCTGTAGGTATTCTTTCACAGTCGGGGCAAAAACTTTGGTCACCCACTCAACAAAAAATTGGCGGGTCACCCAGGCCTTAGAATTAGACCTCCACATAACAGGCAATTTCTGTTTTATTACATTGTTCTTCTTAAATACTCTTGGATTGTCTGAATGGTAGACTAACAGCGGCTTCAGCTTCAAATCCCCACTGGCGTTACTGCACAATAGAAGAGTTACCCTATCTTTCATAGGCTTGTGCCCTGGCAGTGCTTTCTCCTCCTTCGTAATGTACGTTTTATTCGGCAGCTTCTTCCAAAACAGTCCTGTCTCATCCGCGTTAAAAACCTGTTGCGGTATGTAACCTCCTTCTATGATTTGTCTGAATTCTTGTACGAACTTCTCGGCCCCTGCCTTGTCAGAACTCGCTGCCTCCCCGTGCCTTGTGACGCAGTGGATGCCTGTTCTGTGCCTAAATTTCTCAAACGAGCCTCGACTGGCTTTGAAAACAAAATTCATCGCAGCACTTGTCCCTGGGGTTTTCTTCTGCAAATCTTCGTAGGTTGTCAGCTATCCGAGGTTCCACTGTACTTTAATTTTGTTTTAATGTATGATTTTGTTTACACAAAATTAATAACAAACGTTTAGTTTTCTACTGTTCAATAAAAAGTTATCGGACTTAATTGATAACCTTCGGCCAGCCACCTTGTGTACGATGTGACATTTGCCCCCTGGGTAATTGAGTTTGACACCCCTATGCTAAATAAACACATAATAAAGTGAGAAATAGGAAGAAATTAAAAGAGAAGAGGAACCGAGGAAACAAACAATTATCGTTTAGCATTGTGGCTAGTCTTACAAAATGGCTACTGAGGTTAGTTAGGGAATGGGCTATGTTCTAATAATTAACAAAACGAGATAACTACAATAGAGCTTACAGAAACAGTTTTGTCAGTTTACTGACTCTATGGCACTGATAACATGCTACTGATACTATGCCACTGACACTGTATTACTCCATGACCCCAGACACATGACAGTTTGCTCGTTTCTCACCACGTGGTGTAGACGCTGGTCCTGTACAGGGGAGACCACTGTCAACAATGTCTGCTCATCCGTCGTCTGGTCAGGTGAGCCACTCTCCCTCCCTGCACGCTTAGAGTACTTCAACTAGTTTTATCATCATAATTTTGTAGTATGCTGGTCGTTTAAGCTAGTATAATGCTGGTGTAGATATTTAATGTCATCCTGTACATTATCATCTCAGTGATGTACCCGGTGTTCAGTCTCACCATGTTCTCCTCTCACTGTAATAACTGTCACAGGGTAAGCGACCTAAAGGAGGAGGTGGTAGCCAGAGTTCTAGAGCCGGTGGTGGGGTCAAAGTTTACCTACACGCTGTGACTGATGAACAGGCGGCACTACTTACAGATACAGGTAGGTTGTATTTTTAATATGCTTTACTTTTTTCAAAAACTGACAATAGATGAAAGCAGAATAAAAAGTAGACAGGAGAAAAGTAGAGAGATAGTATTCACATGTAAACATCAGAATCAGTAAAGCCATGAAAATGGTGGACAATAGAAAAGAAATGATCAATTATTATGGTGATTTTGATAATTATAAAGAGCAGCTTCATGATTACGAGTAAATTACTAATGATCTGTGTTGGATGTCAATGCTAAAAATAAACAATAGCATTAGCGCAATCAGTCGTTACACCTCCTCGTAGTGATAAATAAACAGTTTAAAAAAATTATCTTTTATAATTTAGACAATTGTGTATGCGCATTGAAAAACCCTTATAAAAAAAGTATTTCTTTTTAAAGTAAACACACGTCCTCTGGAAGAGGTAAAGAAAAACACAGGCGCTGACATAGAGTTTGACCCCAACCCCTCACCTGTACCAGGTATGAAGATTCTTATCATCCGCGGTCTTCCTTCTCAGATCGAGGCTGCAGTCAGGCTCATCAGCCAGAAGAGTGGTTTAAAGGTTTGTTTGTTGACAATCAAATAAATCTAAGAACAGTGTGCAACACATTATAACGTAGGAGATAAAAAAGCACCTTACTGAATGACAGAAAATACAAAGGGCCATCTTCAGTACTAAATAGCAGTAGCTAATACAAGTAAAGTCTCAGCAAAAAACACAAATGATTTAAAAATAATAAGCAGTTATTATTTAATTGACAAGACTGGTCTTCACACAGGACCCATTACCAGACCAGGCCCAGACATTCTGGCTACAGTGGGTGGAGGCCGCGTTCCTCATCTCGACTCTCGCGCCTACTTCCTGCCTCCTGTCTACGTAACCGCGTGCCGAATGACTAGACAGGCAGCTGACTCCTGGTCAGGAGGATTTCTCGTCCTACAGTCAGCACTGGTCAGCGGGTCCATCGCTGGTCAGTCTAACCATTCTACGTGCCAACGAGTTCATCTTCTGCTGCTCATCCGTCATTCCACAGCCTCCTCCGTCCTTCAAGACAGTGATGTCAAAGATGATGCTGCCATGCAGCGGATGTTTGTTTGTCTTCAAAAATGTTTGAAGAGAAACGAGATGTGATGGTTGGACTGACTCAGCTTCAGTTCGGACAGTACCTGGGTGAACCTTGTTACGGCTGACGCCGCTACCAACCTACCCCGACCACTCCAAACCTTTCTCCTTCTCTACCACACAACTGGAAACAGGGAGACTTTGATGTGCTTCTCATTCACCGACAGTACGGACTGACAGTCTGTGAGGTGAAGGCAGTGGGTGACAATATCAAAGATTTAAACATGTCACAGCAGGATATAGTCAACAACATTAGACAGAAACTGAGTAACGCCGTGTCACAGCTGGACAAGGCGGAGGCCATGTTGTCTCACCTGGTGTCCGACATCGCTCCCGGTCTGCCCGTCGCTAAGGTCATCGCCTTCCCCAACCTCACGGCTCGTCAACTTCAACAGGCCATCTCCGGTGACAACCTCCTCATTCAGGTTTCAGTACCTTTCCGTTATCCTACCTGTCTTCTATAATATACCTTACAAAGTACCTAAATGTGTTTTTTTTAATTAATAGAAGACAAACCGATAATGTGGACAGAGCATGTGAATGAGAATGAAATGTTGTGATAGTGTATCTCTATGTATAAAAAAAGAAGAAGAAAATTGTTTGGGGGAAGGGGTGTGTATCAATACCAGTAGCAGCGTCCACACGTGTGTATAAGTGGCGGTTGTTATCAAATCGAATTCCCAATGTAGTGTTACTTGGCAAATAAACGAATTCTTCTTTAATTTTTCTTCTTTGGTGCACATTATTGTCTTCACGCCATCTCAGGACGATTTGTTTCAATAAAGTCATTGAATGTAGACAACAGTTCTATCTATTTTAACAACAATATTATCCTGTTGGAGCCATTCTAAGCTACTGATTCGTATTTAAATTGTAATTAATACTTTAATGTTGAGGGTTGGTTAATTTTCGTTAAGTTTACTTTCATCTTCTATCTCTATATTTAACTCTTGTCGCATGACATGATGTGGATCCTCTACAGGACCTGTGTCGGTGTCTGGGGGGTGGATCGCCTTGGGGTACCTCGATTAAAATGTATTTTAACACAATTTCTAACTTTTATTTTAACAAGACAACTTCAAATACCTCACTAATTACTACATAATTAATGGTAAGTACAACTTGCTTCTAATAAAAATGGTATCTGTTCTATTTTTTTTTCTTTTTTGTATTTTTGCGTTGAAGTGGCCCGCGACACGGCTGTCCGAAATGGATATGGCCCGCAGGCCGAAAAAGGTTGGGCATCACTGCCTTACAGGTATCTGCCATGACCTCTGACCCACTGTTAGGATCTGTAGGTCTTGCAGTGGGGCATGTTCTGATGTCGGTATACGCTTTACAGAGAGAGTACATGGGCATCATCTTCTGTTTGTAGTTTACACTGAGGACATGTCTCGTGGGCCCACATCATGTCTGTATTGTTAGCTAATGTGTTGTCATATCAGATATTCCTCATCTAAAGCAGGTACAAGGTACTTTTCAGTTGGTAGAGGTTAATGTATCGTTCAGGTTGGAGAGAGATTTTATACGATGCCCACATTTCTAGACATGAACTGTTTCTTACATCGCCAAGCCAGTTCTGGGCAAAACAGTCTTCTAGTCTTTGCAGGAGTGTAGGTGAATATATTAACACTTCCTACACATTGCTGTAACCATACAAGTCCATAAACATTTACACACAGAACTTCTTTCACGAGGTGTGCCTAACTGTTCTTTCCCAAATTCTGCAAATGTACAGTTGAAGTCAATATTTGATAAATCTTACTTTGGATACAGTACAATTCGCAAACTGATTGTTGAAATGCACTGAGCTGACTGACAAGCAGGATATTAAGTTGTAATATTCAGGGTATCATTGTGTACATATGAAGAGTGTATTCTGCTTGCCTGACTGTCGCGACACCCGTCTAGCTCCCACATTCAGGACCACTGTCCAGTCGGGGGCAACGAAAACATACGTCATCATTAAGGTGATCAGACGTCCCGCTTTTGACCTCGTGTTTGTCCTGCTTTCTGGCTTTCTGGCAAGTCCATCAAATGTCCCGGTTGTCCGTAAAAATCTGAATACCGTACGCTGACACGCCCCCTCCCCCACTTTCTTCGGCGTTCTTTGACGGTGACGACACCATCATCGGCACGTGTCCCTCTTTCGCTCCCGAAACGTCTGGTCACCTTAGCCATCATTATACGTGGGCGGCCGCGAGTCACTTACGGCCATGGGAGATAACTGTGTAACAGTCACACCCCCTTTCTTGTCCAGCTATAAGCCGGGTATCGCTCAAGGCGTCCACTGCCCCTCTTGAGTAAGATCTTTTAGTACTAGCACTGGCCTTTTGTCCATCGGACGGTCCAGTACCGCCAAAGGCGGACTACTGTGTCCCCGACGTCACGTCACCTTGACCCCTAACCCGTCCCCACGGTTACCCATTCCACCTGATGACAGCGCGGTGACTAGCGCGTCCGCTCCACTGGTGGAGGCAACAGAAGTGTGGTAATAACACTAGAGACCTATTCCTAGTTATCATATGACACCGGGACTTGTTTACACAACGGTACACGGACGTTTCGGCGAGGGGCACTTCATTTCGGCATTTCACGCGAGACCTTTAGCCGAAGTCAAGTGTGGGACGCCCCTTAGCTCACACATTTCTCTCGCCATTGTATCAATGTATCAGTGAACTCTCTCTCACTATCCCTCCTCATGTGAACCGTTAGCTCACACATTTCTCTCGCCATTGTATCAATGTTTTTTCTCAAAGCTGTTGCGCATAATCTGTGACAATCAAAGTGAACTGTCTGTGAAGTCTGTGTGTAAAATTTGTTTGAAATAAAGAATTATTGTGTAATCTAGTAGTTACTTTCATTCTTTGAGAAGTAAGTAAGCTCTCTCTCTCTCTCTGACATAATGCGGCGAAACGTCCGCACACGTACACAACAGCTAGTGTCAACATCAACTAACCTACACACCGAGTCTTGTTTACTAAACCTTAGGGTTAGAGGCTGGAGTTCATAAGGTCACACTGTTCAACAGTCTGAATTAAATGTCTTGATGGGTCTAATCAAGTCAAATGTTATCTTGACGAAAGACTGACAAGCTTCGTGTGTGTAACTTTGTGTGTGTGTGTGATTCTGTGTGTAAGACCTTTTGACCTTTGATCATTTATTGACACCACCATAGGGTTCATATCAAGGGGCAGGTCATTAATATTCAAATAATACACTAGGTCGGTAAACATTGAAGACATTAAAATATGTAGTCTGTGGTTCACACGTGGTTATAAATACAATATCTAAATACCATCGTCATGAGCTTACATAGTAAGTACTAAAGTGTTGTCTGTGGAGCACACAAATAACGAGCAGCCACACAACAAACGTGTGTAGGTGAACATACCCACAGAAACATCACACATTATATAACATTAAACTATTGTTGTTCATCCAGGGCCGCCGAGAGCCAGCCCGGGCCCCGGGACAGACGACCTCTCCGGGCCCCTTGTACTTGTAATCGTAAATTATTTTCCCAGTATCTAATGTATGTTTACAATTCGGATCTCAATATCTACACTTCATTCAGTGTCACGACCGGTAGTCGGACATTGCGCATTCTTTACGAAGAACGACAAGAGATCACTTCAGATTGAGACGTTCTGTTATTTATTATACACCAAAAAGAAAAAATACTAAAAAAAAAAAACATAAATTGTAATACAAGAATTTCCAGCAGGTCAAATTAAACCATACAGCACAAGTTCACTGTTATCCGTTCTAAATCAGAAAGTATACATCCTAGGTTGGTTCAACACCGACACTACGGCAGCGCGCAGGCTGCTACAACAGTTCTCATACACATGTCCGTTTCAATCCACACCTAACGATATGTCTCTCCGAGCACCTTTCTAGCCACCAGCAATGTCCGTGTGCTCATAAATGTTCATCAAACACCTACAAACAGTCTGTGTAAACCGTCTTATTCTCCCTCTAACGTTGACGGTGGAGATAAACAATGGGGGGTACGACCTTCCCCCTCTCTCTCTCTCTGGAGGTAAACTCAAAAGGCAAAAGTCTTACTTTGCGTTGTCGGCACCAGCGGACAATCAAATCGTCAGTGTCCTCAACACTCCATTGCACGACTTTTTAAAGACGACAGCGACGGCCCTCCACGCGGTCGGTGTGTCGTCGTCGTTGTCAAGTACGAGAGTGGAGCCCACTTGCTCAACACTCCCCAGCTGTGATGAGATGCTGCCCGCCTATAGTCGTCGGCTCGGGTTGTTCTTCTTTGTCCACCGCTCCCAGTAGCAGATTCGGCGAGGAACCTTCAGCAGCAGTTCTACTGAAGTTGCGATCCCCAAAACACAGCAACAGCAACGGCTCCGTAGCAAACACGGTACAGCAAGTCCGTCATCAATACACTCCACTCACAATTAACACAATTAACAGCCGCCGCTGTATCAATCAGCTTCTCGATCGCTGGATGGCTCTCTCCCCCCCTCAACTCGCTGCTTGATACTTCCTCTTGTTACTCGTTTCTCCCTCCCCCCCGACCGACGCTACGGTCCGCCTTAAATCTTCACCCCCAGTCCCCTAGACCAGGTGTCGCATTCTTTCAGCCGCACGTGAGGTCCGAAACTCACGTGGGGTTCACGACCTCTATATCCGTCAACTAATTACGCCGTTGACTGTCCATCGCAGAGGGGCACACACACACAGGGCTGGCTACGCCACCCCGCTCCCCCCTCCATTTCCTTCCACCAAACTCAGGCGCAATTGCCACAAAAAAAAAAACAAAGGAGGCACGGACTGATCCGTGACATTCAGTAACGAAATATAGACTGCAAACAGTAGGACAAGTGCACTAGGATCTACATCACTACTTGAACATAAAGTTGTTTACATGCGAGTGGTTAGTAAATGAGGACAAATGATGTTAAAGGATCAGACTTGTAGCACTTGAGGGGTATGTGCATGAGTGCGTGGTGCGCATGGCACTGGCATCGATATAAATCCACACATTTTGTCAAACTCAACTAAATTTGACAGGAAGATTATCAGGCAAACGGACATCACCTGGACAAAATGAAGTACCCATGCTAGTTATGAATGCAAGAAAGTGAATGAAATTGTACCCGTTACATTTTACTCTACCGTGGGTAAGTAGACCTCTTCGTTGCAAAGGCGTAAACTTTGAAAAAGATTGCTTATAAGGCCTGCAAGATCTCGCACACTGTTCTATTTAGTAAAAAAAATAGTAAAATACAGTCAAATCTCTCTCTACTATGCCATCCCGCTACTATGCCACTCTCGGTATTGTGCCACTTTTGCTCGATCCCGACTATAAATTCAATGTAAAAAAAAATTTACTATGCCACCCCAGACTCTCGCTACTATGCCACTTTTGTGTGATTGTTAAAAGGCACAAGTTGTGAAATTCCGCGCAGTGCTCCATTATTATACTGTATGGTAGTGTGGGACATCGCAGTTAGTGGGGATGGAACATAGCACGCACACAGGGAGGGTGGAGGCTGGCGATGTGGGGGGGGGTGGTCGCTGGCCGGGTGACAGCCACGTGACAGAGGGAAGGTGTGATGGGGTCGACTAGCGACAGGATGCAGGTGTGCGGATGTGGTTGGGAGGGGCGGAGGATGAAAAGGTGAGGGGGAGAATGAGAGGAGACAGCTAGCGCCAGCCGACGATTCTTGAGAGCTTTGGACTGACAAGTAACTTGAGCAAATAAAGCCGTTTTTACGAACCCTCGCTACTATGCCACTTTTGCTCGGTCCCGGTAGGTGGCATAGTAGCGAGATTTGACTGTAGTGTCATACAATAATCACCTTTTAAAAACTGCCTAGGGCTAAGACGTATCTCTCTCGTAATCTCGTTAGTACCTCTTCTAATTGTCTTCTGTCTATCCCAACACTGTGGTATCACAAAGCGCTTTTGTACTAAGCTCACTGACGTGCAAGGAAATGTTCTCTATGTAAGTGATTTATACTTCTACATGGAAAGAGGAAGAACCAAAGAAGTAAATGCCTAAACAAGTCTTCATCGAGTGTCGTTAATAACCTCATTTAAAAAAGTGTTTGCTGCGACGAACAGCAGAGCACATCAGTTATCATTTTTATCAACTTACATAACAAACACGCAGAACCTATCGAAAGTCCCTTCCTATATTATTCCTTTAGCAAAACCGCACGCGCGCGCGCACACACACACATTTTGAATTTATCCAACTTTTTACGAAGCATAAACTCGGTCAACTTCAACCGCCATCAGTCATTAGCCGTTAAAATACGTGCTCAGTTTTAGAAGACAAAGCAACTGTTTTAAAGACTAGTTAGCTAGTAAGTGTTAATACTTTTAATATTTAAGGAGATTAGAAGGTTTTGTAAAAATGACAGAAAAATAGAAATGTTTAGCATATTTTAGCTGAATCGTAATAGTTCATAGAACAAAGTTATACAGTACTAATATTGTCATTTTACCTGCTGACTAAAAACTTGTAACCAACATGTCAAATGGCTACGTAGAGGGGGCTGTCGTACCAGAAATAACAGAGAGATTGAATCCGCACTATGAAGTTTTTTATTCAGTTTGCTCAGCGTCTGGCCTAACTGCTCTCTCTCAAATTCACAAAAGCTGCCATCCCACTGTCAGTCCTACTATTTCTTCCCTACCTCGAACATTTTAGCCCTTCTTCGCAGACATTTTACTTTGAACATTGCTACATTGTTGAACATCATTTCCTCCCTCGCACAAGGCATTCTACCTTTACATTGCTCCGTGCTGAACATTCTAGAATATAGATGCAATCTACAACCCAAAGACATTATACTTTGTACACTACTAGAGTGCTACAAACTTAATGAGCTTTTCTCACAAACTTCATTATTGTCAGTCAATTTGAGACGCTAGTCACTCTCATTGACACTGATGTTCCTGCCTTGTCAAATGCTATTTGCCAATAAACAGAAAATCATAGAAGCATAAATAAAAAACTAGTGTACTGACCATAATAACAAAGTGCCGCGTATCTCGGCTTTTCGAGTGTAGAAGACAGCGTGCGACAGGCAGGAGAGTGCGGTGTGAAATTAAGTGACTACATGTATCGCTATCTCTAAGGTCCAACTGTCCAAGCTTTCTTTGGTCCAATGACTCCGATCGAAAGGGATGGGAAAATTAAGTGTCAGGTCAAACACACGGCGACTTTACCGCTGACTCGTCTATCTCATAAAAATATCAGTCTACACCTCCAATTGCTCCAAACCCCGACCATTTAATTCCCAGTCCATTCCGTGGAGTCTTCCAGAAACTATCACACCCCCACCCCCTTTCCTTTTGTCGTGTTGTCAGCAACAATGCATTACGGCCCACGATGGCCGGCATGGGTGGAAGTTGCTGTCATCTTAGTCACTGGCCTCTAAACTAAAACATAATTTGCCTCTACCTTGATTGTGGGGTTCAAGACATGGAGAAATTTAATGAAAACGTGGACAAACTAACACTTATGTCATAACTCATAACACATCTGTAAACTTTTCTTTTCTTCCATTCTTCATCGTGAAACAAATATACGTTACACGAAGCTCCTTTAAAAACACATTCAAATATATGTGATAATTCGAAAAGCAAATGTCGCAGCCACCGCAAAACTCAATATACAGCACCATATATGACAGCTTCCTTGAAGACAACTAGCGCACAATCAGAAAGATTCCGAGGTGGCTTTGGGGGACGGATGGCGGTTAGATAGTATCTCCTTTTTACCGGGGGCTTTGTCGGCAAAGAGCAAAAGAACCACCGTGATCAATTTATAAACCTAATATTTGCGGGACAGCAGTTTTTCAAATGTTTTGCAATAATGTGTTCTATTTTGCTGGCTGCGATAGTATTACAGGATAATATAGTCTCATTGTATCAAGGATCTACTGTGTAGACTAATGTAGTTGTTTGTTTGGTGATGGAGATACGGTTAAGGAAAGTCTCAGTGTTGCTTAGTAACTACGAAAAAAAGCAGCCTTGATGTCTCTCGCTTACAGGCTGCAGCGCCAGGGGCGGGACCCCACCATGTCCGTTCACAGAGTGGCCACACATCAGTAACATACCTGCCTGATCTCCACTGTTAAGTCCGATTTGCTTGCAGGGCCCGCCCCCTCCTCCATTCCCCCCCCTCCCGTAGGGGCACCTGTAGCCAGCAATCTCATGGCACGAACGTTCTTCAGGGCGGTTCACACGCGATAAAATCTTCAGTGTCCAGCAGCCGTCGCCTCTTGGCTTGTCCAGCGAGAATATGATACCCGCTGACTACACTTCTCACGACAGGCCCCAGCACCCCGAAATTGTATTCTACAGACTTGAAACTCAACTTCTGCATGTGTAATGCTTGAGTGTTCTGTCCTTAGACCTTTCTTTAAAAGAAAAAGAAAAGGAGAAGAAGAAAAAAAAAATCCACTGACCAAGGCCGGGCCCCCTTGACAGCCGCGGGCCCGGGTACACCAGACCCCCTGTCCCACCCTATCGTCAGGCCTGTCTCTTTGTACACCGGCACCTGCAGCTTTTCGCCCAGCTCGGTCCTGAGTGTGTTACCGATGATCACTTCCTCCACAAGCCTGGGGATGAGCGCTGCCTCTTCTTTTCCACGGTAATAGGGGGATTCTGAGTAGACTAAGGCCAGTGGGGCGTACGTCGATCCTGTGTTCGCATAGCGTATCCGCTGTTTACGACCCGTGAAGCATGGGTCAGGGATGAGGTCGCCTCGGATGCACAACATGTCTGCCCCCGTGTTTCGCAGCGCAGTGGCCGGGGGGTTGTTCACTCGAACGGCCTTTCTGAAACTGGCCGTCTTCACACTTTGGGTGCACTCTGTACACAACGCTAGCTTCCCTTCATCGATGATGTTGATCGTCCGTATGACGGCTTCTTCTGTTGTCGGCGTTCCAGTAG
Source organism: Pomacea canaliculata (assembly GCF_003073045.1). NCBI lineage: Eukaryota > Metazoa > Mollusca > Gastropoda > Architaenioglossa > Ampullariidae > Pomacea > Pomacea canaliculata. The sequence continues at coordinate 17,275,911 of NC_037596.1, read as the reverse complement.
CCTTCCACCGTGGACAGTCCTTCCTCATGTGACCCTCTTGGCCGCAATGATAGCATTGCAGTCTTCCCCGATTCTGACCAAGGGCCCGAGTGGGCACTGCCGCCTCCCTCGGACCTTCAGTCCACATCTGTTGCTGGGTTACGACATGGTACTTGGCTAAATGCTGGGATGTGGCGTGCTGCTCAGTTGAGTGCCTTGCCTCGGTAAATTGCTGTGCTAGCGTTGCCGCTTCTTCAACATTCTCAGGAGTGCGCTCGCGGACGAACGTGGCCATCTCTACAGACAGGCTATCGAGCAATTGCTCTAGGAGGAAGAGGTCCTGCAAGCCTTCGAATGTGGACGGTTTACCTGCTAGGTTCAGCCACCTTGTCAGGTATGTTCTTGTCCAAGCTACACACTTCTGGAACATCTCCGTGCTCTCTCTCCTGGCTGATCGGAACTTCCTCCTCTAGGTATCTGCTGTGAGCTGGAAGCTGACGAGTAGTGCGCTCTTCAGCCTGTCATAATCGCTGGCGTCTGCGTCGCTGAGGCTCACATACACCTCCCTCCCTCTTCCTTTCAGTAAATTGCCAAGCCTCGCCGCCCATGTGTCCTTACTCCAATTTTGCATTCTGGTACTCCTCTCGAAGTAACGTAAGTATGCCTCTAAATCTTCTTCATCCTCGAAGAAAGGCATCTTAAATTTGATCCCCTCGAACTCAGCCACTGCCTTCTGTTGGCTCGCTCCCTCGCTTCTAAGTTTGGCCATCTCTAGCTCATAGTTTCGCTCATCTCTCCTCTCCTGCATATCTCTTTTCCTTTCCCTTCCTGCCTATCTCTTTCCCTTTCCCTCTCCTGCCTATCTCTTTCACACTCCTCCCTCACGAAATCTAGCAGATCCCTACCGCTCAGGCCTGCCTTCACGCCCACCTGAACATACCTTTCGGTAGCAGACCCAAAACCTCTCACTCCCGCATGTGAGGTAGCTGTAACACTCACCTGAGGGGGAAACGTCTCGCGCCCTCGGTCAAAGGTATCGACCGGCTGACCCTCGCCTTCCGAGTCGCTCTCCATCAGACCGGGCCCCCCTATACGCGCCCGAGTGCGCGCTGATATAGGTAATCCCGACCGCGACATACCGGAGCGATAAAACTCCGATTGTCAATGAATAAGCCCCTCCCCCGACTATCGTAACTAACGAGTAACAACTGTTAAATTAAACCCACAAGATTACGTCACGTGACGTTGGGAGTGTGTGAGTGGACAGTTAATTCCGCCCTGCCGCTCCCGGCTATATAAACACAGCTATACAAGCCCCCGACTAGCCCCAAACAGGGTCGGACACAGCTCGCACCCTCCCAACCTATTGACGAAACAATACAATGCAGCTACAGGACAAGACAGCACTGAGGAGCGAGGATTAGGGTAGTGGGTGACTACGCCGCATCTCCACCAGTTGTCCCGTGTAGAGACGAATCCAGCCGCTCCCAGCGCCGAACAAACCAACACGCACACGAAACGACGCTACAAATATATATTTAATGAAAACAAAATAAAAAACGAACGCCCCAAAAAAACAAAAAACACAAATGCCTCCCAACCGGACGCCAACCGATCCCACCCACAACTCCAGACAGTTCCGTTCCCACAACAGAACCGCGGTGACAACCAAGTCCAGGCTTCCGCAACGATAACAGCCACAACCGTTCCTTCGACGGTAATCACCACACTAGACCACGTTTCTTCAACGATAGGCTCCGCACAGTCCGAAGAAAAAAAAACGTCACCAAACAAAATTACGTCAAACTTTATTAACGCAACAGCCCCCCGCCCTTCCCCCAGGACCAAGACTCAGGCTGAGGCAGCATGCGACACGCGACAGTAAGTACTAAAGTGTTGTCTGTGGAGCACACAAATAACGAGCAGCCACACAACAAACGTGTGTAGTGAACATACTCACAGAAACATCACACATTATATAACATTAAACTATTGTTGTTCATCTTGTTTGACACAACATGGCGCAGTTTATAGACTATACACAAAGCGTGAAATCAGCCTAATGGTTACCTTAGAGGTATCTGCCATGACCTCCGACCCACTGTTAGGGTCTGTAGGTCTCGCAGTGCTGGGACGTGTTCTGATGTTGGTATAAGCTTTACAGAAAGAGTACACGTGCTTCATCCTCTGTTTCTACTTTACACAGAGGACATGTCACGTGGGCCCACATCATGTCTGTATCGTTAGCTTATGTGTTGTTATATCAGATATTCATCTAAAGCAGGTATAAGCTACTTTAAAACATTTCATTTGGTAGAGGTTAATGTATCGTTCAGGTTGGAGAGAGATTTTATACGATGCCCACATTTCTAGACATGAACTGTTTCTTACATCGCAATGCCAGTTCCGGGCAAAACAGTCTTCTAGTCTTTGCCGGATTTTTCATCGGGGTACACAGTCGTTCCCTGGCCACAACGGTGTTGCAGTACAGTTAGTTTATATAAAACACACGCCTTCTCCGGTGGATTTGTTGGTGATAGTAGGACACCTGTCCATGGGAATGGGATGACCAAACCAGCTGACATGTCACTCATTGTCACTGTCAGACTCCTTCAGCCAAGTCTCGGTGTAAACAAATATATTAATAGCAGTTAAAGCTTATCCATTCAGTGTGAGGTATTTGGTAAGCTAATATGTACTTAGCCACTCCCTACATTTCAAATGATTCATCAAGTGTTTCAATCTACTCACTGGGGCCTAAGCCTACAAGAAACCAGCGAAGACCACACCCTGTCCCAACGGTCACACTCGTAGGAACATCGAACACACCCTGATGTTGATCTATAATATTTATTCATTTAGTTTACATTTCTGTTTAAATATAACAATACACTTCTCTACACTCCTGCCCACTACACATACAATATGATGACATTAAAGCTGAACTATTATTTCGCGATTCGGGAAACTCCGATAAAGTAGATCGACATTGAGAAACACATTTATAACAGAGTACACAGCTCTTAGTTCCGCCATCTTGCCATTCCTCGTCGTGACAACAGCAAGAGAAATAACTCAGTTATTCCACTGCAAAAGCGCGAGAGAGATTTACAGGTGAGTATTGATTTCCTTCTGTCGTTGATGTGATAAACACTTCAATACAGCGATAACATCGCCATCGTGGCCTGAGGAGGAAGACACAGGCTGTGAGTGTGTTTGCAATACTTAGCAGTACTGAGTGCACTGAGTGTATATTGGGTATATCACAATGCTGAAGTCAACTATGAAGTACATGTAGTCAGTAGTTGTCTCCACAAGCTGTGGAAACAGTGCTAAGACCGCCGGCATCTGATCTGAGGGGCGCTTGGGTTCGATACCCGTGTGGCGCAGCAAACTTTCCCTTGTGAACCAGCTGCTGGGAATAGCGACATGGCCTTATACAGAACTGGGGAAGGCAGGACAGTGAGAGAGGAATTTCTCATCATGTTTTATACATTGTAGTTAGTTAATGTTGTTATGTCAAACAGCTAGAGTACTCGTTTAAAGCTCAAGCTTATTAATGTGTTTATTTACTTAGTTGCTTTGTAGACGCGAATGTGTTGTGTCCACATGATTTGTCTGATAATCCTCACTCTCAGCTATTATCATCATCTAGGAAAAGGTAGTTTAATACTTTTATTTTTTATATATGCTAAATCAGGGGTGTCAAACAATCGGCCCGCGGGCCACATCCAGCCCGCCATGAAATTTTACCTGGCCCGCGAAAGAATTTTAGTTAATCATTGTTAATGGCCCGTCAACGGTGACAGTTAGAAGGCAAAGAACAGAAAAGTTCCCGTCTAGCACAGCAAGCGATGGGATGAGTTTAGTGAAGTTTGTGCAGACCATCAACAGTGCACACTGGTCAAGTTACCACCGCTCCTGTTGATGACCTGAAGGGAGGGTGGAGGCGGGGCCCATAAATCTGACCTTTGACACGGGACACGCTGGCCTGAACACGGGCCGCGGGTCGAAGATTTTTAGTACCTGTTAACTTCCCTGACTCGGTCCGAGATCAAAGGGTGACTAGGGGAAACATACGTGTATGATGAGGCAGCTCAGCAAAAGACTAATAGAAACTCATCACTGTCTGACTCTGCGGGTTGGCGAGCGGAAGTCGTCTCGATGAGACTTTAAGTTGTGAGAAGCAAACTTGTGGAGATCAAGTTGGTGGGAGAATAGCTTCTCCAAGGACAGGGGATTATATATATACCTACCAACTAGAATTATATGTGCAAACTGTGCGTGATACGTGTGAACTGAATTAAACACGTGGACTGTGGATGATAAGTGCCAACTGTGGAATACTGACTGTCAAGAGTTAATGACTGCCGCCAGAGATATAAGTATCCGAGTAAAAACAGCAAGCCACGGTGTTGAAATAATTGCTGCTTGTGTATTGATGATGTGTGTCTTTTTTGCCTAATTATATCTTCTTTTACATACATATACTGATGCACTAACATCACATGTCATAGCAAATAGTACTGAGCAGAGCAGAGCACGCGATCGCTATATCAGCCCGGCCATTCAATGAGGGAGAGTTTGTGAAGAGTTGCATGATGAAAGTGTGTGAAGTCTTGTGTCCAAACAAAAGGCAAATGTTTGCAAATGTAAGCCTCAGCAGAAACACGGTTGCTAATAGGATTTGTGAGATGGCCACTGATGTGAAAACACAGCTGAGCGAAAAAACCAAAGACTTCGTTGCCTACATTTACTCTCTTGCAGTCGATGAAAGCACTGACACGACGGACACCGCACAACTCGCCATCTTCATCCGTGGAGTAGACTACAGTCTGAATATCACAGAAGAAATATTAGACATAAAATCCATTCATGGGACAACGACAGGAAAGGACATTTTTGACAACGTATGTCAAAGTATCACTGACATGAACCTTGGGACAAACTTGTTGCACTTACAACAGATGGAGCGCCGGCGATGTGCGGCCCACAGAGCGAACTAGTTGCAAGAATGCGGTCACATATCCAAGAAAATTGTAGTGGGGAGTAGAAAGCATATCACTGCATAATACACCAAGAATCGTTGTGTGCTAAAGTCCTCAACATGGAGCTTATTTGTGTGAGCAACTTTTCTCTGTGATGAAGATCAACAAAACATAACACAGGAGTCGTCTTACTGATGTACACTTGCAGTCCATCCTGAGAATCTCCACAACACAGAAACTTACTTCAAACATAAACGAACTTGTTGCCAAGAAAAAATGTCAAAACGTCCACTTCTGACAAAGTAAATTAAGAAGAAAAACTGCTAAGCCTTGGTTTGTTATTACAGTGGAACCTCGGTTAACGAACTTAATACGTTCTAGAAAGCTGTTCGTTATCCGAAATGTTCGTTATCCGAAACAATTTTTCCCATAAGAAATAAAGGAAACATATTTAATTGGTTCCAAGCCCCCGTTGACTCGCTAATATTTGAAAGTTACAGGTTATATAGGTATTTGTTTAATAAGAACAGTTATGATACAAAATAAATTAAGTTAAATAAACATAAAAACATTAACAAAACCATTTAAACATCAGAAAACTTGCCGTTTTGACGGCGTGGGTGGAAGCAGGTGTGGGGAAGAAGGGGTGGAATTACTGCCTGAATTCCCCCTCCATGAGCACACGTGACATTGTAAAATCGGGGGTGACTTCCCTTTTCTGTAGCTTTGAGGTTGAAGGAAAAAACTTGTCCAGTGTCTGTTCCTTCTGCCTCTCTTGTAAAACTCTTGGGTAATACGACATCACATTATCATTGAACATGTTTAGGTTCCTATTGCCTATCGCACTGTTAGGGAAAGACTTTTCTACAAACATTTGCAATTCCCTCCACTTAGCAAACATTTCTTTAATCATTGAACTTGGGAATTCCTCCTTCCCTTCTTCCTCCCTCTCCGAAGATATATTCTCAGCTAAATTCTTTTCTTGCTCAGCCTGAAGGTGCTGCAACTCTTCAGTAGTGAGTTCGTTATCGTGCTCCTCCACAAGCTCTTCAACATCGTCATTATCCACTTCCAACCCTATGCTTTGGCCCAGGGAAACAATGTCATCAACAATGTCTTGTTCGAATCCTTCAAAATCTCGCTCTGGCACACAGTCAGGCCAGAGTTTCCTCCATCCTGAATTCATCGTACGGTAGGTCACTTGGTTCCAAGCGCTATCAATAAGATGAACACAATTCAAAACGTGGAAATGATTCTCCCAGAAGTCCTTGAGAGTTAAGTTGGTATCATTCCTTACATCGAAGCACTTTTTGAATAAGGCTTTCTTGTACAGTTTTTTGAAGTTTGAAATGACCTGTTGATCCATAGGCTGCAGCAAAGGGGTTGTGTTTGGTGGCAGATAGCGCACATGAACAAAATCGAACTCGCCTTCTAAATACTCGTTGAGATTTGGAGGGTGTGCTGGAGCATTATCCAGCAGAAGGCATTTGAGGGACAGGTGTTCTTCTGTAGGTATTCTTTCACAGTCGGGGCAAAAACTGTGGTCACCCACTCAACAAAAAATTGGCGGGTCACCCAGGCCTTAGAATTAGACCTCCACATAACAGGCAATTTCTGTTTTATTACATTGTTCTTCTTAAATACTCTTGGATTGTCTGAATGGTAGACTAACAGCGGCTTCAGCTTCAAATCCCCACTGGCGTTACTGCACAATAGAAGAGTTAGCCTATCTTTCATAGACTTGTGCCCTGGCAGTGCTTTCTCCTCCTTCGTAATGTACGTTTTATTCGGCAGCTTCTTCCAAAACAGTCCTGTCTCATCCGCGTTAAAAACCTGTTGCGGTATGTAACCTCCTTCTTCTATGATTTGTCTGAATTCTTGTACGAACTTCTCGGCCCCTGCCTTGTCAGAACTCGCTGCCTCCCCGTGCCTTGTGACGCAGTGGATGCCTGTTCTGTGCCTAAATTTCTCAAACCAGCCTCGACTGGCTTTGAAAACAAAATTCCTCGCAGCACTTGTCCCTGGGGTTTTCTTCTGCAAATCTTCGTAGGTTGTCAGCGCCTTCTCACAAATGAACGACTCACTGATGCTAACACCTTCTAACTGCTTCTCGTTTATATACACAAGCAACAACTTTTCTACTTCTTCCTTTATTTTAGGCCTTTGCTTTGTTAAAGTACTCACTCCTTTCGAAACATTAGCTTCTTTAAGCTGCTCCTTTAGCTTTAAAATCGTCGAGATTGTCGACCTTGACATTCTGTATTTGGCGGCAATATCCGACAGACGCATTCCTCCTTCATACTTTGAAATCATTTCCTTTTTCAATTCAATTGTTGGCCGCTTCCTTGTCATTACCTCACTACTATTGCTCTTAATCTTCTTTGGAGCCATGATTGAGGATTATCTTATTAAAATAAAGCACAACAATCACTAAATAAGAAGGATGCGCACAGGTAAGGAACCTGATCGTAACTGTGTCTCGAGCGCGAATGATTACATGCTGGTTGGTCACGTGTGGTTCACGTGGCTGTTCGTTATCCGAAATTTTGTTCGCTATCGGAGATAAATTTTTAACGAAATTTTTGTTCGTTATCCGAAATTTTGTTCCCTATCCGAGACAAATTTTTAGCGAAATTTTTGTTCTTAACCGAAAAAATTCGCTATCCGAGGCGTTCGCTAACCGAGGTTCCACTCTACTTTAATTTCGTTTTAATGTATGATTTTGTTTACACAAAATTAATAACAAACGTCTAGTTTTCTACTGTTCAATAAAAAGTTATCGGACTTAATTGATAACCTTCTGCCCGCAACCTTGTGTACGATGTGAGATTTGCCCCCTGGGTAATTGAGTTTGACACCCCTGTGCTAAATAAACACATAATAAAGTGAGAAATCGGAAGAAATTAAAAGAGAAGAGGAACCGAGGAAACAAACAATTATCGTTTAGCATTGTGGCCTGTCTTACAGAATGGGTACTGAGGTTAGTTCGGGTATGGGCTATGTTCCCATAAATAACAAAACGAGATAACAACACCTACTTGACAATAGAGCTTGAAGAAACAGTTTTGTCAGTTTACTGACACTATGGCACTGATAACATGCTACTGACACTATATTACTCTATGACCCCAGACACATGACAGTTTTCTCGTGTCTCACCACATGGTGCAGACGCTGGTCCTGTACAGGGGAGACCACTGTCAACAATGTCTGCTCATCCGTCGTCTGGTCAGGTGAGCCACTCTCCCTCCCTGCACGCTTACAGTACTTCAACTATTTTTATCATCCTGATTTTGTGGTATGCTGGTCGTTTAAGCTAGTATAATGCTGGTGCAGATATTTAATGTCATCCTGTGTATTATCATCTCAGTGATGTACCCGGTGTTCACTCCTCTCACTGTAATAACTATCACAGGATCAGCGACCTAAAGGAGGAGGTGGTAGACAGAGTTCTAGAGGCGGTGGCGGGGTCAAAGTTTACCTACACGCTGTGACTGATGAACAGGCGGCAATACTTACAGATACAGGTAGGTTGTATTTTTAATATGCTTTACTTTTTTTAAAAACTGACAATAGATGAAAGCAGAATAAAAAGTAGACAGAAGAAATGTAGACAGATAGCATTCACATGTAAACATCAGAATCAGTAAAGCCATGAAAATGGTGGACAATAGAAAAGAAATGATCAATTATTATGATGATTTTGATAATTATAAAGAGCAGCTTTATGATTACGAGTAAATTACTAATGATCTGTGTTCGATGTCAATACTAAAAATAAACCATAGCATTAGCGCAATCAGCCGTTACATCTCCTCGTAATGATAAATAAACAGTTTAAAAAATTATCTTTTATAATTTAGACAATTGTGTATGCGCATTGAAAAAACCTTATAAAAAGTATTTCTTTTTAAAGTAAACACACGCCCCCTGGAAGAGGTAAAGAAAAACACAGGCGCTGACATACAGTTTGACCCCAACCCCTCACCTGTACCAGGTATGAAGATTCTTATCATCCGCGGTCTTCCTTCTCAGATCGAGGCGGCAGTCAGGCTCATCAGCCAGAAGACTGGTTTAAAGGTTTGTTTTTTGACAACCAAATAAATATTAGAACAGTATGCAACACACTATAGAGAAGGAGATAAAAAAATACCTTACCTAAAGACACAAAATACAAAGAGCCATCTCCTGTATTAAAAAACAATAGACAATACAAGTAAAGTTTGAACACAAATACTCAAATGACTTAATAAGCAGTTTTCATTTAATTGACCACACTGGTCTTCACACAGGACCCATTACCAGACCAGGCCCAGACATTCTGGCTACAGTGGGTGGAGGCCGCGTTCCCTCATCTCGACTCTCGCGCCTACTTCCTGCCTCCTGTCTACGTCAACCGCGTGCCCATGACTAGACAGGCAGCTGCTGGTCAGGAGGTTCTCGTCCTTGAACCAGCACCTGGACAGGCTGGTCAGTCTAACCAAGTGCCGACGAGTTCATCTTCTGCTGCTCCTCTGTCCATTCCTCAGCCTCCTCGTCTTCAGGACAGTGATGTCAGAGACGATGCTGCCATGCAGCGGATGTTTATTTGTCTTCAGAAAATGTTTGAAGAGAACAACGATGTCGTGGTTGGACTGACTCAGCTTCAGTTCGGAGAGTACCTGGGTGAACCTTGTTACGCTGCCGCCGCTACCCACCTACCCCGACCCTCCAACCTTCCTCCTTCTCTACCACACAACTGGAAACAGGGAGACTTTGATGTGCTTCTGATTCATCGACAGTACGGACTGGTAGTCTGTGAGGTGAAGGCATTGGGTGACAATATCAAAGATTTAAACAAGTCACAGCAGGATGTAGACAACAACATTAGACAGAAACTAAGTAACGCCGTGTCACAGCTGGACAAGGCGGAGGCCATGTTGTCTCACCTGGTGTCCGACATCGCTCCCGGTCTGCCCGTCACTAAGGTCATCGCCTTCCCCAACCTCACGGCTCGTCAGCTTCAACAGGCCATCTCTGGTGACAGCCTCCTCATTCAGGTTTCAGTACCTTTCTGTTACCTTACAAGTCTTCTATAATATACCTTATAAAGTACCTAAATGTGTAAAAAAAAAAAATATTAATAGAAGACAAACCGGTAATGTGGACAGAAGATGTGAATGAGAATGAAATGTTGTGATAGTGTATCTGTATGTATAAAAAAAGAGAAAATAATTGTTTGGGGGAAGGGGTGTGTATAAATATCAGTGTCAGGAACGGCGTCCACACGTTTGTATAAGTGACGGTTGTTATCAAATCGAATTCACACTGTAGTGTTACTTGGAAAATAAAATTCTTCTTTATTTTTTCTTCTGTGGTGCACATTATTTTTTTAACTCCATCTCAGCAGGACTTGTTTCAATAAAGTCATTGCATGTAGACAGCTGTTCTATCTATTTTAACAACAATATTATCCAGCCATTCTAAGCTACTGTTTCGTATTTAAATTGTATTTAATACTTTAATGTTGAGGGTTGGTTAGTTTTGGTTAGGTTTACTTTCATCTTCTATCTCTATATTTAACTCTTGTCGCATGACATGATGTGGATTCCCTACAGGACCTGTGTCGGTGTCTGGGAACAACAGATCCCTCCAACATCCCAGGTCTGTGTCTGTGCTGTGATCAGTTGTCTGACCCCAAGACCCCGTGTGACGTCAGTAGTCACGTGCTGAGGGAACTCGGACACTGGTGGCAGCGACGTGTGGTTGAGGCTGGACCTGACAGTCACATGACATCTAAGTTGTACAAGACACTGGTAGCCAGGTAAGTATGACAATAATGTGTAGTCACAACACTGTCACAGTCTAAGCCTGTCGTGTACGATGTTAGATGTGACATCAGTGCTCACGCCACTGCTCTCGTCAGAGAAATCGTCAACAGACTAAATTTCAAAAGTAAGAGTTTTATCTTCATCAGGGCTTGGTAACTGTTACCAGATGTTACAGGTGATATGTGGAAATGTGATGATTGGCAACGCAGCAGAAGTCCATAACGCCGATGTCGTAATCAATGGCATGTTGGTTGGTCCTCAATCTACGGTGCCAACCTCTCCAGGAAACTGAGAATTTGCAGTTGCTAAGATTTCCAACAACACTTTATTCACAGTATATACGACATTTCTCATTTGCAGACACGTTTGTAAATCAGACACACGCTGTAACTACACTAACACCTGCTGACTTCACAACTCTGACCTCAGTGACACACCTTATATTACATTTTACATTGTAAACATGTCATTATCAGCAGTCAGTTACAACCCTAAAATACAAATGATCGTCAGATCACATTATTGTTGTTTACAGGAATATGTTGACAAATACCTTTTGTGTAGATATAGAAATTCGTTAAATTAAAAGTTTAAGTGCATCTCAAATGTTGGAATCTTTGTAGTGTGTATAGAATATATGTAACACGTGACCCACCCTAGAAAGGCCATTTTTTCTTTGAAGATTTTCCCGCATTTACACAAAGAAAACACGGAAACAAAAAAAAAAAAAAAGCACACACACACCGAAAGACACTGTTCTCATATGATAATAAACAAAATACAAAATGTGTAAAGTGCATACTCACTCTCCTCAGGAGCATGCTCTTAGCGCTTAGGAACAAGAACGAAACATGGACAGCATACGAGGGAAAGGAAAACAAACAAATAACACACAAACTATAAAAAGATTAAACAACAGTTCTAATGATAAATAACAACAAATCATATACAGAAAACGCAGAGGAACCAAAAAATAAGCACAGGAACTGAGAGTAACATGATATTGCTAAAGAAGACGAGCATAGAAGTTGTCACAAAGGACTAGCATGGTGGGAAAGGGTGTTAGGAATAATTTTAACGGAAGAAGTGCGTTTTCAGTGCATATGTAGCTCATCAAACCTGTATTCATCCACTGATGTAGTTTCAGGTTCAACCAAAAAATAAAGATGTTGTAAGTCCGACTGTTTGCCAGAGGCGAACCATTGTCACAGTGTTATAATTATTCTCTTGTTGTTTCTAAATATTTTTTTTCTACCAGCTCACTAACTGCTTTCTGTAAACTTGTTAAACTTGAAACACATTTTACCTTAAAAATTGTATTATGCTGTTTTGCATTGTGCTGGAGTACTTCAATACTTAATTTGAGCAGATCATTGTGTCTATTATAGAAGTAAGCTTTAGAAAGTTTCTTCAGTTAACATAAGTTAGATAGTAAAATAAAATGTCTCTTTAGTTTTAATAGAAGTTATACACTTTTGTGGGGAAAAAGAAATACAGTTAACAATTAACTTATTATTAATTGCAAAATAATAGTAAAAATTTTTGTAAAAGACATCAACTGATGTGACTCTACTAGATTCTGCGGTCCGGCGACAACAGTGACTGTGCCATGCACATGTCCTCCACGTGTGAGTGTCAAGACCCTGGGTCAGGCCGTGTGGTGGACAGGAGAGTGCTATACTGCTGTCATCACACTCTTCCCGGAGCAACTTCACCTGCTACACCACCCTCCTGACAGACTCTTTGTCACCGGACCGCCCGGTACAGGTAAAACTGTGGTGCTGCTGCTGATGGCCATACAGTGGCTGCGGTGTGGTCACGACGTCTACGTTGTCAGTACTTGTGATGGGAGTGAAGCAGCGTGCATGATGTTGTATCACCTGTTGCTGCAGTCAGTAAAGACACAACAGTCAGCAGGTGTATCTCCCGGTCAGCCTCACCCTCTTAAGTATTTGAAGTATGATCTTTGTAAAGGTAAAGACGTGGAGAAGGCCGTCAACGCCTTGTCACAGGCAGCAAGAGGAGGGTCGTTGTACGTCATCGTTGATGAAGTGAGCGGGTGAGTAGTACATCGTGTGATGTGATGATAGACACACAGGTAGATGTCGCTCGCTGTGATCTTATATAATCACCACCAAGTGTTTTACAGGTGATATTTCCTCAATGAAAGGAACACCTGCCCTGCTCACGCAAGTTTCGTACCAGGAACTATTTTTTTTCGCACAAGCTTTTTACAATGACATACGTGGTTACCAAGGTGACAAGCCTCGACCTCGACCTTCCGAAATAAACGGTAGTTCGCGTGACTTTGTCGCGGAACTCTGGGGAAGAGCACGTGAAGATGGTCAGAGGTTGCGATGCCTCTCCCTCTGTCTCATCACACTCTCGACACCTCTACTAACTCACGCCGACATAACGTGTAGGCGCACACTTACACTAAATTGCTAATTACCTTTTACTTGACTCAAGAGCCCCCAGCGTACCTCCCCAATAAACTACACCAGGCAATTTAGTGCGTTTAAGAACGTTGTTAATAATCTAGATTCTTTTACAACAATTTACAGATGATACACACTCAAAATATGGCCGTTATCTAGGGTGTCCTGTGATTTCTCTACCCCTAGTCTAGGTAACATGAGCCACTAATCAGCTTAACTAATACACACCGCACATGCACTTGCCACTTATCTTTACACACAAGTCTCTAGTCACTTGAGGGGCCCCTCCGTTGTTGACGTCCGAGAATCCGTTGATGATGCTCCGTCGGTCGTAGCTGACTCCCTCGCAAGCGCTGAGTCTCTGGCACCGCCGCGTGCCACCACGTGTCTGTCTCACGTCCCTAGGCCGGACTGCTGTCTCAAGCTTCACAGCGCCTAACAGGACCGACACTTATCTACCAGCTTTGCCTCTACTGTTTGCGACCAAACAGACACTGGAGATGAAGCCTCGTACACTCTGCGACAGAGCGGGTCTTCCACACCTCTGAGTCGGTTGTGCTGGAGTTGTCACGATTCCCAGACAAACTCACTGCGGATAATCTGAACAGCCTTGAACAGATTTCGGCTACAACCTTCCCCTTCGAGCATCAGTGCGAAAGACCACGAGTCTTGACCGATCACAGTATTAAATCCTCATCTGCGAGGATCATCCTCTCTCGTGATTGGCCAAACATTCCACAGACTCACTTCGACTATTCCACTATCCAGATTCATCCAATCACACTCAGCTAACATATGATGGACAGGTGGTCATTTTGGCTTATTCCAGCCCACACTACAACCCGCTCTTTACCCCCACCCACTCGTGACGTAGTCTGCGACTACGGCGCCGTCCAGTCTGGCTTCCCAATCACCCTGTGTCCAGCGGGTGACAATAAAAGGTAGCACTGTTGTCCTGTTTCAGGTGTGTCGCGGACTTCTATAATTAACGGGCGTAGGCTGATTGATGCTCTCCCGTTCTCTGAGAGATCCCCTGCACCGACAACTAACACCCCGCATTCCAACCTGACTTTGATCTATGTCCGTCATGATGTAAGTGGTCCGTGGGTCTACTGATTCCAGGGGAGGTAAACGGTGGTGAGACTTCTTGGCCCTTTGTCCACCCGACGGTCCAGTGCCGCCAAAGGCCGGCTACTCGTCTCGACATACCTCACCGCAAACACACCCTGCAATTACCCATTCAACCTTCTGACAGTCTGCTTACCAGCGCGTCCGCCTGTTTCGTGGAGGGAGCAGAAGTGAGACACCAACACTATAGCCCTATACTAGTTATCACATGACAGACGTAAGCTTTTATTTAAACAATAGGTATAAAAGTAAACAAAGACGAGATTTATGTGCTTCAAGACTGATTGTCAAATTAAATGAGAAAGTTGTGATTTGTCCTGATGAACACATTGCGACAGTTAGCGCTGAGTTGAAGAGAATGAAGTTGAACAAAGATGTGCAGCAGATGTAATTAACTCCATTAGGGAGAGTAGCAATACTTAAGTCCTTAATTTTATCAAAATTAGTACACCTTTGGTTACTACTACCTAACCCTCCAGACTTTGTTATTAATGACATACAGAAATCTATCTTTAGGTTTGTTTGGAATGGAAAAAATGATAAAATTAATAGAAAAATATCCATTAAAAATATCCAGACTGAAGGCATGGGCATACCTGATGTTTAAACTTATAAGAATGCGTTAAAATTATCATGGCTGTGGAAAATAAAGAAAAGCAACCACAGCTGGAAAAAAATCTTCTGTCTACACATAAAATAATGTTATTTGGACAAACTGGGCCATGCAGTTTGCCACTACATGTATATTAATGCAAATAGCTTCTGGACGAATGTACTAAAAGCATATAGGATATTTGGAGAGAATATAGTGTGTGATAAACATGAAATTTTGTCAGAACCTATCTTTTGTAACGATAGAATATCAATTGGGAATAAGTCAATTCTATATAGAAGATGGGTGGAGAAAGATGTATACTCAATTAAACACTTGACAGATGAAAGAGGAAACTTTCTATCATAACAAGCTGTTCAAAATAAATATGATTTTAACATTGACTTTGTCTCTTTTAATGGTTGCATAAAGGCCATAAAAACATACATAAACTTAAATAGAATGAATAAAACAGATTTATCTCCTTCTACATATGACATAAACAAAACTTTAAGAATAATTTGATCAATACAGAAAGGCGCAAGACCATATTATGATAAAATGTTATCTAACGCATGTATACCAAACTGTTGCTTAAACTGGGATAAAAGGATAAATGGAAATGTTGATTGGCATGTTATATTTAAAGCAATGGCTAATATGAAATATATTAAATTAAAACGGCTTCAAATCAGAGTGTTACATAGAATCCTGGCGACAACAGTAATATTATTCCACATGGGACAAGAAGAGGATGATGTCTGCAGCCTTTGCAGAGATGATAAAGAAAATCGTGTGCGGACGTTTTGCCGCATTATGTCAGAGAGAGAGAGCTTACTTACTTCTCAAAGAATGAAAGTAACTACTAGATTACACAATAATTCTTTATTTCAAACAAATTTTACACACAGACTTCACAGACAGTTCACTTTGATTGTCACAGATTATGCGCAACAGCTTTGAGAAAAAACATTGATACAATGGCGAGAGAAATGTGTGAGCTAACGGTTCACATGAGGAGGGATAGTGAGAGAGAGTTCACTGATACATTGATACAATGGCGAGAGAAATGTGTGAGCTAAGGGGCGTCACACACTTGACTTCGGCTAAAGGTCCCGCGTGAAATGCCGAAATGAAGTGCCCCGCGCCGAAACGTCCGTCGACGAAACGTCCGTCGGCGAAAAGTCCGTGTACCAAAGAAAATATTCAGCATATTTTTTGGAAGTGTAAATATGTTAATGTTTTTTGAAAAAATTACAAAATTGTATATTAGACAAATATACAAATGCTCCTAAGATAACTTTTAGTGAACATTTGATTTTGTTTGGATGCAATAACAACTTTGAGACAGATGTTGCATTTGATTTAATTTTATTGCTGGCAAAAGCATACATATATTCTTGTATATTTAAAAAAGTCATTCCCCAGTTAGAACCCTTTATCCAAATATTGAAACACAGATATTCAATTGAAAAATTTAATGCATGTTTAGAATTAACCGAAGAAAAGTTTGCTAAACACTGGCTATCCTATGAACAACTTGTTAACTAAACTAAATACTGATTATATACATTTATCTGATCTTGATTATCAAAACATACATATGTCTTGATATACATTAATATTGTGCTGTCATCCTATGACACATGGGCTCCAAGGTGCCTTCTATGATGATTGCTTTGTTTGTGTGGCTTCTCTGGGCAGATGGATGTATTCTTAAAATGTTTGTTAATTTATGTGTATATGTTTGTTTTTTATGTTGGTATATTGTAAAATATTGCTTGTTAGTTATGTATACTTATATTGTTATGAATCTGTAAAAAAATCATCTATCCCTTATGTCTCCTCGTAGTCTGGATACTCTATACCTACTTGAAAATGTGTGTGAATAGACATGTTTTCCTTCCCTGATTTGGTATTTGTATATGTGAAGATAATATATGGGTGAGCTATGCGTCAGATGTAGCTTATGTCATAAATGTATAGATAAGTATAAGTTCAGTGTACAGCTGAAATGTGCGAACTGCCTGAAATATGTGTTATTTATTGATAGATGTTGAAAGCTATCGGTATTTGTGTAGGCTACAACTAAAAGACAAACCACTACAACCTATACTGTTACTAGCATCAGGTTTCATAGGGTAGGGCATGATGAGATGGAGGAAAGATTTGTGTAGATTGTCAGAGATATGTTTGTTGATCTATTTATGTAAATTGATGTGTGCGGTAGTTTTTGTTATGTTTTGTATATGTATTGTTTAATATAATATATATACAGTGTCAGTGAGCTTAGTATACAAGTAGCCTCCCCTTGACATCAACGTGTTACACAATTACAGTCTAGTCACACACAACACACACATACTCTGAACACGTGACTTTATTGTCAATTAAAGTGATATTTCTGTTCATGAAACTTCATAAAATACTTTGACAGGAATTGAACACTTGTGATGTTTGTGACTCGACGACCTTTGATCAGCGGGAAGCTTTGTGTGACGGTAACTATAGCAACACTCATGTCTGTCACAGGTCATACTTCCACACTGTGTGTGACAAGCTGCTGACACAAGTTCCTGATCTCCATCTGTGGCCGGCAAGTTGTTACCATGAAGACACACCCGACGGCTGGCAAGTGGAACATTTAACCAGACCCCTCCGCTCTCCACCGGCCGTCGTCAGGGAAGTCGAGCAGGATACGTTTATCACTAAACACCGTGATGTCATGCCGTACAGTGAGCGAGGTGTACCCGACGACACAGACGGCCCGCCAGTCACACGACTGTATCACCGAGGTCAAGGTCACTCAGGTCGCTGGCCAGGTGACTGTGTGACGTGCGGTCGTGACGTGGCCAGCTTCCTACACAGTCTCCGTGTTGGTGTTACAGGTAGGTGTGGGTATTGTGTAGTGTCACGTCTGTTGACAGATAAAAACCGTGTGATAAATAACAGGCAGGTGAGAAACAGTCTTGTGAATATGAATGTGAGATGTTGTTTGTCTAACTACCTACAGGGTGACAGCTCTTCATACCATTCCGTCTTTGACCTTTTATCTGAACCATGGTTTGTGTGGACTGGTCATCTCTGAAAGTGTGACATCATTACCCAGGTTTCTGAACCGGTTTCCTTATCTTTACAAGGTGTCTCAGTTTCTAGGACATTTTTATTTAACTGTAACATCTGCGTCATCTATCTATATGTTAGACCTGTTCATCACTTGTATTACTTGTGTCTACTTCACTGACAATCCATGTTTGACACTGCTGACCACTCAGTTTTCCGTTGTCTGATGTGCGGATCTGTGCCTCATGGCTGCACTGTCTGTAGAGTAGATGTTTGTGTCCTCTTCATCTCAACGATGTGACTGACGATGAGTGTGATATCAGGGATTGGTGGTTGTCTGTCGTCTGCTCCATGTGTGTTTAAGGCTACTGTCACGTGATCTTGTGTCTGGATACTTACCTGTGTTGTCGTACAACTGAAGTATTCAGGTGAATCTGTGTTCACCTCCTCTTGACTGTGTGACACCTGTAATGTTGCTGTGTGTGACGCCGTTGTTTGTGTTGTTTACTTTGTGTACAACATGTTGAGTTTACCTGTAGTGTGATTGTGTGTGGAGTCTGATAATCTACATGGACATTGCTGACTACTTATGTCAAAGCTAATTGCGGAAAAGTGCGCTATCAAGATTCCATTATTATTATCATAAACATTATCATTATGTATATTATCATTATTTTCATTACGCTCACTGTGTAAGTCACATGTTACTGTCATTTTACGACGTGTTTATATCCATGTGTCTGTCAGTGTGTACGCTGTATCTCCGACAAGTGACTAACAGTACAAACTGACTTTGAATGTTAACAGAAAATGTCACGACAACAGCCACGAGCGTCACCTCCACCAACGGCGGCACAACACCGCCCTGCCTGCAGTGGAGAGACGTGCTGGTGTTGGACTGGTGTGACGTTAGTGACGACTCGGGTATGGTGAAGGGACTGAAAGGAGCGGGTATCCCAGTGCAGGTGATGAAGGACGATGACATGGAAGACGTTGCAACGGCCCACAGTGACGTGGTGTGCGTGACGAGTGGAGATCGTGTTTGTGGTCTGGAGAGAAAAGTTGTTGTCTGTCTGAATGATCTAGTTACAACCCGGATGTTCTCCATGTCGCGCTGTACGTCACAACTTTTGATTGTATCAAAAAGAAGAGTATCTGACGTCATCACACATTGACGTCATGGACATGTGGTCTATGATATTATTATCTACACATGTTGCGTACGACACATTTATATATACGTGTTGTGTATTGCACTCACAACAGTCGGTGTCTCTCTTTACACAACAACTAGTGTTAACTTTAATATCATACGTATGCACACAGATGAGGTGACACTTTTATTGCAGCATGTAAATACGTTTTACCCCGCTTCGGCCATTGTTCTGACCTAGAACCAGCTGGTTCATGACAGAATATTTTGTTTAATTTTTGTCGATTTCACTGTTGATGATGATTCTACAAGCATCGCGACTCTTTTTCGCTTCCTTAAGTACTCATCACATTTAAATCTTGTCTAAACTTTTAAAATATTTCAACTCCTCAAATGTGAATCATCTTTTTTCTCACTAATTCCATGTACACTGCCACCCTCAGCCTCTCTTTTCTTTCTTTGCCAATAAATGTGTGTGTGTTTGTTTGTGTGTGTGAGTGTGAGGCTGTAGCGGACAGGGGTATGAGTGGATGAAAGGTTGTCACTCGTGAATGTCCTAATGTTAGTAGAAATCGTGGGCCTCGTGATTAAACTAAAGTTTTTGGAAAAAATTCTACTTTTTTTTATCAACAATTCGAGAAAGTACATGCACTGTAGCTGCAACATCACCAGGAGCAGCAGTAACTGTGTGTCGGGCTGTGGCAGTAAAACGTTTAAGACAAAAATGTTTTTTTAAATATTAACTTTCTTGTTCTTTTCTGCAGTGGACTGTTGAATATGTTCCAGTAATTTCTTTTCTTGTATTTGTTTATGAATTCACACACAGACTGTGTCACACTAAGTCGTGTACAGACCTCCCTTCAAACCGTTATTTTGCCAGAGCAGCTGTCAACATGTCTCCAAGATCTGAGAATGACGAACCTCACGTGACCTGCCCAGTTGGTTACCCAAATAATAAAACCCATTCTCGTGTGACTTTGTCATTTTTCTCACAGTTACCTTCTACTCTCCTCAGCAGACGATTTTGATTCTGTTGCTAATTTGGTCTCTGAATGATTAAACGACAAGAAGTGAACAGGTCGCGACTTTCAAATGAATAAAGACTTTTAATTGTTATCCAAGGAGCTCATGTTCACAAATGTCTGTCAGTCCTTTCACAATCACACTTCTTACAACACCAGCATGTGGCTCCACGGTGTTAGTCTGATTGAGGAACCTGGTCAGTCCCGCTACACTTGTTTGTTTGTTGTCACAGTACTTTCAACCCAAACACTTGTAACTACACTAATAATTCTCATACTTTGATCTTTACGTGTGTGTTTTCCCATGTGCGTTAATGTCACGCTGGTTATCTTGAACATCTTCTGCAGTAGGGTATAGATATTAATGTTTTATGTTCTTTTTACAGCATAAGTAAAGTAGACAAAAATACAAGACCATATTATTCAGTGAAGCTTGTCTCGCTCTATCAGCCAACAGACAGACATCCTGCACCAATGGTCACACCCGTTACAACATACCCTGGTGTTGATCAAAACAATTTTTGGTGATTTTTTTCATTTATAAACATAACAGCCTTTTTGCTATATCTGTACTCGCTGCAGACATGACATTCCGAAAAAAAGCCGTTGAAAGGACGGAGTTATTCTCTGGGAAATCCCGATAAATTAGATTAAAGAGTAAATGTTGATGACCAGTTAACTGCTTGACTGCTAAAATTTCAGATAAGCAATTTACCAGTCATTGCATGTACTCCATACTACCGGGTGTCTCTTATTTCTAGTGAACTAATCTTGATTACAGCAACAACGCCACCAGAGACAGACACCACACCGCCCTGGGGACAATGAGACTGGCCGTCAGTGTTGTTGTTTTAACGGTAATTAGCAATCTTAAGCAGTCATCAGTAGTAATGAGCAGTGAGGAACTGCGATTAGTTTTGATGAGAAGTATGGGAATATACTCAGACGTGTACAACCATTTCTGGATAAGGATGAGCCAGACCATTTCCCTAATGTTATTACATGTATAGTGTTAAAAGATTCAGATACACAAGGTAAGACTGACAAGCTACGTGTGTGTAACTTTGTGCGTGTGTGTGTGTGATTCTGTGTTTAAGAAATTTTGACCTTTGATCATTTATTGACACCACCATAGGGTTCATATCAAGGGGTAAGTCGTTATTATTAAAAATACACTGGGTAGGTAAACAATGAAGACATTAAAAATATGTAGTCTGTGGCTCACACGTGGTTACAAATACAATCATCTAAATACCATCGTCATGAGCTTACATAGTAAGTACTAAAGTGTTGTCTGTGGAGCACACAAATAACGAGCAGCCACACAACAAACGTGTGTAGTGAACATACCCACAGAAACATCACACATTATATAACATTAAACTATTTTTGTTCATCTTGTTTGACACCAGCATGGCGCAGTTTATAGACTATATACACAAAGCGTGACATCAGACTAATGGTTACCTCAGAGGTATCTGCCATGACCTCTGACCCACTGTTAGGGTCTGTAGGTCTTGCAGTGCTGGCATGTGTTCTGATGTTGGTATAAGCTTGACAGAAAGAGTACACGTGCTTCATCTTCTGTTTCTAAAACAGTCTTTCAGCCTTTGCAGGAGTGTAGGTATGAATATATTAACACTTCCTACACCGTGCTGTAACCATACAAGTCCATAAGCATTTACACACAAAGGTGTGCCTAACTGTTCTTTCCCAATTCGTGCAAATGTACATTTGAAGTCAATATTTGATAAATCTTACTTTGGATACAATACAATTCGCAAACTGATTGTTGAAATGCATTGAGCTGACTGACAAGCAGGATATTAAGTTGTAATATTCAGGGTATCATTGTGTACATATGAAGAGTGTATTCTGCTTGCCTGCCACTCGTGTGTGAACCGGGGTCAGAGCTGTAACAAAGGTCGCTAATACAATCCTGTGTGCAGTGTAGCAAGACATATATTGCTCATAAGTCTTAATAAACTTAGGGTCGTCTGGGCAAATGACATCTATGTTTGTGTATCCGCCGTCATTCGATACGTCAGGGTTCAACGGGGAGGATGTAACGTATCCCATGTGTATATACAAGTGTGTGAACAGCTGACGAAATTTTAAACCATTCATCAAGTGTTTCAATCGACTCACTGGGGCCTAAGCCTCGAGGAAACCAAAGACCATATCCTGCCCCAACGGTCACACTCATAGGAACATCGAACACACCCGGATGTTGATCTATAATACTTATTTATTGAGTTTACATTTCTGTTTAAATATAACAATACCCTAATGTACACTCATGCCCACTACACATACATTATGATGACATTAAAGCTGAACTATTATTTCGCGATTCGGGAAACTCCGATAAAGTAGATCGACATTGAGAAACACTTTTACAACAGAGTACACAGCGCTTAGTTCCGCCATCTTGCCATTCCTCGTCGTGACCACAGAAAGAGAAATAACTCAGTTATTCCACTGTGAAAGCGCGAGAAAGATTTATTTCAGGACAGGTGAGTACTTAGTTCCTTCTGTCGTTGATGTGATAAAGATTTCAATACAACGATAACATCGCCATCGTGGCATGAGGAGGAAGACAGGCTGTGAGTGTGTTTGAGGTCCTCACAAGTAAGGAGCAATACTTAGCAGTACTGAGTGTATATTGGGTATATCACAATGCTGAAGTAAACTATGAAGTACATGTAATCAGTAATTGTCTCCACTAGCTGAGGAAAAAGTGCTCAGAGCGCTGGCATCTGATCTGAGAGGCGATTGGTTCTATACTCGTGTAGCGCAGCAAACTTTCCCTCGTCAAGCAGCTGCTGGCGAAAACGACATGGCTTTATTCAGGGTTGAGGAAGGCAGGACAGTGAGAGAGGAATTTGTCATAGTGTTTTATACATTGTAGTTAGTTGATGTTGTTATGTCGAACATATCTAGAATACTCTAGATCAGTGATGCCCAACCTTTTTCGGCCTGCGGGCCATATCCATTTCGGAGATCCGTGTCGCAGGCCACTTCACCGCAAAAATACAAAAAAAGAAAAAAAAATAGAGCAGATACCATTTTTTATTAGAAACAAGTTGTACTTACCATTAATTATGTAGTAATTAGTGGGATATTTGAAGTTGTTTACCCGAAACCAACTTCTGAATGTCCGGCCTTATCGTAGAGACACCAAGTCAGAGCACTGAATCGAAATGTTCGTCCATCGAAAAAAAGATTGAGAGACGCCCCTACGTGGGGAGAAATACTTCTTCTTCCCTTTTTTCGTTTTTTTTTCGGGGTTTTTTTTTTTTATTGCTAACATGCCGATTTCCTGTACTGTGGGTAGAAGTTTCGCGGGCCGGATGGCACCGCGTCGCGGGCCGGATATGGCTCTCGGGCCGTAGGTTGGGCATCCCTGTCTAGATTATCAAGCTTATTAATGTGTTTATTTACTTAGTTGCTTTGTATACACTAATGTGCTGTGTCCACATGATTTGTCAGATAATCCTCACTCTCAGACATTACCATTATCTAGGGCAGGGGTGGGCAACTTCTCCGGTCGTCGAGCCGGATATGGGGAAATGAAGTCCTTGGCGGGCCAGATTACTGGATCAATACCTTAATCGCATATTTATCTATATATGCAAGGTGTCACGGACCATCCGCAGACACGCGCATTCTTTCCAAAAACCAATATAAGATCGCTTAAGGGTGGGCGTCCCTCCTTAGAGGCACCAATAATTATTAGAACCAAAGACAAGTTTACAAGTAGACCAAAATATGCACAGTAATCCACAGTCAATAATAATAACACTTCATCACGTTCACACCATCAAAGTTTACCAAGCCACTGCCGGAATCCACACGGCACCAATTTAAAGAGTTTCAATAATAACACACCATCAAAGTTTAACATGTCACTCAGCCGGAATCCACACGGCATCAAATGAAGAATTGCAATAATAACACACCATCAAAGTTCAACATGTTAATAACCGTTTAGTCCCTGCAGCTCTCCAGTCCCCGGTTTCTTTTAGTCCACTTTAATCCTTTCTTCTACAGTTCAATAAATGATAAAAGAGTGTTTTTACCATACCGATAAGTTAGTGTCAGGCGGGGTAGACCAATATGTAGCTGGGATAAAGCTAAGAGGGAAACCATCCCTCCTCCGGCGGTTAGTTTCAGCTGACCAGGCACCCTCCCTGGTGGTGGTCGGTACGTCCACGTAAAGAAGGGCAGGGTAGCCCCCTCCTTACTCCGAGTCCACTGCTCCTGCTCGCCCACGTCGGTGTGCAGCTTCTTGGCCCCCAAGAATTTCCACGGCCTGTTGCTCACACCACAGAGCTCCCACGGCGATGATAAGGACTACAGAAACACGATGTACATCCACAGTAGTACATCTGCACTAGTACATCCCCCGTAATACAGCCACTGTATCACATCCACAGAGATGGTACTACCACAAAGTACTTCTCTCGTAACACATACACAGTATCACGTCCACAGAGATCGTCGAGTCAGTGAATTAAAACCACAAATCCACCAAATTATTATCAGCCGCCGCCTTCATCTGCCTTCCTGTGTTGGCCACTTATGGTCGGGCTTAAATATACCCACCCCAGTCTCTCTAGACCAGGTGTCAGCACTGCCGGGCCCGCACGTGGCCTTCGCTGACTTGCGTCGCAAGCATTTTCTAAAAACAAACCGTCAACACCGGATGTCAACCTTCCCCCATCACCTCTTGCCCCCTCTACTACGCAGTTGTCCGTTACACAAGGAATAAATCGTGTTTAATGTAAACTCATAAACTTTAATTTTAAAGCATAGAGACCGAAAACAGTATTTAATGATGTTAAGGTAATGTACTTCAATAGCTGCTGAAGTCAATGAGACAGCTGCGGTCGATCAAAGTTGTCAACAAGTTGCTTGAACTCTGGCTGCATGTCGGACGTAGACATCCTCAGTAACGACTGCACGTGAACATCAGTTAGGTTGGAACGCAGATTGGTCTTGTTAATGTTGATGGTCTAAAATGTTTGCTCACAAATGTATGGAGACCCGAACAGAACAAGCAGTTTCATGGCCATCTTTCTCAGGTTGGCAAACTTGGACTCATTCAGTGAAGCATAAAATTTGTCAATGCTTTCAGGCTGGAATTTCTCTTTCAGGGTAAAGTCACACTGCAGGTCAGTCGATTCCAGCTGTAGAGCATCCGGCACCTTTTCAAAGTCAGTTGTAAACGGGGATGACAAGATATCAAACTCAGCAGCAAGTTTCTGGAAGTCCACAAAACGACGAGCAAATTCATTGTCTAGTGTAGATATCATATTGGTGTATTTCTCAGTTGACATCATCTGAGGTGCCATAGTCTCCAGTGTTGGAAAGTGTGTTGTGATGTTCTGACAAATTCACCATCACTGAACGATTTGCTGAGCTTGGCAATGTTGTGTGCGACCACCAAGCTGGCATGAGTAGCAGCTTTCTGGGCTACTTTGGTTTTTACGAATACAGTCTGCTGCCTTACAAGTTTTCTGTCCAGTTCTGTTGCTCTTGTTTGCCGTTCCGCTGCTGATAAAGTCCTGCCATAGCCTGAGTTAGCCACCATAGCCCGCCATAGTACTGCCATAGTACTGCCATAGCCTGCCATACAGTACTGCCATAGTACTGCCATTGCCTGCATGTGTCGTCGCATCATGGCGGCTAACGTTGTACTCTGTCAACACGGCAACACTTTCACTGCACAACAAACAAGCTTTCTTGCCGACTTCTAAATCTAATTCTAACTGAAAACAAAGAACCAAAAAATAACTATCAGTCACTATTATTCGACGCAGTAAGCAAGTAATTAGTACATGTAGTGGGAGATTGCGGCAGACTGTGGCCGCGGGCCACATTATCATGTACGACCAGAAACAGTCTGCGGGCCAGTCAAAATCCCTTCGCTCGCCGGATTCGGCCCGTGGGCCGTATGTTGCCCACCCCTGCTTTTGAGGTATCTGCCATGACCTCTGACCCACTGTTAGGGTCTGTAGGTTTTGCAGTGTTCGGACGTGTTCTGATGTTGGTATAAGCTTTACAGAAACAGAGTACACGTGCTTCATCTTCTGTTTCTACTTTACACAGACGACATGTCACGTGGGCCCACATCATGTCTGTATTGGAGCTTATGTGTTGTCATATCAGATATTCATAGTCTAAAGCAGGTTTAAGCTACTTTTCAGTTGGTAGATGTTAATGTATCGTTCACGTTGGAGAGAGATTTTATAGGATGCCCACAGTTCTAGACATGAACTGTTTCTTACATCGCGATGCCAGTTCCGGGCAAACCAGTCTTCTAGTCTTTGCCGGATTTTTCATCGGGGTACACACTCGTTCCCTGGCCACAACGGCGTTGCAGTACCGTTAGTTTATATAAAACACACGCCTTCTCCGGTGGATTTGATGGTGATAGTAGGACACTTGTCCATGGGAAAAGGATGACCAAACCAGCTGACATGTCACTCATTGTCACTGTCAGACTCCTTCAGTCAAGTCTCGGTGTAAACAAATATATTAACAGCAGTTAAAAATTATTCATTCAATGTGAGGTATTTGGTAATATGTACTTAACCCCTCCCTACATTTCAAACGAGTCATCATGTGTTTCAATCTACTCACTGGGGCCTAAGCCTACAGGAAACCAGCGAAGACCACATCCTGCCCCAACGGTCACACTCATAGGAACAGGGAACACACACGGATGTTGATCTATCATACTTATTCATTGAGTTTACATTTCTGTTTAAATATACACTCGTGCCCTCTACATGTAGAATATGAAATCAAAACTGAACTATTATTTCGCGATTCGAGAAACTCCGATAAATAAGATCGACATTGAGAAACATTTTTGGAAACGAGTACACAGCTCTTAGTTCCGCCATCTTGCCATTCCTCGTCGTGACCACAGCGAGAGACATAATTGAGTTATTCCACTGCGAAATTGAGAGAAAGATTTATTTCAGGACAGGTGAGTACTTAGTTCCTTCTGTCGTTGATGTGATAACGACTTGAGTACAGCGATAACATCGCCATCGTGGCCTGAGGAGGAAGACACAGGCTGTGAGTGTGTTTGAGGTCCTCACAAGTAAGGAGCAATACTTAGCAGTACTGAGTGTACTGAGTGTATATTGGGTATATCACAATGCTGAAGTCAACTATTAAGTAATGAGTAATTGTCTCCACAAGCTGGGGAAACAGTGCTAAGAGCGCTGGCATCTGATCTGAGAGGCGCATCGGTTCGATACCCGTGTGGCGCAGCAAACTTTCCCTCGTCAAGCAGCTGCTGGGAATAGCGACATGGCGTCATACAGGGTTGGAGAAGGCAGGACTGTGAGAGAGGAATTTGTCATAGTGTTTTATACATTGTAGTTGGTTTATTTTCTTATGTCGAACATATCTAGAATACTCAAGCTTATTGATGTGTTTACTTACTTACTTGCTTTGTATAAACGAATGTGTTGTGTCCACATGATTTGTCAGATAATCCTTACTCTCAGCTATGGCCATTATCTAGGGAAAGGTAGTTTTATACTTTTATTTTTTTATATATGCTAAATATATACATAATAAAGTGAGGAATCGGAAGAAATTAAAAGAGAAGATGAACCAGGAAACAAACAATTATTTTTTAGCATTGTGGATAGTCTTCCAAAATGGCCGTGGAGCTTTTTTTTAATTACTTATTTTCGCCACCAATAATGCATCTTATAATAGGAAACCCAAACATTACAAAAAAAATTGCTTTGTAGCAAAAAGTCACAAGCAAAAAGTAGCCTATAAACGTTGTAATTAAAAAAAGGAGTACTGCAAAACTTAGTTTAGGATTGAACAATGTGCATCTGTACAGCATTCAGAAAGAAAGGTGCACACAAAAGAGCATAGACAGAGACTGAGAAACATGCAAAAGGAACAAACTGTACTAAACTTCCCAGCAGCCCACAGACAAAAGCACTCCCCATTGAAGTATCAACTGACCAGTAGGAGAGATTAAATGTGTCACCAAGAAAACAAAACATCACTGTCCAATAACATGTGGCAACCAAATGATTACAAATGTCTCAGAAACCTTTGTATTCTTCTAAAACATACTTCTTAGTTCTCCTGACACTCTGATATATTGTTTTCCTCATACCTGAGTTTTGCGCTGTACTAGTACTACAGTTACTGAGATGCATACAATCAACCCATTACCTGGAACATAATTCAAATTGAGGTGATCTGCATCAGTAACAGCATAGCAATGCTCCATACACCTGCACCTTTTTTACAAGCATTTTGTTTCTGTTTAAAGGAAATTTTGTCTTCACAAAGATTGATTTAATACAGATTATGCATATTTCTAATGCAGACATTCAAAGATTTTGACAGTTCCGATACGTTTCATTCAGAAAATATCCACAGAAAAAATATTCACACAAGTGTGCCGCGGAGCTTAGTTAGGGTTTGGGCTATATTCCCTTAAATAACAAAACGAGCTGTCAACGCCTACTTGATAATAGAGCTTAAAGAAACAGTTTTGTCAGTTTATGGAACTAATACCATGCCACTGACATTGTGTCACTGATACTATATTATTCTACGACACCTGACACATGACAGTTTGCTGGTTTCTCACCAAGAGTGGAGACCACGTGGTGCCTCCGACAAACTTGGTCGTGTACAGGGGAGACCACTGTCAACAATGTCTGCCCATCCGTCGTCTGGTCAGGTGAGCCACTCTCCCTCACTGCACGCTTAGAGTACTTCAACTAGTTTTATCATCCTACTTTTGTTATATGAACACATCTTTAAGCTAATATAATGCTGTTACAGATATTTAATGTCTTCTTGTACACGATCATCTCAGTGATGTACCCGATGTTCAGTCTCATCATGTTCCCCTCTCACTGTAATAACTATCACAGGATCAGCGACCTAAAGGAGGAGGTGGTAGACAGAGTCGTAGAGGCGGTGGCCGGGTCAAAGTTTACCTACACGCTGTGACTGATGAACAGGCGGCACTACTTAGAGATACAGGTAGGTGGTATTTTTTAATATGCTTTAATTTTTAAGACTCAAAATAGATAAAAGTAGGATAAAAAGTAAAAGTAGTGAAATAGCATTCACAAGTAAACATCATAGTCGATAAAGCAATGAAAATGGCGGATAACTGACAGAGAAATGATAACCATAATAATGATGATAATCATAATGAGCAGCTTTATGATCACGACTACAGTAATGATGATCTGTGTTCGATGTCAATAATTTTTTTTAAATGTCATTAGTGTAATCAACAGTTACAGCTCCTCGTAATAATCAGTGTTGTCCATAGGAATGGGAATCGCATGGGAAACGTCCCATGGGATGAGATCGGATGGGATGGGATGGGACATCACACATTTGTATTTCCCATGGTAGTCGATACTTGATATTGCAAAATAAATTTACGCTGAAATTTGCGTTGTCAGACTTTTTAAGCACAGGAAAAATACTTTTGTATTCCAGTTTCATTATGCCATGACTTTGTTAACATGTGTGCAATGCGCAGTGTTGTCCATAGGAATGTTATTACCATGGGATTGGATGGGATGAGACAGGCATAAATTGCCTTGGGATGGGAGCGGATGGGATAGAAAAATATGTCCCATGGACAACCCTGGTAATAATAAATGATAAGTTCAAAAGAAATTGTCTATTATAAGTTAGAGATATGTGTATGTTCATTGGCAATCAATCATTTCTTTTTAAAGTGAACACACGCCCTCTGGAAGAGGTAAAGAAAAACACAGGCGCTGATGTAGAGTTTGACCCCAACCCCTCACCTGTACCAGGTATGAAGATTCTTATCATCCGCGGTCTTCCTTCTCAGATCGAGGCGGCAGTCAGTCTCATCAGCCAGAAGACTGGTTTAAAGGTTTGTTTGTTGACAATCAAATAAATATTAGAACAGTGTGCAACACATTATAACGTAGGAGATAAAACAATACCTTACTGAATGACAGAAAATACAAAGGGCCATGTCCTGTATTAAATAACACTAGACAATACAAGTAAAGTCTGAACACAAATACTCAAATGACCTAATAGGTAGTTATTATTTAACTGACCACACTGGTCTTCACACAGGACCCATTACCAGCCCAGGCCCAGACATTCTGGCTCCAGTGGGTGGAGGCCGCGTTCCCTCATCTCGACTCTCGCGCCTACTTCCTGCCTCCTGTCTACGTCAACCGCGTGCCCATGACTAGACAGGCAGCTGCTGGTCAGGAGGTTCTCGTCCTACAGTCAGCACCTGGACAGGCTGGTCAGTCTAACCAACTACCGACGAGTTCATCTTCTGCTGCTCATTCGTCCATTCCACAGCCTCCTCGCCTTCAGGACAGTGATGTCAGAGACGATGCTGCCATGCAGCGGATGTTTGTCTGTCTTCAGAAAATGTTTGAAGAGAACAGAGATGTGATGGTTGGACTGACTCAGCTTCAGTTCCGACAGTACCTGGGTGAACCTTGTTACACTGCCGCCGCTACCCACCTACCCCGACCCTCCAACCTTCCTCCTTCTCTACCACACAAGTGGAAACAGGGAGACTTTGATGTGCTTCTCATTCATCGACAGTACGGACTGGTAGTCTGTGAGGTGAAGGCAGTGGGTGACAATATCAAAGATTTAAACATGTCACAGCAGGATGTAGACAACAACATTAGACAGAAACTGAGAGACGCCGTGTCACAGCTGGACAAGGCGGAGGCCATGTTGTCTCACCTGGTGTCCGAATTCCCTCCCGGTCTGCGCATCACTAAGGTCATCGCCTTCCCCAACCTCACGACTCGTCAGCTTCAACAGGCCATCTCCGGCGACAACCTCCTCATTCAGGTTTTAGTACCTTTCTGTTACCTTACATGTCTTCTATAATATACCTTACAGAGTACCTGAATGTGTGAACAATTTTTTTTTATTAATAGAAGACAAACCGATAATGTGGACAGTGCATGTGAATGAGAATGAAATGTGATGATAGTGTATCTTTATGTATAAAAAAAGAGAAAATAATTGTTTGGGGGAAGGGGTGTGTATCAATATCAGTGTTAGGAACGGCATCCACAAATGTTTGTGTGTAAGTAGCGGTTGTTATCAAATCGAATTCCCAATGTAGTGTTACTTGGCAAATAAACGAATTCTTCTTTATTTTTTCTTCTTTGGTGCACATTGTTGTGTTCACACTATCTCAGCACGATTTGTTTCAATAAAGTCATTCATGTAGACAGCTGTTCTATTTATTTTAACAACATTATTATCCTGTAGGAGCCATTCTAAGCTACTGATTCGTATTTAAATTGTAATTAATACTTTCATGTTGAGGGTTAGTTAATTTTCGTTCAGTTTACTTTCATCTTCTATCTCTATATTTAACTCTTGTCGCATGACATGATGTGGATCCTCTACAGGACCTGTGTCGGTGTCTGGGAACAACAGATCCCTCCAACATCCCAGGTCTGTGTCTGTGCTGTGATCAGTTGTCTGACCCCAAGACCCCGTGTGACGTCAGTAGTCACGTGCTGAGGGAACTCGGACACTGGTGGCAGCGACGTGTGGCTGGGGCTGGACCTGACAGTCACATGACACCTGAGTTGTACAAGACACTGGTAGCCAGGTAAATATGACAATAATGTGTAGTCACAACACTGTCACAGTCTAAGCCTGTCGTGTACGATGTTAGATGTGACATCAGTGATCACGCCGCTGTTCTCGTCAGAGAAATCGTAAACAGACTATATTTCAAAAGTAAGAGTTTCATCTTTAACAGGGCTTGGTAACTGTTACCAGATGTTACAGGTGATATGTGGAAATGTGATGATTGGCGAGAAAGCAGAAGTCCCTAACGCCGATGTCGTAATCAATGGCATGTTGGTTGGTCCTCAATCTACGGTGCCAACATCTCCAGGAAACGTAGAGCATCCAAAAAATAAGTACAAGAACTGAGGGTAACATGATATTGCAAAAGGAAGACGAGCAGGGAAGATGTGACAAAGGACTATCATGATGGGAAAGGGAATTAGGAATAATTTTCACGGAAGAAGTGCGTTTTCAGCGCATGTGTAGCTCATGAAACCTGTATTCATCCACTGATGTAGTTTCAGGTTCAACAAAAAAATAAAGATGTTGTAAGTCCGACTGTTTGCCAGAGGCGAACCATTGTCACAGTGTTATAATTATTCTCTTGTTTTGTCTAACTACTTTTTTCTACCAGCTCACTAACTGCTTTCTGTAAACTTCTTAAACTTGAAACACATTTTACCTTAAAAAATTTTATTTTGCTGTTTTGCATTGTGCTGGAGTACTTCAATACTTAATTTGGAGCAGATCATTGTGTCCATTATAGAAGTAAGCTTTAGAAAGTTTCTTCAGTTAACAGAAGTTAGATAATAACATAAAATGTCTCTTTAGTTTTAATAGAAGTTATACACTTTCGGTGGGAAAATAAAATACAGTTAACAATTAACTTATTATTAATTGTAAAATAATAGTAATAGTATTTGTAAAAGACATCAACTGATGTGACTGTACTAGATTCTGTGGTCCGGCGACAACAGTGACTGTGCCATGCACATGTCCTCCACGTGTGAGTGTCAAGACCCTGGGTCAGGCCGTGTGGTGGACAGGAGAGTGCTATACTGCTGTCATCACACTCTTCCCGGAGCAACTTCACCTGCTACACACGGCGCCTCCCAGAGTATATGTCACCGGACCGCCCGGTACAGGTAAAACTGTGGTGCTGCTGCTGATGGCCATACAGTGGCTGTGGTGTGGTCACGACGTCTACGTTGTCAGTAGTTGGGATAGGAGTCATGCAGCGTGCACCATGCTGTATCACCTGTTGCTGCAGACAGTAAAGACACAACAGTCAGCAGGTGTATCACCCGGTCAGCCTCACCAGCTGCTGTATGATGTTGGTAATGATAAAGACGTGGAGAAGGCCGTCAATGACTTATCACAGGCAGCAAGAGGAGGGTCGTTGTACGTCATCGCTGATGAAGTGATCGGGTGAGTAGTACATCGTGTGATGTGATGATAGACACACAGGTAGATGTCGCTCGCTGTGATCTTATAATCACCACCAGGTGTTTAATAAGTGATATTTCCTCAATAAAAGGGACACCTGCCCTGCTCACGCAAGTTTCGTACCAGTAAGTAACTATTTTTTTCTTACACTCTTTTTACAATGACATGTTCTACGCATGCGCGATATTTTTAACGTGGTTACCAAGGTGACAAGCCTCGACCTCGACATTCCGAAATAAACGGTAGTTCGCGTGACCGTAGCTTTTATTCAAACAACAGGTATACAAGTAAACAAAGAGGAGATGGAGGTGCTTGAAGACTGATGGTCAAATTAAATGAGAAAGTTGTGATTTGTCCCGATGAACACATTGCGACAGTCAGCGCTGAGTTGAAGACAACGAAGTTGAACAAAGATGTGAAGTAGAAGACTACACCAGTGGATGGATTTAATATATACTCAACAACAAAAACAAAAGTAACAATACTAAATGAACATTTAATACATTATTACTTAAAATTGGCAAAGAAAACTTGCATCTTAAGAACTTTGCATGTTATATATATATATTTTAGGCAGAATTTCTGTTATAAGTGACATATTTAATACAACTATATTTACTACTTATCTTGGAAATCAGTTTCACTCTCCCATCCTCTTTCTCCCATAGACCACATGAACACAGAAAGTAAAATATATTTTTTTTTAAGTTTACACCATAATTTCTTTATCATCTTCCTGCCATGTACGTGTTGAAGAAGATGAAACTAGTCCTTACACATCAGTTTTGTACATCTGTACAAAATTCTTTTCAGTAACAAACGTTAATGCTTGTCAATTGCTTAATTTTATTTGTACAAGATACATTTACGTGTATACTTACACATTCTGTGTCAGACAACAGACATATACTCTCTCTTGCCTCCCTCCCTCATGCATGTATACATATCTACACACACACAACCACAGCATTCACCGCTATTCACACACATTATTATGTACAGTGTCAGTGAGCTTAGTATACAAGTCTGTCACAGGTCACGATTCTTCCGCACTGTGTGTGACAAGCTGCTGACACAAGTTCCTGATCTCCATCTGTGGGCGGCATGTTGTTTCCATGAAAACGCACCCGACTGCTGGCAAGTGGAATATTTAACCAGACCCCTCCGCTCTCCGCCGGCCGTCGTTAGGGAAGTCGAGCAGGCCGACTTTATTACTGACGGAAATGTTGTCAAGCCGTACAGTGAGCGAGGTGTGCCCGACCACACAGACGGCCCGCCAGTCACACGACTGTATCACCAAGGTCAGGGTCACTCAGGTCGCTGGCCAGTTGACTGTGTGACGTGCGGTCGTGACGTGGCCAGCTTCCTACACAGTCTCCGTGTTGATGTTACAGGTAGGTGTGGGTATTGTGTAGTGTCACGTCTGTTGACAGATAAACTTGGTTTGATAAATAACAGGCAGGTGAGAAACAGTCTTCTGAATATGACTGTGAAGGTGACAGGTTGACAGCTCTTCATACCATTTCGTCTTTGACCTTTTATCTGAACCATGGTTTGTGTGGACTGGTCATCTCTGAAAGTGTGACATCATTACCCAGGTTTCTGAATCGGTTTCTCTATCTTTACAACGTGTCTCAGTTTTGTACAACATTTTTATTCAACTGTAACATCTGCGCCATCTTGCCATGTGTTACACCTGTTCATCATGTGTATTACTTGTGTCTACTTCACTGACAATCCATGTTTGGCACTGCTGACCACTCAGTTCTCCTTTGTCTGATGTGCGGACCTGTTCCTCATGGCTGCACTGTCTGTAGAGTAGATGTTTGTGTCCTCTTCATCTCAACGATGTGACTGACGATGAGTGTGATATCAGGGATTGGAGGTTGTCTGTCGTCTGCTCCATGTGAGTTTGAGGCTGCTGTCACGTGATCTTGTGTCTGATACTTACCTGTGTTTGTTACTGAAGTATTCAGGTGAATCTTTGTTCACCTCCTCTTGACTGTGTGACACCTGTAATGTTGTTGTGTGTAGAGTCGTTGTTTGTTGTTTACTTTGTATACAACATTGAGTTTACCTGTAGTGTGATTGTGCTGAGATGTCTGATAATCTACATGGACATTGCTGACTGCTTATGTCAAAGCTAATGGCGGAAAAGTGCGCTATCAAGATGCCATTGTTATTATAATAAACATTATAATGATCATTATAGTTATATATATATATTATTATCATTACTATCATTACATTCACTGTGTAAGTCACGTGTTACTGTTATTTTACGTTGTATTTATATCCATATGTCTGTCAGTGTGTACGCTGTATCTCCGACAAGTAACTAATAGTAGAAACTTTGAATGTTAACAGAGAATGTCGCGACAACAGGCACGACCGTCACCTCCAGCAACGGCGGTACTTCACCATCCTATCTACAGTGGAGAGACGTGCTGGTGTTGCACTGGCATTACGTTAGTGTGGACTCGGGTATGATGAAGGGACTGAACGAAGCGGGTATCCCAGTGCGGGTGATGAACGACGATGACATTGAGGACGTAGCCACGGCCCGCAGTGACGTGGTGTGGGTGACGAACGGATATCGTGTTTGTGGTCTGGAGAGAAAAGTCGTCGTCTGTCTGGGGGAATATGCTTCATCCCGGTATTACTCCATGTCCCGGTGTACGTCACAACTTGTCATTGTGACAATTTAAGCAATCTGAAGGATATCTGACGTCATAACCTCGTGACGTCATTCACATGTTCTGTATATATTTATATACACATGTTGTGTATGACACATTTATAAACACATGTTGTGTATGACACATTTATTTACAAATGTTGTGTATCACACATTTATTATGTGTACGACACATTTATTTACACATGGGGTTACACTGCCTCTCTATCAGTTGTTACTGTTGTCGACTGCTGTGTGCTTGTGTCAGCCGACAACACCCACGATGTTAATTCGTGTTTTCAGTGTCATTGTGTAGAGATCATACGGATTATAATGTTTCCTGTGTCAAATTTATTGTGGTGTGTTTTTTAGTTTTTACTCTAAATTGGTGCTGCTTTCTTCTCTTGACAATGACATTATTCCCTGATGACCACGACATTCACTAGATTAAAAAAAAAAATCATACTAACCAGGATACCATAAACGAATAAAAGTAACATTAAAATGTTATTATGATCTTTATTATGTAGCATACACATGTGGCAAACAAACGAAGAAGAACTGCTTATAAACTTTGTCAATTAAAAATTAAGTGTACCAACAGATTCTACGATCTACATAATTTAAAAAGTTAACAAATTCTAGTCAACTTATCCAGTGCTGTTGACGGACTTCACTTGAACACAATCACCACAAACATTTCAGGAATCCATGGGCCCTCCATTGCCCTCCTGCATGAACTAGCGTGAGAGCTAAGTAACGGATTTCTTCAGTTTAAAGAAGCAGTATGGCGAAATAGCAAGTGTGAGGACGGGGTGCATCGGGCAAAGTGACGAGCGTTGCTATTCCCACTGACCCAGCTGCCATGTGAACCCATGTGACCCCATGTGATCTCATGTCATGTAATGAAGAAGGATGTATAGAAGTAAGAGGGGGAGGAAACGGGCGCCTTCGAACAAAACAAAACAATAATGACGGGAATAGCAAATGGAAGGTGATCTAGAAAATATAACTAACCTACCGACGACTGGATGTGCAGTAATGAAGAACAGTTATACTTTTGTAAGGATTTAAGGATTCAAAGTAGTCAGAACCGTATGCCTTTGTGTTTACGTATCTGTATAATACAAATATAAGCAAACGTGTAACATTATTGAAACATGTAAAATAAGCAAGAAAAAAAGCAATAAAAATGTCAAAGAATAATGCAAAAATGTTTATCTTGTTATTGAAAACTTTTAGTGAGAATTTATGAATAATAAGGATTTTTCAAAATCCTATAAATAGTAAAGTTGAGATGTAGAGCATCATCTGTTTAAAGGCAGCAGTACACTCTACGGCAGAGAAAGAACAGCGTGCCTGAGACGAGATCTGAACCCAGTGCAGCTAATCCTCCCTGTATCAGGTGTTTACTGTTACACTGCAGGACTGCCCCTGGCAAGTTCTTTACAAATTTAATAAAAACTGTACAGACATACGTACAGACAAACAGACAAGGATAGTGGGAAGAAGCTAGACAGAACTGGAGTTGTTAGTGGCATTATGAGTAGCATGAGACTAAAGATGACAGAGTGAAGTATGTGACTACAAGACTGTGTCTCAGGTTGTACTGACTCACATCCTGACTTCAAGTAGCAGGAAAGATCAGATGAAGCAATAAGTGAACAATGATAACGGAAACAAGTTGCTGGGTTCCGGTTGTCAAAATACATAAATAAATAAATGCATACTATTTTGAGGAGAACGTATTCGGTCAAAGAAAATGCTAACTTCTCGTTTATATTATAGACTTAAGTCCCGGATGGTGAACATTTCTAATTTTTAAAGAAAAAACAGCGTTTACTCTACAGAACCCTTAAAAAACCTGTAAAGTTTATGTAAATGTGAGCATAGCATTGATACAACATTCTTTTTCTGCTATTGTCTTATTTGTTAAAATGTTGAAAAGCAAATATTACATGTCATAACACTGAATAGTTTACAAAATTTAAGAACAAATAAAAAGGTATGAGATATCTCAAAGAAAATCAAAGCATAACCCTTTAATTTTCTTAAAGGATTTTGAAACCTAACTAACAAATATGATAATCATTGCATGGAGAATGATCAACAATAAGATATTGTTGATGCGAAACAGCTTGAAGTGGATAAAGCTACGAAGTAATTACTAAAGGAAGTTAAAACTAACAAATTGTAATGACGCCGACGATAACGACAACGATGACGAGGATGATAGTGATGATGATGACGAAGCTAAAAAACAATTTAAATAAATATGAAAAAGCAAATATCCAGAAAAGTGGTTCAAAAAGGGTACACGGACTTTTCGACGACGGACGTTTAGCCAACGTATGCTTCGTCGACGGAGGTTTCGGCGCGGGGCCCGCAGCCGACGGACGTTTTGTCGACGAACATTTCGGCATTTCACGCGGGATCTTTAGCCGAAGTCAAGTGTGGGACGCCCCTTAGCTCACACATTTCTCTCGCCATTGTATCAATGTATCAGTGAACTCTCTCTCACTATCCCTCCTCATGTGAACCGTTAGCTCACACATTTCTCTCGCCATTGTATCAATGTTTCTCAAAGCTGTTGCGCATAATCTGTGACAATCAAAGTGAACTGTCTGTGAAGTCTGTGTGTAAAATTTGTTTGAAATAAAGAATTATTGTGTAATCTAGTAGTTACTGTCATTCTTTGAGAAGTAAGTAAGTTCTCTCTCTCTCTCTGATATAATGCGGTGAAACGTCCGGCTGCGAAAAGCCAGTCGGCAAAACATCCACACACGCAAGTAACTAACAGTAGAAACTTACTTTGAATGTTAACAGAGAATGTCATGACAACAGCCACGACCGTCACCTCCACCAACGGCGACACAACACAGCCCTGCCTGCA
Organism: Pomacea canaliculata; assembly: GCF_003073045.1. Lineage (NCBI taxonomy): Eukaryota > Metazoa > Mollusca > Gastropoda > Architaenioglossa > Ampullariidae > Pomacea > Pomacea canaliculata. The sequence continues at coordinate 17,237,094 of NC_037596.1, read as the reverse complement.
GTGGAGAGACGTGCTGGTGTTGGACTGGCTTGACGTTAGTGACGACTCGGGTATGATGAAGGGACTGAAAGAAGCGGGTATCCCAGTGCGGGTGATGAACGACGATGACATCGAGGAAGTTGCCACGGCCCGCAGTGACGTGGTGTGGGTGACCAGGAGACAGCGTGTTTGTGGTCTGGAGCGGAAAGTCGTCGTCTGTCTGTTTGATGCAGTTATAGGCCGGTTGTACTCCATGTCGCGCTGTACGTCACAACTTGTGATTGTCTCTCCTTAGCACAAACCAAAGAGTATCTGACGTCATCACACATTGACGTCATTGACATATGCTCTATGACACATATACACATGTATCTAACACATTTATTCACACATGGTGTGTAGGGAACATTTCTATACACATGTTTAATGACATTTATACACATATGGTGTTTATGACATTTTTTATCTACACATGTTGTGTATGACACATTTATATATACGTGTTGTGTATTGCACTCACAACAGTCGGTGTCTCTCTACACAACAACTAGTGTTATCCACCGAGTTCATGTTCACAAGTGTCTGTCAGTCCTTTCACAATCACACTTCTTGCAAGACCAGGACATGACTCCACGGTGTTAGTCTGAGTGAGGAACCCGGTCAGTCCCGCTCCACTTGTTTGTTTGTTGTCACAGTACTTTCAACCCAAACACTTGTGACTACACTAATAATTCTCTTACTTTGATCTTTGCGAGTGTGTTTTTCCCATGTGCGTGAATGTCACGCTGGTTATCTTGAACATTTTCTTCAGTAGGGTATAGATATTAATGTTGTATGTTCTTTTTACAGCATAAGTAAACTAGACAAAAATACAAGACCCATATTATTCAGTGAAGCTTGTCTCGCTCTATCAGCCAGCAGACAGACATCCTGCACCAATGGTCACACCCGTTGCAACATAACCTGGTGTTGATCAAAACAATTTTTGGTGATTTTTTTCATTTATAAACATAACAGCCTTTTTGCTAAATCTGTACTCCCTGCAGACATGACAGTCCGACAAAAAGCGTTGAAAGGACGGAGTTATTCTCTGGGAAACCCAGATAAAGTAGATTAAAGAGTAAATGTTGATGACCAGTCAACTGCTTCACTTTTAAAATTACAGATAAACAATTTACCGGTCATTGCATGTACTCCATACTAGCGGGTGTCTCTTATTTCTAGTGAACTAATCTTGATTACAGCGACAACGCCACTAGAGACAGACACCACACCGGCCTGGGGACAATGAGACTGGCCGTCAGTAGTAATGAGCAGTGAGGAACTGCAATTAGTTTTGATGAGAAGTATGGGAATATACTCAGACGTGTACAACCATTTCTGGATAAGGACGAGCCAGACCATTTTCCTAATGTTATTACATGTATATTGTTAAAAGATTCAGATACTCAAGGTAAGACTGACAAGCTATGTGTGTGTAACTGTGTGTGTGTGATTCTGTGTGTAAGACCTTTTGACCTTTGATCATTTATTGACACCACCATAGGGTTCATATCAAGGGGTAAGTCATTAATATTCAAAAAATACACTGGGTCGGTAAACATTGAAGACATTAAAATTATGTAGTCTGTGACTCACACGTGGTTACAAACACAATCATCTGTGAGTCGATAATCGTAAATGTAATGGTAGTAATGGTAGTAAAGAAAGCAGTGAGGATAATCTGAACATACGTCCTAGCTATTTGAAGTTTTTGAACTGGAACATAGAAGGATTAATGTCAAAGCTAGAAGACACTGACTTTATCGCTTACGTTTCCAAATTTGACTTTGTATGTCTAACTGAAACATTTATAAAGGAGTTCTACTCGAAGAACTTTCCCCATCACACAGCGTTCAGCAAGCCAGGTATTAGACTATCAATGCACGGAAGATTATCGGGAGGATTATTAGTTTTGATCAAGAATGAATTAGTGGCCTATGTAAAGATGTTGGTAATAGTTTCGACAACATACTTGCATTTATCCTTAAGAAAGAACTCCTCGGAATAGACAAAGATATGTTATATGTCTGTGCCTATGTGCCCCCTGAACACTCTGTCTACTATGTCGTAACAGGTAACGATAACGGCATCGGCTTACTTGAAGAATGTATAACTGATATGAAAAATGTTTATGAAGATGTATACCTCCTTATTTCAGGGGACCTAAATTCAAGAACTGGGACAGAAAACTGCGTTATGTATAGCATTAATACATTGTATGATATGCATTTAAAATATGATGAAATGATTACCAAATTCAGACAGTCGGAGGATAGGGTGGTAAACAAATATGGCCGATGAGTACTAGATATGTGTTCTACTCTGGACTTGACTATACTAAATGGAGTATGTAATGGCGACCCTTATGGAAGTTTCACATACTTATCAGATAATGGAAATAGTACAATAGATTATTACATTGCTTCAGACGAACTGCTACATAAAAAGTCATCTGACTTAAAGATGATAGTGGCAGACAGGATTGAATCCAAACATTTTGCAGTAGAATTTAGCCTAGAAGTTCAGACAGTTGGTCATGTTGTAAGGAATATCATCAAAACAAGTAGATCTGTAAGCAAGATGGTATGGAACCCCGCTAATATCCAGAAATTTCACCAAGCTATCCAGTCCCCGGAGATACAGGAGCTACTAACGCAAGCAAGCGATAAGATAGATACGGATATAAACGAAGCACTTTCACTATTTAACAGTTGTTTATTGAATTGCACTCAGTGCATGGATAAACGGAGTAATATAGACCGAAAAGAGCATAAGCAAAAATGGTTCGACACTGAGTGTATCAAAGAGAAAAGAAATACAAGAAAACGTTTTAAGAAAATTCCGTAGATCAGCTGATAGGAAAGATGGTCAGATGTATATTCTAGCACGTAAGGGATACAAAAAAATTAGTTGAGAAGAAAAAGAAGCTATACAAAAAACAGTTATGTGCAGACCTTATCAACTCTTCCACTAACCAGCAATCGTTTTGGAAGACTATAAAGAATATATCATGCAAAAGTGGGTTGGCAAGAAATACGATTGATGTTGATCAGTGGTATGTCCATTTCAAGACAGTACTTGAAGCCAACAGTGAAATAGAGAACCCACCCACTCTGACTATACTACAAGAAGATACAGGCTTAGATTACCCTATCACTAAAACCGAGGATATACAAGCCATAAAATCCCTAAAAAATGGTAAAGCACCAGGTCCAGATGGCATAATTGGTGAAGTCTATAAATATGTGGATGGTGCTTTTATAAACTTTTTTGTAAAATATTTTAACACGCTATTTGATAAAGGCATAAACCCAGAACAGTGGACTGAATCTATTATTCAGCCCATTCATAAGAAGGGAGATTACTCACATCCAAACAATTATCGTGGAATATCTCTAAATGATATTAGTAGTAAGATGTGCAGCTACATTATGAATAACAGGTTTAAAAAATGGGTAGAATTAAATGATATAGTTGGGGAGAACCAGGCTGGCTTTAGGAAAGATCGTTCTACGGTTGACCATATTTTTACATTATTTGCCTTCATCCAGAAACAATTTGCTATGAATCGTAAATTTTATGTAGCATTTATTGATTTTGAAAAAGCATTCGACTCTGTCTCTCGAAAATTACTTTGGCCAATCCTTACCAAACATGGCATACATTGTAAACTACACACATGCATCCAAAATATGTACAAATCGGTTAAAGCCCGTGTGAGATGTGGAGGCGATTTCACGAATTACATTGAGTGCACAAAGGGAGTTAAGCAAGGAGATGTATGCAGCCCTATACTTTTCTCGCTTTTTATTAATGAGCTAGCTTTAGAAATTATGAATAATAGAAAACATGGGGCAACCTTTACACATGAATTTATGGAAATATTCATTCTTTTATTAGCAGATGATATTTTATTGATGTCCGAAACTACAGAAGGACTACAACACCAGCTAAATTCTTTATATAACGCATCAGTAAGACTGGGCCTAAATGTTAATCTAAACAAGAGTAATATTGTTGTTTTAAGAAAACGGGGATTTTTAGCAGCGAGTGAAAGGTGGCTCTATGGAGGTATGCAAATAAATGTGGTAAATACATAAAAGTATTTAGGCCTTTACAGGGCTTCTGCTAAGGCTAAATTCTATGGGGTCCCAGGGACCCCTTCTTCAGATTTTTAAGGGGTCCCTGTTCTTCGCCCAACTTTGAATGGGACCCCATCGACGAAAACTGAAGGGGTCCTCCGAACTTTTAATGCGTACTGTACGCAATTTTTTGCGTAAGCAGAAGCCCTGCCTTTACTTCTCCACAAGATTAAGTTTTTCCCTTGCGTCTGAAGACCTAACTGCTAAGGCCAAGAAAGCAGTATTCTGCATCATGAATACATTATACAAAATAGGAAACCATTCTGTTAACGTTTTTACTAGACTATTTGACATGCAAGTTAAACCAGTCTTATGTTATGCAGCCGAAGTTTGGGGCCTTCATGGAAATGTCTGTATAGAAATTGAAAAAGTTCACACATATGCTATGAAAAGATTTTTTGGTGTGGGTACACGCACTCCTAACACGATGATATACGGTGATTTTGGGAGATATCCACTTTTCGTTAGCATATACATAAGCTGTGTTAGATATTGGATAAAATTAACAAGGATGGAGCAACAAAGACTCCCTTGGAGAGCTTACAAAATGTTAGAACGATTAGACAATAATGGAAAGCAAAACTAGGTATCTGAGATCAGGTTACTTCTTTTTAGATATGGTTTTGGACATGTTTGGCAAAATCAAGGAGTGGAATCAGTAAGCAATTTTATAAAATGTTTTAAACAAAGATTGATTGATTGTCACTGGCAAGAATGGGATTTTATAATCAATAGCAGTGAAAGGTATAGTTTCTATAAGTCAATTAAATCTGTGACTAACAGAGAGATGTATTTGAGTTTAGATGTTAATAGTTTCATCAGAAATGCATTAGTGAGAATTGGATTTGGTATTTCAGGTATAATGACACATACTTTAAGATATTCTGTCAATAATATAAGTAAAATATGCCCTATGTGTCAAATTGATGAAGACGATGAGTTCCATTTTATACTATGTTGTCCATGCCTGAAAGATCTGAGAAAAAATTTCATTCCGACAATGTACTACACTAGACCAAATAATTCCAAACTGCAGATGCTTATGTCAACAAGTAATGAAACAATACTGTCCAATCTTGCCAAGTTTTTATATTTAGCGGCAAAGAAAAGAGATGCTATTCTACGATAATAACACTGTATCTATTGTGTTGCATGAATCCTTTTGAATGGGCCCAAAGGCCTAACAAAATAAATAAACTATTCAGTATTCACTATTCACTATTCACATTCATCCATCCTTGTTCAGTAGTACCTGATCAATAAATCAGTTGACCTATGGTAGAGCTGGCCCGCCAGTACCGGTCGTTGGGGGAACCAGACATGACGGATAAATGGCCAGGGCGCGCCACCTGTGTCGGTCATGCATGGTGTTAGGTCCTGTTAAACCCATTCTCGCGTGACTTTGTCATTTTTCTCACAGTTACAGAGACTGTCCTCGGAAACTTGCTCATCTGAATATGTACACACGCCATCTTTAATTTTTTTCTCTAAAGACCTAAGGAAGGGGGAAAGGGCTTCTATAGCACAGATGTGTGCTTCCTGCATGGTTAAAGAAGACATAAATTGTTCTCGTGTAGCAATTCATCTCCATAACCTATATTCTCGAGTACACGTTAAGGGCTAAGCTATACAAATAGTATAATAAAGATTAACATAAGGTGCATTAGACTGACTTTAAAATGGAGAGAACTTAGATGATAGATTGATTTTAAGCATGTTTCAGTTTCCTGTGTTGTCTCAAATGTCCTGTAGAGAATGTCTGGAGTTTTCTTTATTTATTACATTGCTTTTTCTAAAGAACACTTTAGTACAACGGGTTTCACTTCCCTCGTTTTTATATCTCTCTTCTACACTGTAATCGTTGCTTACATTATGTTTTCGTTGGCCTCATACTTTCCAATTCGATGGTATGTCACAAACATGACAGTTCAGCTCCAACAGGCACAAATGGCTTCCTGGACGCACTTACAAAAATTATGTTAATATGTGCATTGACAATCTTTCCTGTGGAGTAAATATTCGTGCTCTTAAAAAGAGACGAAACAAAAAGTCATTATCAAGTCATACATACATGGAGCAATAATTACAACTGCACATACATAACCACATGCACAATACTCAAATAGCTTATTCGTTTTACAGACATATGCATACGTGCAAAATCAAACACCTACATATACATAGGTAACTTTCGGGTAAAAAAAATCAGTATTCAGGTTGTGGAGGAACTGTTGAAGATATTATGTCTTTTTTCATAACCAGAAAGTATAAATATCTACCTGAGGTTATGGGGACAAAGTACATAACAGGATTAATATCTTCGATTCTGTAACTCTTTAGAGATTCACCAAATACTTCACAACCGGCAGCAGCAGAAAAAAATTGCTTGATGGGAGTGGTCAATGTTATCGTTGTCGCTGCTGACGTACACTTTGATTATCACAACATTCATAACTGTCTGTAAAATAACACGTTGACTTGTCAAGAAACGACAGAAATAGGTTGTTTCGTTTTTCGTTTGATTTCCCTGTTAATGATGGTTTTCCAACCAGGGAGACCCTTTTCGATTCCTCAATTACTATACAAATTTAATCTCGTCGGACGGAAAAAAAAACAAACTAAAAACCGTTATCATAGTTAGGGGTCACGTGACTTGCACGTAATGTTAATTCGCCTCCTCCCACAAAAAAATAGACACAAGGCACAGAAAAACGTTTAAAATATTTAATATACATTTTAATAATTTATATTGAAAATTTATTTCATCGTATAGAAAACGCAAATAATATAATCCATTATGCGCCATTTGTTTTCCCGTTTGATTTTTTTCTTTCTTCTTTCTTAGAATTCCTTTTCATCCTCCTCGTCAGAAAATGCCCGCTTCTGTCAATAATCGTCGCGGGGCCATTTTGTACAGGACAGGACTGTAGCGTTCCCTTTTTTGAAGTAAATCATAACCATGGTAACAACTTTCAGCACTGAGAAGTCATTTCATCTGAAGTATCATTGTCCCCTCGGAGGTAGAACTTCAAAATAAAAAAAATCCTTCTCAATAGCAGAAACAACATTGATCAACATTTAAGAGCAAGCCTGAGATTGTAAGGTAAAATATCTTTAATAAAGCTGCTTCTTTTTATTTCTTTCAATTGCATCCAAAAATATAAGGAACTTATTGAGGTTTTAGAAAAAATAATTAAAGGCCAATCAGACTCGACTTAGAGTCCTTAATTAAATATTTATAAAGAATTATCATATATATATATACATGCACTGTTGGAACTAATTCTTAGTTTACTTACCTCAGTTATTTCTTTTTCTATCGTTATTTCCTCCTTTAGTTCGACAGCTCTCGAAATTTTCTTTTCGTTGCGCTGCTTGGGATTTGTTTCGAAGTTCTTGCACTTAAATTGTGCTAATGTCCTGTCTCTTCTCTTTTTAATCACGAAGTGTATTTGTTACTGTCTCTTAAACTTTTCAATAACCATGAAGTCATTTTTTTTTTTTTTTTTTTTTTTTTTTTGCTGTACCTCACTGATAACTCCGAGAAATATAATGAACATTGACCATACAATGCTGTTCTTCAATCAAGTTAAAGTTTCGATTGTCATTACTCTAGCGGTCACGTGAGCCAAAAAAGCCGATATTTTTGACTGCATTTTACGAAAAGGAAACAGAAGTACAGCAAAAGGTACACACCGCATTTACTCACATTAGAGTTTCCGGAATATTTTGTTTAAAATCCAGAGAAAAAGAAATGTTCAAGTCTTCATTTCTCTTCAAATTTTATAAAACTAGTGATGAAAATAAGTACTAGACAGAAATAAGAAAACGCACAGTGAAACACAACTTGTGTTTAATTGATTTTTTCATACATTAAACATAACTGCTTTTAAGTAAAACCTGATATCTCCAAGGTTATTTTTGAAAGTAAAATGCAAGAAAAATAATTAAACGCCAAGTACTCTTTAGGAGAAAATTGTATTTTTATTTTAATGATAGGGCTTCTCGTTGACACCTAGTTCTTTTTTAAAGTACAGAGACCTTAATTTTATTTTAAGATTTATATAGAAAATGCGCTTTGGAAGTAAATGAATTCCTAAAGATGTAATCAATGACCACCACTGAAAATTGGAGAACGAAAACTGGATACTTTATTTCTCTTTTCTGCTTTAAAGTACACTCCTTAAATGTATAAATACGTCTGAATCATAGTTACATTGCTTTGTAATTACTTGCTTTATTGGTTGTTTGAAAGACTAACCTGGAGAATCGATGACAATTAAGGTGGCTTTGGCAAATCCTCTTTCATTGCGGAAAGTTACTGTCCAGTTCCCTTCAGTTGTTTCATTTTCGTTGCCGAGATAGAGATTGAGTACGAGGTCAGGAGGGTTACCACTTAAAGTGCAGTTGATTTTCTGGTTTACATTATTGCTTGGTGGAACTGGTGTCCAGAAACAGCCACCATTGTCTGTGGAGTGAGCCTTGACAGGAAGCGCTACTTCTCGAAGACCTAAAGGAATCGTTCTAAGGCTCTCGACAAAGCGTGGGGGACCTGAAACAGTCAAAACATGTTTATATCGCTTTAATTATCCCAATACTTTCACAACCTGTTTTCTTATGCAAATTACGCGAAAATATTATTTCTAGAGCGAATAATTCAATAAAGAGTAACTAAAATTTTCCAATTTTTGTCTCATTGCCATCAAATTGATGAAAACAAAAATGACACCTCTAATTATAAAGAAATATTATGCCCTTACATCTAAAAAGAAATGATACAGATCTGTTGTATTTCGAACCCACTCCTTCACACCGAACCTTTGGCCAATCATCTTCACATTTAACAGCAAATGAGTGGCTAAAGTGGTCTGCATCTTCAATACTTTCTAGATCCTTCCCTCTTCTGTCCAACAAACGGAAGCTGGTAGGAGGATTTCCCTTGTCGAAGGAGCAGACAACAGTGACCTTCTGATCTTCATTAATGAGATATACATCACCCACTTCACTGCCGTCCACTGTGAAAAGTTTTACTTTGGGGGGATCTGCAATCATATCAAACTGATGACCACTTAACTGACACAAGAACAAGTGAAACGACTTCTATAATAGTATTGTATAACAGGATTGCACACATTCACTTTTTGCACGCAGAGTCCATCAACGACATTTTTGTACAAAGTCCACTGAACTAACCACACCACTTTAACAAAACACAAATAAATAAAACACCAAAAAGCAAAACAAAAACAATAAAAGACGAACAACTTTAACTGCAAATATTTTTGTTAATATTGAAATAGTTGTTGGCATTTACAGAGATTTACTCTAAAAAATAACTGTAGTATAATTAAAAAATATAAAATATTTACTTAATTAATTTTTTTATATCATGTAGACATAATGTCAGTGGATACACCACAAAAGATGTGTGTGAAATTAAGTTCAACGATAAAAAAAAAGTGTTAAAGACTTACAGAGAACATCAAGGTGAAAAATTCGTAATGGTTTGTATAACCCATCGCCATCCGCAATGGAGAGCTCAATCAGCTTGAACGATCGTTTGATTAGCAAAGTAATGTGCATCTCAAACTTGAAAGCTGCTTTGCTGAGGTCGCCATGCTTTGTGAAACATATTGTCTCATTTTTCGACACCCAGTGCATTGCGGTGACTTTGCTGGACTCTTTATTCCAGACAAACATGCACTGAAGTGAGATTTTGTCTCCTTGGCACACATTATATGCTGCTTTCAGCTTGGGTAAGTACTGTGGACCGTCAATAATATTCAGAGAATAGCTGATATTTGCAAAATGATCTTCTGCTACTTGTTTGGTTTCATCATAGTACTGTGACTCACCTGAAACATTTAGAAAGACATTCAACAACTTAAAAATATATTTGTTCTATTTAATAAAACTAACCAACGTTTTCTTCGATGACCATACCAAGCACATCAACCTACACAAAAAGTACTTACAAGTGCTGGAGTTTGCTCTATTCTGTTGCAGGAGAAACACACAAAAAAGGAAGACAGTAATAGTTGCAGCCATCATAAAGCATCTCACACAAGGGACTGTAGTGAGGACAGCTGTATGAACTTCAAATAGATCACTTTCAAGTTGTATTATGTTCGACTCATTCCGTTTCAGTTTCCCTGAGCTTTTGGATGGTTTATAATTGAACAATATTAGTGAAAACCCTCGGCAGGGAAGAAGAACTAATTTTCTATGCGACACAAGCTCTGGGGCGAGACACAATGACAAAGTATATAAATCTTGAAGTTGTATGCAATACAGTGAAATGGAAATCACTTAAAAGTGGTGTAACATTCCCAACATTCCACTTGTGGCTTAAACATGTATTCAGCAGGTGGCAAAAATATATACACACATATAAACAATAATATGTAAAGTTATTCAATTCACTTCGCATGTCATACATAACATAATTTAATCCGAGCAATCTAGATGTATATCTTAGTTAATAAAATATACTTAGTTAAAAGTTTACATACAGGTATTTTTACTGGATTTAGTAAGATAAATTTTTAAAGCGACGGAGAATCTCCGCATGTGTACGTTCTATTCTTAGAAGGCTTTGGCACTATTTTAAGTACAGGCGCCAATAGTTCTATTTATAGAAAAAAACTTGGCTTAAGCTTATTATGTGTAGAATGGACTTTTATTCATCTACAGTTCTACACCAAAAGACTACACAAGTAGATTGATCTGAACAGGTAAAATAATATTTATTAAATAGATACATGTACTATGTATGAATTTTTACTGGTGAGATATGTTTTTATGCCTCGTTTCACTACTTTCACCCTGAATAACTAGCTTGTCTTCATATGGTATGTATTTTGTTTTACATGCCGCTTTGTATTTAGCATGCATATTAGAGCACATAATAATATCTTTTACTTCAAATTATTTGTTGGTCACTATATAATACAAGATGGGAACTTTAAAAAAGACTATGAAATGCTGTTGTAAATATCAGGGTTATTTTTTTCTAGAGAAGGTTCACTATATGTGTACATCTTACTTATCTATGTATCTTACTCACTGACACATGATATGTCAGGCCAAAGGTTTTTCTTGCTGGTCAGTCCACTGTTCACTTTTCTTTGACATGTTCCAATTGAGATATAGATGCCTACTAAGAATTTCAAAAGGTATATACATGTATTCTATTTATGTTACCTAAATACATTTATATATATATAACCACCTGAGGTTTCTGAGTCAATTGAAAATGCATACAACCAGGGAGTTGTCACAACAAGGATGGGCTCTCAACGTGTTCTCATCTGATAGTTGCGCATATTTTGAACACTATTGCCCAACGATTCCTTAAGCTACCCAGGTTATATGCAATGTCAGAGACGCATACGCTTATCCTTGACCACCCTTGACTAGTCGCCATTTATATTACAGCTAAATCTGACAAGACATACCGTGAAATGGATACATGGCAACACAACACAACGTACAACAATGTTTGAGTAAAAAAAACACAGTCTACTAGATAAATAAATTCTATGGCATGTAAGAATTCTCTATTGTCTCAGTACAGCGAAACAGTTCAACATCAAAAGAGAGTCTCTTAAATCAACATGGAGAACATTTACTAGTATATCCTCTCTGCGTTCATCAGCCACTATGAATTGAAGTATTCACTATTATCATTAATACTTGGCACTTGGTGGAGTACTCGCTGTTTTGAAATCTTGCCAAGACGTGTGTACCAGTCCAGTCCAGGGTTACCTTTGTAATCACAGTAGAATTACTGAGCCCGTACGGAGTGCACACAATCAACACCTATCGCCACAAGCAGTGTGCACCCAAGCGTGTCCTTAGAAAGACTAGACTTTTTCCTCTGACACACTGTTGGGTGTGTTGTCATTGTGGTGTGGTGCTTGTAAGGGGAATACACATTGCCTTGCTGCCCATAATCCTGGGTGTCTGACAAAAGAAATGTGTGCAGTCTACAGAGTATCTGACATTTTTAAACTGTCTAAACACTCTTGGCAATGATGTTTTATCTATATCCTTTGTTGGGAACATAGGGACATTCATAGACTTGAAGTGTAGGAACATAAACTGATACAAATTTGCTGTCAAGTGATTCAGATGTGTCAAACATGTAGGCAATCATTTTCAGTGAAAGTCCTTTTCGCAGCCTCAGAAGTCGCTAATACTGGTTCGTCGCTCTCAGATGTTGGGCCTTTTCCACCAAGAAAATGCAGAATGTCCAACCCTAGTATAGCCGATATCCACTGTGTATACACAAGTGTTTGAACAGCTGAGAAAATTTCAAACCATTCATCAAGTGTTTCAATCTACTCACTGGGGCCTAAGCCTCGAGGAATACCAGCAAAGACCATATCCTGCCCCAACGATTGCACTAATATTAACATCGAACACACCTGGGCGTTGATCTATAATACTTTATTAGTTAGTTTACATTTCTGTTTAAATATAACAATACACTCATGTACACTCCTGCCCACTACACATACAATATGATGACATTAAAGCTGAACTATTATTTCGCGATTGGGGAAACTCCCATAAAGTAGATCGACATTGAGAAACATTTTTATAACAGAGTACACAGCTCTTAGTTCCGCCATCTTGCCATTCCTCGTCGTGACCACAGCAAGAGAAAAAACTCAGTTATTCCACTGTAAAAGCGCGAGAAAGATTTATTTCAGGACAGGTGAGTACTTAGTTCCTTCTGTCGTTGATGTGATAAAGACTTCATACACCGATAACATCGCCATCGTGGTCTGAGGAGGAAGACAGGCTGTGAGTGTGTTTGAGGTCATCACAAGTAAGCAGCAAAACTTAGCAGTACTTAGTGTACTGAGTGTATATTGGGTATATCACAGTGATGAAGTCAACTATGAAGTACATGTAATCAGTAATTGTCTCCACAAGCTGGGAAAACAGTGCTAAGAGCGCTGGCATCTGATCTGAGAGGTGCTTTGGTTCGATACCCGTGTGGCGCAGCAAACTTTTCTTCGTCAAGTAGCTGCTGGGAATAGCGACATGGCTACATACAGGGTTGGGGGAGGCAGGACAGTGAGAGAGGAATTTCTCATCATGTTTTATACATTGTAGTTAGTTAATGTTGTTATGTCAAACATCTAGAGTACTCGTTTTAAGCTCAAGCTTATTATGAATGTGTTTATTTACTTAATTGCTTTGTAGACACGAATGTGTTGTGTCCACATGATTTGTCTGATAACCCATACTCTCAGCTATTATCATCATCTAGGAAAAGGTAGTTTAATACATTTATTGTTTATATATGCTAAATAAACACATAATAAAGTGAGAAATCGGAAAAAATTAAAAGAGAACAGGAACCGAGGAAACAAACAATTATCGTTTAGCATTGAGGATAGTCTTACAAAATGACTACTGAGGTTAGTTAGGGTATGGGCTATGAGTTATGTTCTAATAAATAACAAAACGAGATAACAACAACTACTTGACAATAGAGCTTACAGAAAAAGTTTTGTCAGTTTACTGACTCTATGACACTGATAACATGCTACTGATACTATGCCACTGACACTGTATTACTCCATGACCCCAGACACATGACAGTTTGCTCGTGTCTCACCACGTGGTTCAGACGCTGGTCCTGTACAGGGGAGACCACTGTCAACAATGTCTGCTCATCCGTCGTCTGCTCAGGTGAGCCACTCTCCCTCCCTGCACGCTTAGAGTACTTCAACTAGTTTTATCATCCTACTTTTGTTGTGTGCTGGTCGTTTAAGCTAGTATAATGCTGGTGTAGATATTTAATGTCATCCTGCTCATCATCATCTCAGTGATGTACCCGGTGTTCAGTCTCATCATGTTCTCCTCTCACTGTAATAACTATCACAGGGTAAGCGACCTAAAGGAGGAGGTGGTAGACAGAGTTGTACAGTCAGTGGTCGTGTCAAAGTTTACCTTTACGCTGTGACTGATGAACAGGCGGCACTACTTATAGATACAGGTAGGTTGTATTTTTAAATATACTTTACTTTTTAAAACTCGAAATATGTAAAAGTAGGATAAAAAGTAAAAGTAGTGAAAAAGCATTCACAAGTAAACATCATAGTCGATAAAGCAATGAAAATGGTGGATAACTGACAGAGAAATGATAATCATAATTATGATTGGAATCATAATGAGCAGCTTTATGATCGAAACTAGATAATGATGATCTGTGTTCGATGTGAATAATTTTTTTAAATGTCATTAGTGTAATCAACAGTTACAGCTCCTCGTAATAATAAATGATAAGTTCAAAAGAAATTGTCTATTATAAGTTAGAGAAATGTGTATGTTCATTGGCAATCAATCATTTCTTTTTAAAGTGAACACACGTCCTCTGGAAGAGGTAAAGAAAAACACAGGCGCTGACATAGAGTTTGACCCCAACCCCTCACTTGTACCAGGTATGAAGATTCTTATCATCCGCGGTCTTCCTTGTCAGATCGAGGCAGCAGTCAGTCTCATCAGCAGGAAGACTGGTTTAAAGGTTTGTTTGTTGACAATCAAATAAATATTAGAACAGTGTGCAACACATTATAACGTTTGAGATAAAAAATACCTTACCTAATGACAGAAAATACAAAGGGCCATCTACTGTAACGATTCGCGATTGAGACGAATCTAGTTAGATTCATTTTTATTTTTAACTTTCCCTGTGGTCAGGGAAGAGCAGTCGCGCGAGCGCTGACGTAGCTCTGCGTGACGATTCTTTTGCGTCATATAGTGAATGACGTAAATGAACAGAGGACGTGTTAACGGGGGATTCGAACGGTTCTCGTGGCAGACGAGACCAAGCAGTTGGTGTGTACAGAGCTCCGTGAGGAGTGTACAGTATATGGTTAACTGCCAGCAACGGATAGCCGACGTGCGTCCAGTGGAGTATTATCGTGTGAAGTATTACCCAGTGTGGTACAGGAATCAATCCAAGCGGAATATAATATCTTCGCCGATACGGATTTTATCTTTTATCTTCACGAACTGCGTGAAGAAATTCAGAGGATTAGCCTGCTGGTCAGTGATCTCGTCAGCGCCAACCGTCTGAGAAACGTTTGGAAGAGGTTGACGCTGGAGGGGGTAGCGTTATTTTATTTTGTTTCATCCTCATCTCATCGTTAGTTAATTTCATAAACATTAAATGTGTTAATCGTTGGCAGGACCTTTTTGTTGAAAAAGGTGAAAGAGTGCGGCGAGCGTAGTTTACATGCAGATGTTTACACGCGCTCGCAAACACATTCAACACACTCTTTCGTAAAACGTTACATCTACAGTATTAAATAACACTATACAATACAAGTAAAGTCTGAACACAAATACTCAAATGACTTAATAAGCAGTTATTATTTACCTGACTAGATTGTTCTTCACACAGGACCCATTACCAGACCAGGCCCAGACATTCTGGCTACAGTGGGTGGAGGCCGCGTTCCCTGATCTCGACTCTCGCGCCTACTTCCTGCCTCCTGTCTACGTCAACCGCGTGCCCATGACTAGACAGGCAGCTGCTGGTCAGGAGGTTCTCGTCCTACAGTCAGCACCTGGACAGGCTGGTCAGTCTAACCAAGTGCCGACGAGTTCATCTTCTGCTGCTCATCTGTCCATTTCTCAACCTCCTCGTCTTCAGGACAGTGATGTCAGAGACGATGCTGCCATGCAGCGGATTTTTGTCTGTCTTCAGAAAATGTTTGAAGAGAACAGAGATGTGATGGTTGGACTGACTCAGCTTCAGTTCGGACAGTACCTGGGTCAACCTTGTTACGCTGCCGCCGCTACCCACCTACCCCGACCCTCCAACCTTCCTACTTCTCTACCACACAACTGGAAACAGGGAGACTTTGATGTGCTTCTCATTCATCGACAGTACGGACTGGTAGTCTGTGAGGTGAAGGCAGTGGGTGACAATATCAAAGATTTAAACAAGTCACAGCAGGATATAGACAATAACATTAGACAGAAAGTGAGTAACGCCGTGTCACAGCTGGACAAGGCGGAGGCCATATTGTCTCACCTGGTGTCCGACATCGCTCCCGGTCTGCTCGTCACTAAGGTCATCGCCTTCCCCAACCTCACTGCTCGTCAACTTCAACAGGCCATCTCCGGTGACAACCTCCTCATTCAGGTTTCTCAGTACCTTTCTGTTATCTTACATATATTCTATAATATACCTTACAGAGTACCTAAATGTGTAAACAATTTTTTATTAATAGAAGAAAAAACGATAATGTAGACAGTGCATGTGAATGAGAATGAAATGTGGTGATAGTGTATCTCTATGTATGAAAAAGAGAAAATAATTGTTTGGGGGAAGGGGTATGTTTCAATATCAGTGTTAGCAACGGCATCCACAAATGTTTGTGTGTAAGTAATGGTCGTTGTTATCAAATCGAATTCCCAATGTAGTGTTACTTGGCAAATAAACGAATTCTTCTTTATTTTTTCTTCTTTGGTGCACATTGTTGTCTCCATACTATCTCAGCACGATTTGTTTCAATAAAGTCATTCATGTAGACAGCTGTTCTATCTATTTTAACAACATTATTATCCTGTAGGAGCCATTCTAAGCTACTGATTCGTGTTTAACTTGTAATTAATACTTTCATGTTGAGGGTTGGTTAATTTTCGTTAAGTTTACTTTCATCTTCTATCTCTATATTTAACTCTTGTCGCATGACATGATGTGGATCCTTTACAGGACCTGTGTCGATGTCTGGGAACAACAGATCCCTCCAACATCCCAGGTCTGTGTCTGTGCTGTGATCAGTTGTCTGACCCCAAGACCCCGTGTGACGTCAGTAGTCACGTGCTGAGTGAACTCGGACACTGGTGGCAGCGACGTGTGGCTGGGGCTGGACCTGACAGTCACATGACACCTGAGTTGTACAAGACACTGGTAGCCAGGTAAATATGACAAAAATGTGTAGTCACAACACTGTCACAGTCTAAGCCTGTCGTGTACGATGTTAGATGTCACATCAGTGTTCACGCCACTTCTAGTCAGAGAAATATTTAACAGACTATATTTCGTAACTAAGAGTTTCATCTTTAACAAGGCTTGGTAAGTGTTACCAGAAGCTACAGGGAATATTTGGAAATGTGATGATTTGCGACAAAGCAGAAGTCCATAACTCCGATGTTGTAATCAATGGCATGTTGGTTGGTCCTCATTCTACGGTGCCAACCTCTCCAGGAAACTGAGTCTTTGCAGTTGATAAGATTTCCAACAACACTTTCTTCACAGTATATACGACAGTCCTCACTTCCAGTCACGCTTGTAAATAAGACATGCGTTGTAACTACACTAACACCTGCTGACCTCACAATTCTGACCACAGTGACACACCTTATATTACATTTTACATTGTAAACATGTCATTATCAGCAGTCACTTGTACTCCTAAAATACAAATGAACGTCAGATCACATTATTGTTGTTTACAGGAATATGTTGACAAATAACTTTTGTGTAGATATAGAAATTCGTCAGTTTAAAAGTTAAAGTGCATCTCAAATGTTGGAATCTTTGTAGTGTGTATAGCAGCGGTTCTCAACCTTTTACATGTGACGACCCCCCTGACGAACACCGGTACGTCCGCGACCCCCCTTAGCCAGCTAGATCGGTGGAAGAGGGGGGGGGGGTGCCTTAGCTAACCTCGAACGCCGCGTCGAGGAAATCAATGCAATTCAACTACGAAAGAACAAAGTTCGTATCTGCAAGAAGTATAACTGTTAATGAAATTTTACTAAAGCAAATTCTGTGTTGCTAATAAATATTATTTTATTGGACACTGACTTTGATTAATGAGAAGGTTGAGCCTGCTTGCTGTTGCATAGAGAAGCGAACCTGTGTGCGATGTTCGTACCCACTGCTATTCGCAGCTCAGCCTCTGCGTCCACACGATTTCTGTATTTCCACTTCAGTGCTGCCAATGCTGAAAATCCTTGCTCACACATATACGAAGTTGAAAATGGCAGAAGAACTTTCATTGCTTTCTCAGAAAGGAGAGGATATTCAACGTTGATGCTAATCCAGAATGTTGGCACTGGTGTTGTTTGGAAGACCATTTTCAGGGATTGGTCACTCGAAAGGTCGATGAGCTGCTCTTCTTCTTGCGTGGACAACCCGCTTGTGCTAGGATCAGCCAGAAATGGATTACGAATCCACTGGTATTTAGTCACATCAATTTCAGCGAAGTAATGCTGAAACCTTTCTTGCAGTCCGTTTAGATGGGCAATAATTACATTCTTCACCTGATCAAGATTCAAGTTGTCAGCCTTGCACTTACACAAGCACGGAAACATATCAAAAATATTTTCTTGGCGTATCTTTTGCGTCCACAACGAAATTTTTCGGACGAAAGCATTCATCTTGTCAGTTGTTTGTAATATGGTGGTGTCCTTCCCTTGTCTGGTCATGGCCTTCTGTCAGGGACCTATAGAGTACTAGGACTGAGCACGTGCGAATGAAAGGGTGTGAATGATGGACGTTTCCTGAATGCGTGCCTTTTAGATGTTTAAAAAAAAAAAAGAGAGGTGTGACTGGAGAGGGAGAGGGGAGTCAGCGATGAGAGATTGGGGAAGAGAGAGGGCAAAAGGTGAGAGGAGGGAGATTGGAGGCTTAATTGTTGAGAGGGGGATTGTGTTTTGAGTTTTGGAAGTGAGAAGTCACTGAATTGCCGAGACAGTGTACTTGAACAGAGAGAAGAGATTTGGAGTTTGAGCCCCCGCACCACTCGGTTACACAATGTAAACTAATTTCACTAATACCAGTATAAGAAACTTTTTTTAAAAAATGACCACCTTCGCGACCCCCTTGCAGGCACGTCGCGACCCCCCAGGGGGTCGCGCCCCACAGGTTGAGAACCGCTGGTGTATAGAATATATGTAAAATATGACCCACCCTCAACCGGCCATATTTTCCTCGAAGATTTTCCCGCATTCATACAAACAAAACAATCAAACAATACACACACACACACGAAAAGACACATTTGTCATATGATAATAAACAAAATGCAAAATGTGTAAAGTGCATACTCACCATCCTAAGGAGCATGCTCTTAACGCTTAAGAACAAGAAGAAAACATGGACAGAATACGAGGGACAGGAAATAACACACGAACAATAAAAAGATTAAACAACAGTTCTAATGATAAATTAAAAAAGACATATACAGAAAACGCAGAGGAACCAAATAAAATAAGTACAAGAACTGAGAGTAAGACGATATTGCAAAAGGAAGACGAGCATGGAAGTTGTCACAAATGACTAGCATGGTGGGATAGAGTGTTAGTAATAATTTTCACGGAAGAAGTGCGTTTTCAGCGCATATGTAGCTCATGAAACCTGTATTCATCCACTGATGTAGTTTCAGGTTCAACAAAAAAATAAAGATGTTGTAAGTCCGACTGTTTGCCAGAGGCGAACCATTGTCACAGTGTTATAATTACTCTATTGTTTTTTCTAAATACTTGTTTTCTACCAGCTCACTAACTGCTTTCTGTAAACTTGTTAAACTTGAAATATATTTTACCTTAAAAAAATTTTTTATGCTGTTTAACATTGTCCTGGAGTACTTCAATACTTAATTTGGAGCAGATCATTGTGTCCTTTATAGAAGTTTCTTCAGTTAACATAAGTTATAATAACTTATTATTAATTGAAAATAATAGTAATTGTTTTTGTAAAAGACATCAACTGATGTGACTGTACCAGGTTCTGTGGTCCGGCGACAACAGTGACTGTGCCATGTACAAGTCCTCCACGTGTGAGTGTCAAGACCCTGGGTCAGGCCGTGTGGTGGACAGGAGAGTGCTATACTGCTGTCATCACACTCTTCCCGGAGCAAGTTCACCTGCTACACACGGCGCCTCCCAGAGTCTATGTCACCGGACCGCCCGGTACAGGTAAAACTGTGGTGCTGCTGCTGATGGCCATACAGTGGCTGCGGTGTGGTCACCACGTCTACGTTGTCAGTACCTGGTATCAGAGTCGTGCAGCGTGCATCATGTTGTATCACCTGTTGCTGCAAACAGTAAAGACACAACAGTCAGCAGGTGTATCCCCCGGTCAGCCTCACCTGCTGCTGTATGATGTCGGTAAAGACGTGGAGAAGATCGTCAACGACTTGTCACAGGCAGCAAGAGGAGGGTCGTTGTACGTCATCGCTGATGAAGTGACCAGGTGAGTAGTGCGTCGTGTGATGTGATGATAGACACACAGGTAGATGCCGCTCGCTGTAATGTTATAATCACCACCAGGTGTCTAACAGGTGATATTTCCTTAATGAAAGGGACATCTGCCATGCTCACGCAAGTTTCGTACCAGTAAGTAACTATTTTTTTTTCGCACACGCTTTTTACAATGACATGTTCTACGCATGCGCGATCTGCCAAACGTGGTTACCATGGTGACAAGCCTCGACCTCGACTTTCCGAAACAAACGGTAGTTCGCGTGACCGTAGCTTTCATTCAAACAACAGGTATACAAGTAAACAAAGACGAGATGGAGGTGCTTCAAGACTGATGGTCAAATTAAATGAGAAAGTTGTGATTTGTCCTGATGAACACATTGTGACAGTTAGCACTGAGTTGAAGACAACGAAGTTGAACAAAGATGTGAAGTAGAAGACTACACCAGTCGATGGATTTAATATATACTCAACAACAAATTTAAGATAATAATACTAAATAAGCATTTAATACATTATTACTTAAAATTATCAAAGAAAAGTTGCATCTTATGAACTTTGCATGTTATATAAATATATATATATATTAGGTAGAATTTCTGTTATAAGTGACATATTTAATACAACTATATTTACTACTTATCTTGGAAATCAGTTTCACCCTCCCATCCTCTTTCTCCTATAGACCACATAAACACAGAAAGTAAAATTTTTTTTTCATTTTACACTACAATTTCTTTATCATATTCCTGCCATGTACGTATTGAAGAAGATGAAACTAGTCCTTACACATTAGTTTCGTACATCTGTACAAAATTCTTTTCAGTAATAAACGGTAATGCTTGTCAATTGCTTAATTTTATTTGTACAAAATACATTTACGTGTATACTTACACATTTTGTGTCAGACAACAGACATATACTTTCTCTTGCCTCCCTCCCTCATGCATGTATACATATCTACACACACAACCACAGCATTCACCGCTATTCACACGCATTATTATGTACAGTGTCAGTGAGCTTAGTATACAAGTAGCCTCCCCTTGACATCAACGTGTTACACAATTACTGTCTAGTCACACACAACACAGACATACTCTGAACACGTGACTTTATTGTGAATTAAAGTGATTTTTCTGTTTATAAAACTTCATAAAATACTTTGACAGGCATTGAACACTTGTGATGTTTGTGCGCTCGACGACCTTTGATCAGCGGGAAGCTGTGTGTGACGGTAACTATAGCAACACTCATGTCTGTCACAGGTCAGAATACTTCCACACTGTGTGTTACAAGCTGCTGACACAAGTTCCTGATCTCCATCTTTGGGCGGCAAGTTGTTTCCATGGAGACGCACCCGCCGGCTTTCAAGTGGAATATTTAACCAGACCCCTCCGCTCTCCACCGGCCGTCGTCAGGGAAGTCAAGAAGGACGAGATTATCACTGAACACCGTGATGTCCTGCCGTACAGTGAGCGAGGTGTGCCCGACCACACAGACGGCCCGCCAGTCAAGATACTGTCTCACCGAGGTAAAGGTCACTCAGGTGTCTGGCCAGGTGACTGTGTGACGTGCGGTCGTGACGTGGCCAGCTTCCTACACAGTCTCCGTGTTGGTGTTACAGGTAGGTGTGAGTATTGTGTAGTGTAACGTCTGTTGACAGATAAACTCGGTGTGATAAATAACAGGCATGTGAGAAATAGTCTTGTGAAGATGAATGTGAGATATGTTGTTTCGCCTAACTACCTACAGGGTGACAGCTCTTCATACCATTCCGTCTTTGACCTTTTATCTGAACCATGGTTTATGTGGACTGGTCATCTCTGTGTGCCTCCACGACCCACAGAGCTATGTCGGCGGGAGCCTTGTGCTCCTGGCAGGTCCAACCAAGCCGAACAGGTCTGTCAGGGTAGAGGCCAGACTAAAATGTTGCACCCTGGCCCTCCAGGTTGGGGGTTTTGCTATGGGTTAACAACCCATTCAAGTAAAACATAAACTGTTACAGAAACTGCAACAATATCGCAACAGGGGCCTGGTCAGGAAGATTCCTCTCCAGAAGAGCTCATGACGCAGGCTGGTGAAAGCCCTAGGGAAGCCAGCTCGCCGACTCATCTTCTGACGACCAAGGCAAGAACCAGGATAGGGACCTGGAATATCAGAACCCTCTATGAAAGTGGCAAATCAGCTCAAATGGCGAGGGAAATGAGAAGATACAATATCACGGTCCTCGGGTTATGTGAAACCAGATGGAATGGAAGTGGGCAGACCAGACTAACATCAGGGGAAACCATAATTTACTCTGGCCACAAAGACCTCGACCACGACCATTCCCAGGGAGTAGCACTGCTGATGTCAACAGAGGCAACAAAGGCGCTGAGGGCCTGGGAGCCAGTCTCACCACGGCTCATGTCTGCAAGATTCAATGCTAAAGGAAGGAAGACTACCATCATCCAGTGCTATGCACCAACGAATGCCGCAGATGAAGAGGAAAAAGAAGAATTCTATAACTCCCTGCAGTCTCTTCTTGACCGCACACCAAGAAGAGATCTGAAGATTATCATGGGAGACCTAAATGCCAAAGTGGGAGATGACAACACCAACAGAGAGCTCATCATGGGAAGACATGGCGTCGGCACCTGCAATGAAAACGGGGAGTTCTTCATAGACTTCTGCGCTTTCAACGACCATGTCATTGGTGGCACTGTATTCCAACACAAGAATATACACAAAACAACGTGGACTTCCCCGGATGGCCAAACGGAAAACCAGATCGACCATATAACAGTTGGTCGAAGGTGGAGAAGGAGTCTCCAAGATGTCAGAGTGAGAAGAGGAGCAGATGCTGCTTCAGACCACCAGCTTCTAATAGCAGTCTTCAAGATCAAGCTGAAGTCCTTCATTGATACATCAGGCAGACCACATCACAAGTTCAATACCCAGTACTTCAAGAAAAAGGAGACACGGGAAATTTATAACTGTGGAATTAAGAATAAGTATGAGGCCCTTTCAGGATTGGTGGAAGAATATGTGGAAGAACACTGGTCAACACTCAAAAGAATTTGGAAGTCAACCTGTACAGATGTTCTAGGAAAGAGGGAAAGAAAACATAAGGAATGGATGACCCAAGAGATCTGGGCAAAGAGGGAATCAAGAAAGGGACTGAAACAGAAGCTCAACCAGTGCCAAGACCAGCAAGAGAAAGAAGGTCTCAGAGCGAAATACTGGGAAGCCAACCGCCAAGTGAAGAGGTCGGCAAGGGACGACAAGAGACGCTTCACCCATGAACTGACAGAGGAAGCAGAGACAGCAGCCACACAGGGAAGCATGAAGAGATTATATGAAATAACACGAACTCTGTCAGGCTAGAGCGTAAACTCAAACAAGCCAGTGAAAGACAAAAACGGCAAGACCATAACAAATGACGCAGAGCAAAGAGACCTCTGGATGGAGTACTTTGAAGAGATGCTGAATAGACCTCATCCACCATCCTTACCTGACATACCACCAGCAACTGCACAGCTTCACGTCAACACCAGCCCTCCCACTAAGACAGAAATCATCAAAGCTATCAAAAGCATGAAAAATGGCAAAGCAGCAGGCCCGGACGGCATACCTCCAGAAGCATTAAAGGCAGACCCAGAAACAACAGCAACAATTTTACAGCCCCTCCTACACAAGATCTGGGAACAAGAGCTAGTCCCAGCAGACTGGAAATTAGGCCACCTGGTCAAACTTCCAAAGAAAGGAGACCTGTCCCAGTGCAACAAACTGCGGGGAATCATGCTGCTGTCCATCCCAGCAAAGTCCTGACAATGATAATACTAGAGAGACTGAAGAAGGCACTAGACATGAGAATGAGACCAGAACAAGCAGGGTTTCGCCAGGACAAATCATGCACTGACCACATTGCAACCCTTCGTATCATCATAGAACAGTCCATCGAATGGCAATCCTCCCTTTATATAACCTTTGTGGACTTTGAGAAGGCCTTCGACAGTGTAGACAGGGACGTCATCTGGAGACTGATGAACCACTATGGTATTCTACCTAAATTCATAAACATCGTCCAGGGATTGTATGAAGACTCATCCTGCCAAGTTATCCATAATGGCAAACTCACTAAACCTTTTGTAATGAAGACTGGCGTAAGACAGGGTTGCATACTATCACCGACAATCTTCCTGATGGTCATAGATTGGGTTATGCGTAAGACGACCCAAGACAACAACACCGGTATCCAGTGGACCTTCACTAAACAGCTAGAAGACCTGGACTTTGCAGATGACATTAGTCTCCTCTCTCATCGGCAGAAGCATGCTCAAACCAAACTGAGCAAGCTAGCAGAGGAAGCAGAAAAGACCGGCTTAAAGATCAACAAAAAGAAGACCGAAGTGATGAAATTCAACAACAAGCAGGAACTTCCAATTCAACTTCAAGGACAGAACATCCTAGAAACAGACCGCTTCACATATCTGGAGAGCATCGTCACCAAGGATGGTGGAGCGAACGACGACATCAGAAGCCGCATAAACAAGGCCAGGCATGCTTTCAACAGTCTGCGCCCCATCTGGAACTCCCGAGCATTATCCCTTCGCAGCAAGACCCGCATATTTAACACCAATGTGAAGGCAGTCCTACTGTATGGCTCTGAAACTTGGAGAGTGACAAACACCATCAACAACAAGCTCCAGACCTTCACCAACCGATGCCTTCGCCATACTTTGAGAATAAGATGGCCTGAGAGGATCTCCAACAGCAGCCTGTGGGAAAGAACTAACCAGAATGCCACTAGTCAAGACATCAAAAAGCGCAAGTGGGGACACACCCTGGACACACACATAGGACACACCCTGCGCAAACCGGCTGACACCATTGCCAGGCAGGCACTTGACTGGAACCCGCAGGGGAAGAGGAAAGTTGGGAGACCAAAACAGACTTGGAGAAGATCAGTAGAGAGCGAGGCAAAGGCTGCCGGAACCACATGGGCAGGGCCGTGCTTAGGGGCAGGCGGACGAGGCATCTGCCTAGGGCCCCGCGCTTCAAGGGGCCCCGCGCTTTTGATTGATATGTGACTTTAGATCCCAACTAAAACCGTGTGATCGTCGCGTGAGGGCCCCGCACATGCCCTTTGCCTCGGACCCCGCGGGGGCTAAGAACGGGCCTGCACATGGGCCCAACTGAGGGGGGCTGCCCAAAACCGGGTTCGCTGGCGAAGTATTGTTGCGGCCCTATGCTCATCGAGGAGTAACAAGGAATGATGATGATTGTTTATGTGGACTGGTCATCTCTTAAATTGTGACATCATTACCCAGGTTTCTGAATCGGTTTCTGTATCTTTACAACGTGTCTCAGTTTTCTAGAACATTTTTATTCAACTGTAACATCTACGTCATCTATCTATATGTTAGACCTGCTCATCATTACTTGTGTCTACTTCACTGACTATCCATGTTTGGAACTGCTCACAACTCACTTCTCCATTTTGTGATATACGGACCTGTGCCTCATGGCTGCACTGTGTGTAGAGAAGATGTTTGTGTCCTCTTCATCTCAACGATGCGACTGACAATGAGTGTGATATCAGGGATTGGTGGTTGTATGTTGTCTGCTCCATGTGTGTTTGAGGCTGCTGTCACGTGATCTTGTGTCTGGATACTTACCTGTGTTGACTACAACTGAAGTAGTCAGGTGAATCTTTGTTCACCTCCTCTTGACTGTGTGACACCTGTAATGTTGCTGTGTGTAACGCGTTGTTTGTGTTGTTTACTTTGTGTACAACATGTTGAGTTTACCTGTAGTGTGGTTGTGCTGTGGAGTCTGATAATCTACATGGACATTGCTGACTGCTTATGTCAAAGCTAATGGCGTAAAAGTGCGCTATCAAGATGCCATTGTTAACATAATAAACATTATATTGATCATTATGTATATATTATTATTACATTCACTGTGTAAGTCACGTGTTACTGTTATTTTACGTCGTGTTTATATCCATGTGTCTGTCAGTGTGTACGCTGTATCTCCGACAAGTAACTAACAGTAGAAACTTTGAATTGTAACAGAGAATGTCACGACAACAGCCACGACCGTCACCTCCACCAACGGCGGCACAACTCCGCCCTGCCTGCAGTGGAGAGACGTGCTGGTGTTGTACTTGAAAGACATTAGTGACGACTCGGGTATGATGAAGGAACTGAAAGAAGCGGGTATCCCAGTGCGGATGATGAAGGACGATAACATCGAGGACGTTGCCACGGCCCGCTGTGACGTGTGGGTGACGAGTGGACAGCGTGTTTGTGGTCTGGAGAGAAAAGTTGTCGTCTGTCTGGAGGATCAAGTTTTATCCCGGTTCTGCTGCATGTCCCGGTGTACGTCACAACTTCTGATTATCTACTGTTAGGACAAACCAAAGGGTATCTGACGTCATCACATGACGAACATCACGTGACCTGCCCAGTTGGTTACGAGAAGAAGTGAACAGGTCACGACTTTCAAATGAATAAAGACTTTTAATTGTTATCCACCGAGTTCATGTTCACAAGTGTCTGTCAGTTCTTTCACAATCACACTTCTTGCAAGACCAGGACATGACTCCACGGTGTTGGTTAGGAACCTGGTCAGTCCCGCTACACTTGTTTGTTTGCTGTCACAGTACTTTCAACCCAAACACTTGTAACTACACTAATAATTCTCACACTTTGATCTTTACGTGTGTGTTTTCCCATGTGCGTGAATGTCACGCTGGTTATCTTGAACATCTTCTGCAGTAGGGTATAGATATTAATGTTTTATGTTCTTTTTACAGCATAAGTAAAGTAGACAAAAATACAAGACCCATGTTATTCAGTGAAGCTTGTCTCGCTCTATCAGCCAACAGACAGACATCCTGCACCAATGGTCACACCCGTTACAACATACCCTGGTGTTGATAAAAACAATTTTTGGTGATTTTTTTCATTTGTAAACATAACAGCCTTTTTAAAGCTTCAGAACATTTAGGAAGAGCAATACCTAATTTGACTTACAAAAATATCTGTTGTTACATCTCACCCCGGACCCTGGGCCTCGATCGCCTCCATTACACAAGGCGACCTGTCAAGTCGAAACAACGGACAGAAAGGATTGTCTTTACTATCCGCTTCCACTGCCCACCTATAATTATCTACCCCGCTTCAGCTGTTGTTCTGACCTAGAACCAGCTGGTTCATGACAGAATATTTTGTTTAATTTTTGTCGATTTCCTTGTTGATGATGATTCTATAAGTATCGTGACTCTTTTTCGCTTCCTTAAGTACTTATCCCATCTAAATCTTGTCTAAACTTTTAAAATATTTCAACTCCTATAATGTGAATCCTCTTTTTCCTCACTAATTCCGTGTACACTGCCACTCTCAGCCTCTCTTTTCTTTCTTTGCCAATAAATGTGTGTGTGTTTGTTTGTGTTTTTGAGACAAAGATTTCATATTAACCTTGATAAAAAATTTTCTGTTCGCTGGTCTACATCACATATAGATGCCATAAAACAAATCCTTGTGAGGGAAATGAATATCCTCGTTGGTACGTATTTACTGAAGAAGGCAGTTCAATAACAACTCCAATTCTTTCGGTTTTGTCTGAAGTCATTTCCACGCTAGAATCTTCCTGTAGTTTACTTTCAAGTATCATGTACTTCCCCAATAAATGACAGCCAGATGGGGAAGCATGTACCCGAGTGGTTAGAGCGATGGCGTCCAAACTAAGAGTAATCTGTTTCAATTCCCGATTAGCCAAGCATGCTCTCCTAATCACCTACCCAGCGAGAACGGGGTATCTGACTATATATAGGGTAAGACATCGCTCTCATGTAAAGCTGGCTCCAAGAAAAGTGAGGTCTCTAACACCTTACCAACGACCTCAAAAGATTAGACGCAATACATAAAGATACGTTAAAATTATTATTATTATTTACAAAATTTGTAAAGCACATACCCACTCTCCTAAGGAGCATGCTCTTAGTGCTTAAGAACAAGAACGAAACACGGACAGCATACGAGGGGCAGGAAAACAAACAAATAACATATGAACTAGAAAAGAATGAACAACCATACTAAACAAAGAATAAAATCAAATACAGAAAACACAAAGAGGAACCAAATAACAAGAACAAGAGCTGAGTACATGATGTTGCATAAGTAAGAATGTGAAAACGAATAGCATTATGGGAAAGGTTGTTATGAGTAATGTTTATGTAAGAGGTACGTTTATAATATAAGAATATTATTTATATTGCATCTTTAGTTCATCGTCGAGAAAACGCAAACAACACAAAGCATTATTCACCTTTTCCGGCGTTTTTTTTTTTATTTTTAAAATTCTTTTTTATCTTCCTCGTCAGAAAATGCCCAATAATCGTCTAAGGATGTCAGATGGCCATTTTGTAGAGAACAGGACTGTAGTGTTGCCTTTTACGATGTAAATCGTAACCCTGGTAACAACACCGCCCACTGGGAAGTCATTTCATCTGGAGTATCACCAACTCGGAAGTAGAACGTCAAAAACAAATATTCTTTTTAGAAGCATAAACAATTTTATTCACCACGTAAAAGCCAGCCTGAGATTATAAGGTAAACAAAAAATCTTCAGAAAGTTGCTTTTTAATTTTTTTAATTGCTTAACAAATATAAGGAACTTATTGAGTCTTTAGAAAAATTAATTAAAGCTGCTGATTGCCATACAGTGGCTGCGATGTGGTCACCACGTCTACGTTGTCAGTACGTGGTGGGGAAGTCGTGCAGCATGTTGTATCACCTGTTGCTGCAGACACACAGGTAGATGTCGCTCGCTGTGATGTTAGAATCACCAACAGTTAACAGGTGATATTTTCTCAATGAAAGGAACACCTGCCCTGCTCACACAAGTTTCGCTCCGCTACGTCACTAATTTTTTTCGCACACGCTTTTTGCACTTACTTGTTGTACGCATGGGTGAACTGCCATACGTGGTTACCTAGGTGATAATATTAAACCTTGACCTTGACCTTCCAACAAAACGGTTATCTCGAGACATATACAGCATAAAACAGACAGGAACACAAGTAAATATTACATGACTTGAAAGAGAAGTAACAGCGTACTAAAAGAATAAAATCGAATACAAAAAACACAAAGAGGAACCAACTAACAAGAACAAGAGCTGAGAGTTACAGGATATGTAAAATGAAGGATGATTGTTAGCTGTAATGTTTACAGAAGACGTGTGTTGTCATTGAACATGCAAAGGATTCAATAGTGGGTTATTTGACGGTTATGGAAAGGCAGAGAGTTCCATTATTTCGCTATACAATAACTAAACATCCTGTGGCAATATGTTGTTGTTCTGGTGACAGGAAGAGGAAGGAGACGATCATCAGACGAGGACCAGACTTTTGTAGCTGAGATAAAAGGGAAGAGCAGTTCGGAGAAATACTCAGGGAAGGTGCCAGCAAAGAAATTAAAACACAACACGGACAGTTTGTACTGATGCCAGAACGGATGGGAAGCCAGTGTAAAAAACTAATGAGAGGGGTGGCGTGGTCACGTGTCCTGCTCTAAGCACCAGATAATAATATGGAATGTTCATTTTAACTTTAGTTTCAAAACAGCCAAAAAAAAAAAAAACACACGCAACGTTGCTTCTTAAGAGCATAGCATGGAGAATATATTTTCAGGTAGAATTTCTTTTAAAAGTTACATATTTATTTACTACTTTATTTACTACTTATCTTGGAAATCAGTTTCACCGTTTTCTTCTCTTTCTCCCAAAGATAAAATAAACACAGAAAGTAATGTAGAGCCTTATCATCTACCTGCTATGTACTTGTTGAATAAGATGAGACTAGCTTTAGTCCTTACACATCAGTTTTGTACATCTGTACACAATTCTTGTTAGTAACAAACGGTAACGCTTGTTAATTCCTAATTTTTATTTGTTGTTAGGAACAGGGGGTTGTTGCCCCTGTCTGTGTTAACCAGGGATTATTGCCCTTACCAGTATCAGTGAATTTTTGGGTGCGTCGTGTTTAGCGTCAGAACACGACGTCATTTTATGACGTAGTTTTAGATTGTGTGGGGAGAGTGAAAAATTTTTGGAAGAAGCAGACGACGGGAGACGAGAGATAGAAAAGACAGGCGTGAAAGTGGTCTGACTGTACGTGTGGATACAGGGACCGGTAATAAGTAAATTAGTTGCTTGCCCAGTCAAGGAACTACGAAGGGACTCACTGGGAGTGTGGAATCCCAACGTAACCGCCGGAGAGATGATGAGAAGCGGACGGAGAAACATCCGATACGTTAGTAAAAATTTTCTAGGGTTTATTTATCAAAAACCAGTTCAAAGCATATTGTGAGTTGTATAATTTTGCTTTTGTAATGACATTTTATTTCGTATGTCCTGTAATGTTTCGTCCTTTACTTTTGTTTCAAGTAAACTACCACGCGGTAGTGAAGTTTAGCTTCATGCGCATGCGCAGACTATACCCATACGTTTAGATACGTCCGGAGGATTCGATTCACTACAGAGCTGTAACAAAGGTCGCTAATACAATCCTGTGTGCAGTGTAGCAGGATATATATTGCTCATAAGTCTTAAGTATCCTGCTAAGTTTACAAAGATTAAAATCACCGAGAATAAACTTAGTGTCGTCTGGGCAAATGACATCTATGTTTGTGTGTCCGCCGTCATTCGATAAGTCAGGGTTCAACGAGGTCACACTCTCCTTGTCCGCACGGAGATTCACCAATTTCAAAAAAGCATAAAAAATAACGGTAAGAGATAGAAAAAATTGAAACTAATAATAAGAAATCAAACTGTGTGAAACAAAACTGTTTACATTTGAATCCTGCATGAACAGTCACTTATTAGATAATCAAAAGCAAATCAGGTAGGTGTAATTGAATTTTTTTAAAAAGTCACACAGGATTGTACATGATATATCACGGAAGCACAAGTTACACCTCCAGTCAATGAATAACACTTTGACAACCACATATAAACTTGAAATGAATAAACATTGTTCTTGCTCCTAAAAAATCAGATTGATGCATTTAATAATATTATTATCGGTTCACTAAGAAGGTACAGAGCCGCGCGAAAACAAATCACTATGGAGCACTGAGTGCCTGCGAAGCAAATTTTCACCTGTGTTAAAAAATTTATATCTGTTAAATTACAAAAAAGACAAATATATATGATACGCCTTTTCAAAGAGCATTTTAAAAACATTTACGTGGTGTTAATTTTTATAGGTTTCGATTTCTCGTAGTAAGCTGACATCAAAACTGTATGGGGCTTAGATTTCAGAAACTGGTCGGAAGGTCACGACTCAGAAATTCAAGAACATTTTTTGTACATGATATATACAAGCGTAACGTGCCAAACAAGATCATATTTTATTAGAATATATATTAGAATTTAAATATTACACAAGTGTTTGAACAGCTGACGAAATTTCAAACCATTCATCAAGTGTTTCAATCTACTCACTGGGGCCTAAGCCTCGAGGAAACCAAAGACCATATCCTGCCCCGACGGTCACACTCATAGGAACATCGAACACACCCGGATGTTGATCTATAATACTTATTGATTTAGTTTACATTTCTGTTTAAATATAACAATACACTCATGTACACTCATGCCCAATACACATACAATATGATGACATTAAAGCTGAACTATTATTTCACGATTGGGGAAACTCCGATAAAGTAGATCGACATTGAGAAACGACAGATCCTAGTTCCGCCATCTTGTCATTCCTCGTCGTGACCACAGCAAGAGAAATAATTGAGTTATTCCACTGCGAAATTGAGAGAAAGATTTATTTCAGGACAGGTGAGTACTGATTTCCTTCTGTCGTTGATGTGATAAAGACTTCATACAGCGATAACATCCCCATCGTGGCCTGAGGAGGAAGACACAGGCTGTGAGTGTGTTTGAGGTCATCACAACTCACAAGTAAGGAGCAATACTTAGCAGTACTGAGTGTACTGAGTGTATAATGGGTATATCACAGTGCTGAAGTCAACTATGAAGTAATCAGTAATTGTCACCACTAGCTGGGTTAACATTGCTAAGAGCGCTAGCATCTGATCTGAGAGGCGCATGGCTTCGATACCCGTGTGGCGCAGCAAACTTTCCCTCGTCAAGCAGCTGCTGGGAATAGCGACATGGCTACATACAGGGTTGGGGAAGGCAGGACAGTGAGAGAGGAATTTGTCCTAATGTTTTATATATTATAGTTTGTTTGTATGTTCTTATGTCGAACATATCTAGAATACTCAAGCTTATTGGTGTGTTTATTTACTTACTTGCTTTGTATACACGAACGTGCTGTGTCCACATGATAATCCTCACTCTTAGCTATGATCATTATCTAGGGAAAGGTAGTTTTATACTTTTATTTTTTTATATATGCTAAATAAACACATAATAAAGTGAGAAATCGGATAAAATTAAAAGAGAAGAGGAACCAAGGAAACAAACAGTTATTATTGTTTAGCATTGTGGGTAGTCTTACAAAATGGCCGTGGTGCTTTTTTCTATTATTTATTTTCGCTAGCAATAATGCATTCTTCTTCTTCTTCGTCGATCACTCAAATGGACACGCCTGCCTCCTGCACAAATGATGCTGTGCGCCGCAGGTCCTCCAGGCTGCCGTGTAGTTTCCTCAATACTGGCGTCTCATCAGTCCAAATGCGGTGCCTGAGTTCTTCGTGCATGGGACATTCTTGCAGTAGATGTGCTGTTGTCTGGCTGCCTGTCTGGCACGGGCACTGGTCTGTCTGGCCGATCCAGAGCTTGGTGTAAGGTGGTGATTGAGACGGTTGTGGCCTGTCCTCAGCCTGAAATAATGACCTGCTCAGCTTTGTAAGCAGGTAGTATGGGTCGTTTCGGTTGAAACGTGGGTGCTGCTGCAGCCACTTGTTGTGCTGTTTGGCCTTGATGATGGATTTGCCTTCACTGTAGGTGGTGGACCTGTCTTGCTGCTCTTTTGTGGATCCTTCCTTCGCAAGAGTGTCTGCGGCTTCGTTGCCAAAAACCCCACAGTGGGAGGGAATCCACTGTAGGACGACTGTGTAGTCTCCGCATAAGGAGGAGAGAGCAGTGGACAGGTCGTTCAGTTTCTTGTCTCTGGCAGTCTGTAAGGCCTGCAGAACAGACAGAGCGTCCGTAAAGAAGACGACGTTGTTGGAGGTGTCTGGACTGTTTTCAACGTGGGTGGCACCGGTCTGAATGGCAACTGCTTCAGCCTTGAAGTTGGTGGAGTAGAGGCCGGTTGCGAGAGAAAGACGGTCTTCTCTTCCTCCTGGGTACCGGATGTAGATTTCGGCGCCACCATTCTTCACGGCTTGTTCAGCTGACCCGTCAGTGAACACGTGAGTCCACTGATCTTGTGGGAAGTTGTTGTGGATATACTCCACAGTACAGGACTTCTTCACAGCGTCTTGGGAGTCTTTCTTGCTGACACCAGGGATGCTGCAGTGAATCAGGGGGAAAGCAGTTTCATTCCATGCTGGGTTTGTCCGGCACATGGGGATCTCTCTGAGGTCGTGTTCCAAGATGTCTCGGTGTTTTCGTTCAAGGATCCTCGCCTGGTGGATGAAACTTCCCCTTTTCAACCTTCCCTTCGTCGGCTGAGCCAGTCTGTTTCTCATGGGGTGATTTGGAAGTCTCTTGAACTTAATGCATTCTATAATAGAAAACCCAAAGCATTACAAAAAAAAATTGCTTTGTAGCAAAAATTCACAAGCAAAAAGTAACCTATAAACGTTGTAATTAAAAAAAGGAGTACTGCAAAAAATGTGTTTAGGATTGAACAATGTGCATCTGTACAGCATTCAAAAAGAAAGGTGCACACACAAAAGAGCATAGACAGAGACTGAGAAACATGCAAAAGGAGTAAACTGTACTAAACTTCCCAGCAGCCCACAGACATAAGCACTCCCGTTTGAAGTATCAACTGACCAGTAGGAGAGATTAAATGTGTCACCAAGAAAGCAAAACACCATCACTGTCCTATAACATCTTACAACCAAATGATTACAAATGTCTCAGAAACCTTTGTATTCTTCTAAAACATACTTCTTAGTTCTCCTGACACTCTGATATATTGTTTTC
Organism: Pomacea canaliculata; assembly: GCF_003073045.1. Classification (NCBI taxonomy): domain Eukaryota; kingdom Metazoa; phylum Mollusca; class Gastropoda; order Architaenioglossa; family Ampullariidae; genus Pomacea; species Pomacea canaliculata. The sequence goes on along the minus strand of NC_037596.1, from coordinate 17,202,550 downwards.
ATCATACCTGAGTTTTGAGCTGTACTAGTACTACAATTACTGAGATGCATACAATCAACCCATTACCTGGAACATAATTCAAATCGAGGTGATCTGCATCAGTAACAGCATAGCAAGGCTCCCTACACCTGCACCTTTTTTTCAAGCATTTTGTTTATGTTTATAGGAAATTTTTCTTTCACAAAGATTGATTCAATACAGATTATGCATATTTCTAATGCAGACATTCAAAAATTTTGACAGTACCCATACGTTTCATTCACAATTTGATGATTTCCCAAAATCAGAAAATATCCAAATAAAAATATTCACACAAGTGCGCCGTAGAGCTTAGTTAGGGTTTGGGTTATATTCCCTTAAATAACAAAACGAGCTGTCAACGACTACTTGATAATAGAGCTTAAAGAAACAGTTTATGGAACTGATAACATGTCACTGATACCATGCCACAGACACTATATTACTCTATGACACCAGACACATGACAGTTTGCTGGTTTCTCAACAAGAGTGGAGACCACGTGGTGCAGGTGCTGCCTCCGTCAAACTTGGTCCTGTACAGGGGAGACCACTGTCAACAATGTCTGCTCATCCGTCGTCTGGTCAGGTGAGCCACTCTCCCTCCCTGCACGCTTACAGTACTTCAACTAGTTTTATCATCCTAATTTTGTTGTATGAAAACATCTTTAATATAATGCTGGTGTAGATATTTAATGTCATCCTGTACATTATCATCTCAGTGATGTACCCTGTGTTCACTTCTCCTCTCACTGTAATAACTATCACAGGGTAAGCGATCCAGAGGAGGATATGGTAGACAGAGTCGTAGAGGCGGTGGTCGGGTCAAAGTTTACCTACACGCTGTGACTGATGAACAGGCGGCACTACTTACAGATACAGGTAGGTTGTATTTTTAATATGCTTTACTTTTTTTAAAAACTGACAATAGATGAAAGCAGAATAAAAAGTAGACAGGAGAAAAGTATAGAGATAGGATTCACATGTAAACATCAAAATCAGTAAAGCCATGAAAATGGTGGACAATCGAAGAGAAATGATCATCATAATGATGATTATGATAATTATAAAGATCAGCTTTATGATTACGAGTAAATCACTAATGATCTGTGTTCGATGTCAATACTAAAAATAAACAATAGCATTAGCGCAATCAGCCGTTACATCTCCTCGTAATGATAAATAAACAGTTTAAAAAAATTATCTTTTATAATTTAGACAATTGTGTATGCGCATTGAAAAACCCTTATAAAAATGTATTTCTTTTTAAAGTGAACACACGCCCCCTGGAAGAGGTAAAAAAGAACACAGGCGCTGAGGTAGAGTTTCACCCCAACCCCTCACCTGTACCAGGTATGAAGATTCTTATCATCCGCGGTCTTCCTTCTCAGATCGAGGCTGCAGTCAGGCTGATCAGCCAGAAGATTGGTATAAAGGTTTGTTTGTTGACAATCAAATAAATATTAGAACAGTGTGCAACACACTATAGAGAAGGAGATAAAAAAATACCTTACCTAATGACACAAAATACAAAGAGCCATCTCCTGTACTAAATAACTGTAGACAATACAAGTAAAGTTTGAACAGAAATACTCAAGTGACTTAATAAGCAGTTATTATTTTATTGACCACACTGGTCTTCACACAGGACCCATTACCAGACCAGGCCCAGACATTCTGGCTACAGTGGGTGGAGGCCGCGTTCCCTCATCTCGACTCTCGCGCCTACTTCCTGCCTCCTGTCTACGTCAACCGCGTGCCCATGACTAGACAGTCAGCTGCTGGTCAGGAGGTTCTCGTCCTACAGTCAGCACCTGGACAGGCTGGTCAGTCTAACCAAGTGCCGACGAATTCATCTTCTGCTGCTCATCCGTCCATTTCTCAGCCTCCTGGCCTTCAGGACAGTGATGTCAGAGACGATGCTGCTATGCAGCGGATGTTTGTCTGTCTTCAGAAAATGTTTGAAGAGAACAGAGATGTGATGGTTGGACTGACTCAGCTTCAGTTCGGACAGTACCTGGGTGAACCTTGTTACGCTGCTGCCGCTACCCACCTACCCCGACCCTCCAACCTTCCTCCTTCTCTACCACACAACTGGAAACAGGGAGACTTTGATGTGCTTCTCATTCATCGACAGTACGGACTGATAGTCTGTGAGGTGAAGGCAGTGGGTGACAATATCAAAGATTTAAACAAGTCACAGCAGGATGTAGACAACAACATTAGACAGAAACTGAGTAACGCCGTGTCACAGCTGGACAAGGCGGAGGCCATGTTGTCTCACCTGGTGTCCGACATCGCTCCCGGTCTGCCCGTCACTAAGGTCATCGCCTTCCCCAACCTCACGGCTCGTCAAGTTCAACAGGCCATCTCCGGTGACAGCCTCCTCATTCAGGTTTCTGTACCTTTCTGTTACCTTACAGGTCTTCTATAATATACCTTACAAAGTACCTAAATGTGTAAAAAAAAAAAATGGTCAATAGAAGACGAACTGATAATGTGGACAGTGTATGTGAATGAGAATAAAATGTTGTGATAGTGTATTTGTATGTATAAAATACAGAGAAAATAATTGTTGGGGGGAAGGGGTGTGTATAAATACCGGTGCCAGTAGCGGCGTCCACACGTGTTTGTGTGTAAGTAGCGGTTGTTATCAAATCGAATTCACAGTGTAGTGTTACTTGGCAAATAAACGAATTCTTCTTTATTTTTTCTTCTTTGGTGCCCATTATTGTCTTCACGCCATCTCAGCACGATTTGTTTCAATAAATTCATTGCATGTAGACAGCTTTTATATCTATTTTAACAGCATTATTATCTTGTTGCAGCCATTCTAAGCTACTGATTCGTATTTAACTTGTAATTAATACTTTAATGTTGAGGGTTGGTTAATTTTCGTTAAGTTTACTTTCATCTTCTATCTCTATATTTAACTCTTGTCACATGACATGATGTGGATCCTCTACAGGACCTGTGTCGGTGTCTAGGAACAACAGATCCCTCCAACATCCCAGGTCTCTGTGTGTGGTGTGATCAGTTGTCTGACCCAAAGACCCCGTGTGACGTCAGTAGTCACGTGCTGAAGGAACTCCGACGCTGGTGGCAGCAACGTGTTGATGGGGCTGGACCTTGTACTCAAATGAAGACTGAGTTCTACAAGAGACTAGTAGCCAGGTAAATATGACAATAATGTGTTGTCACAACACTGTCACAGTCTAAGACTGTCGTGTACGATGTTAGATGTGACATCAGTGCTCACGCCGCTGTTCTCGTCAGACAAATCGTCAACAAACTATATTTCAAAAGTAAAAGTTTTATCTTCAACAGGGCTTGGTAACTGTTACCAGATGTTACAGGTGATATGTGGAAATGTGATGATTGGCGAGAAAGCAGAATTCTATAACCCCGATTATGTAATCAATGGCATGTTGGTTGGTCATCAGTCTACGGTGCCAACCTCTCCAGGAAACTGAGTCTTTGCAGTTGATAAGATTTCCAACAACACTTTATTCACAGTATATGCGACAGTCCTTACTTGCAGACACGCTTGTAAATCAGACACACGCTGTAACTACACAAAACAGCCGCACCTGCTGACCTCACAACTGTGACCACAGTGACATTATATTACATTTTCAGGGCTTCTGCTAAGGTTAAATTCTTTGCGGTCTCAGGGACCCCTTCTTTAGATTTTTAAGACATCCCTGTTTTTCGTCTAAATTTGAATGGAACCCTATTGACGAAAATTGAAGGGGTCCTCCGTGTCGCGTGTAGCGACGTATCCAGCCGCTCCCAGCGCTGAACAAACCAACACGCACACGAAACGACGCTACAAATATATATTTAATGAAAACAAAATAAAAAAAACGAACCCCCCAAAAAACAAAAAACACAAACGCCTCCCTACCGGACGCCAACTGACCTTACCCCCAACTCCCGACAGTTCCGTTCCCGCAACAACCTAGCTCAGGCTTCCTCAGCTGCACGGCCACCACCGTTCTTTCAACGGTGGTCACTAGCGAGTCTCCGTCTCTTCGACGGTAAACACAATCAAATTTCCCTTCACAGGACGATAATCGTCACAGTTGAAACTTCTTCCATCATGGTTCTCACTCTCTCATCCCCCGTCGTTCCAAAAAAAAACGTCACCAAAACAAATTACGTCAAACTTCATTGACGCAACAGGCTGAGTCAGCATGCGACACGCGACAAATGCGTGTTGGTTTGTTCAGCGCTGGGAGCGGCTGGATACGTCGCTACACGCGACACTCCGAACTTTTAATGCGTACTGTACGCAATTTTTTGCGTAAGCAGAAGCCCTCATTTTACATTGTAAACATGTCATTATCAGCAGTCAGTTGTAACCCTAAATTACAAATGACGTCAGATCACATTATTGTTGTTTTGTGTAGATATAGAATTTCGCTAGATTAAAAGTTTAAGTGCATCTCAAAAGTTGGAATCTTTGTAGTGTGTATATAATATATGAAAAACGTGACCCACCCTAGAACGGCCATTTTTTTCTTTGAAGATTTTCCCGCATTCACACAAACAAACCACTGAAACAAAACACACACACACACACACGGAAAGACACATTTGTCATATGATAATAAACAAAATGCAAAATGTGTAAAGTGCATACTCACACTCCTAAGGAGCAAGCTCTTAGCGCTTAAGAACAAGAACGAAACATGGACAGAATACGAGGGACTGAAAAACAAACGAATAACACACCAACTATAAAAAGATTAAACAACGGTTCTAAGGATAAATAAAAAAAAACATATACAGAAAACGCAGAGGAACCAAAAAAATAAGTACAAGAACTGAGAGTAACATGATATTGCAAAAGGAAGACGATCATGGAAGTTGTCACAAAGGACTAGCATGGTGGGAAAGGGTGTTAGGAATAATTTTCACGGAAGAAGTGCGTTTTCAGCGCATATGTAGCTCATGAAACCTGTATTCATCGACTGATGTAGTTTCAGGTTCAACCAACAAATAGAGATGTTGTAAGTCCGACTGTTTGCGAACCATTGTCACAGTGTTATAATTATTCTGTTGTTTTTTCTAAATATTTTTTTCTACCAGCTCACTAGCTGCCTTCTGTAAAATTCTTAAACTTGAAACACATTTTACCTTTTAAAAATTTTATTATACAGTTGAACCTCGGTTAGCGAACGCCTCGGATAGCGAATATTTCGGTTAACGAACAAAAATTTCGTTAAAAATTTGTCTCGGATAGCGAACAAAATTTCGGATAACGAACAGTCACGTGAACCACACGTGACCGACCAGCATGTCATCATTCGCGCTCGAGACACAGTTACGATCAGTCGTTCCTTATCTATGCGCATCCTTCTTATTTAGTGCTTTGTGTGCTTTATTTTAATAAGATAATCCTCAATCATGGCTCCAATGAAGATCAAGATTAATAGTAGTGAGGTAATGACAAAGAAGCGGCCAACAAATCAATTGAAAAAGGAAATGATTTCAAAGTATGAAGATGGCATGCGTCTGTCAAGATTCAAGATTCAAGATTCTTTTATTCTGTCGCCCTCCAGGGGGTATTGAGAAATTAGGAAGTATCAATGCATATACATTCACATTCTTATCATTAAATATAGGGTGTCTCTCATTCATATATATTCAAAATCATCCACTCATTCTTTCCTTTTTCAAATCCCTTCGTGTAACTTGGATATTGTAATCGAGTAGGTTAAGGCATCTGAACATATCAGAACATAGGATTAGCACTCTCTTGTTCTCCCTCACTCTCTTTCACAGGTGTTCTGTATTCTTTAATATTTCATTATCACAGTGGTAATGCACTCCCATCCATCCCTGTTTACAATATCTCCCACACACACACGTTTTATCAATTTAACTAATTCACTGTCCTTATTAATATCTTTACAAATTGAGATAGTCTACTGAGGGTCTTTTTATTTTTTGAGGCTAATAAAGATTGGAATTTGTAAGCATTTGGGTTACGAGTATAGTAGTTTGGTAAGTATTTTTTGCGCTGGGTATCAAATTTGTTACAATTAAAAAGATAATGGAATTCATTCCCTATGTCCTCGGATATGTGATGCCGAAGAGTTTTACAAAAAAGGCAGAAGCAACAGACACTGGACAAGTTTTTTCCCTTAACCTCAAAGCTACAGAAAAGGGAAGTCACCCCCGATTTTACAATGTCATGTGTGCTCATGGAGGGGGAATCAAATCAGTAATTCCACCCCTTCCTCCCCTCACCTGCTTCCAACCACGCCGTCAAAACGGCAAGTTTTCTGATGTTTAAATTCTTTCGTTAATGTTTTTATGTTTAATTCCATTTATATTGCATTATAACTGTTCTCATTAAAACATACTTATATAGCCTGTAGCTTTCAAATATTAGCGAGTCAACAGAGGCTGGGAACCAATTAAATCTATTTCCTTTATTTCTTATGGAACAAATTGTTTCGGATAACGAACAGCTTTCCAGAACGAATTAAGTTGGTTAACCGAGGTTCCACTGTACTGTCTTGCATTGTACTGGAGTACTTCAATACTTAATTTGGAGCAGATCATTGTGTCCATTATAGAAGTAAGCTTTAGAAAGTTTCTTTAGTTAACATAAGTTAGATAGTAAAATAAAATGTCTCTTTAGTTTTAATAGAAGTTATACACTTTTGGGGGGAAAATAAAATACAAATAACAATTAACTTATTATTGATTGTAAAATAATAGTAATAGTATTTGTAAAAGACATCAACTGATGTGACTGTACTAGATTCTGTGGTCCGGCGACAACAGTGACTGTGCCATGTACATGTCCTCCACGTGTGAGTGTCAAGACCCTGGGTCAGGCCGTGTGGTGGACAGGAGAGTGCTATACTGCTGTCATCACACTCTTCCCGGAGCAAGTTCACCTGCTACACACGGCGCCTCCCACACTCTTTGTCACCGGACCGCCCGGTACAGGTAAAACTGTGGTGCTGCTGCTGATGGCCATACAGTGGCTGCGGTGTGGTCACCACGTCTACGTTGTCAGTACTCATGATGGAAGTGAAGCAGCGTGCATGATGCTGTATCACCTGTTGCTGCAGTCAGTAAAGAGACAACAGTCAGCAGGTGTATCACCTGGTCAGCCTCACTACCTGCAGTATGATCTTGATGACGATAAAAAGAACGAGGCGGAGAAGGCCATCAACGACTTGTCACAGGCAGCAACAGGAGGGTCGTTGTACATCATCGCTGATGAAGTAGGGGGCTATTACAGGTGAGTAGTACATCGTGTGATGTGATGATAGACACACAGGTAGGTGCTTGCTATGATGTTATAATCACCACAAGGTGTTTAACAGGTGATATTTTTTCAATTAAAGGGACACCTGCCCTGTTCACGCAAGTCTCGCACCAGTACGTAAGAATTGTTTTCGCACACGCTTTTTTTACAATGACATGTTCTACGCATGCGCGATCTTCCATACGTGGTTACCAAGGTGACAAACCTTGACCTCGACCTTCCGAAATAAACGGTAGTTCGCGTGACCGTAGCTTTCATTCAAACAACAGGTATACAAGTAAACAAAGACGAGATGGAGGTGCTTCAAGACTGATAGTCAAATTAAATGAGAAAGTTGTGATTTGTCCTGATGAACACATTGTGACAGTTAGCACTGAGTTGAAGACAACGAAGTTGAACAAAGATGTGCAGTAGAAGACTACACCAGTGGATGGATTTAATATATACTCAACAACAAAAACAAAAGTAACAATACTAAATGATCATCTAATACATTATTACTTAAAATTGGCGAAGAAAGCTTGCATCTTAAGAACTTTGCATGTTATATAAATATATATTTTAGGTAGAATTTCTGTTCTAAGTGACATATTGAATACAACTATATTTTCTACTTATCTTGGAACTAAGTTTTACCCTCCCATCCTCTTTCTCCCATAGACCACATAAACACAGAAAGTAAAATATTTTTTTCAGTTTACACCACAATTTCTTTATCATCTTCGTGCCATGTACGTGTTGAAGAAGATGAAACTTGTCCTTACACATCAGTTTCGTACATCTGTACAAAATTCTTTTCGGCAATAAACGTAAATGCTTGTCAGTTGCTTAATTTTATTTGTACAAGATACATTTACGTGTATACTTACACATTCTGTGTCAGACAACAGACATATACTCTCTCTTGCCTCATGCATGTATACATATCTACACACACAACCACAGCATTCACCGCTATTCACACACATTATTATGTACAGTGTCAGTGAGCTTAGTATACAAGTAGCCTCCCCTTGACATCAAGGTGTTACACAATTACTGTCTAGTCACACACAACACACACATACTCTGAACACGTGACTTTATTGTCAATTAAAGTGATTTTTCTGTTCATGAAACTTCATAAAATACTTTGACAGGAATTGAACACTTGTGATGTTTGTGTGTGACGGTAACTATAGCAACACTCATGTCTGTCACAGGTCACCATACTTCTACAAAGTGTGTGACAAGCTGCTAACACAAGTTTCTGATCTCCATTTGTGGGCGTCAAGTTGTTTCCATGGACATGCACCCGACGGCTGGCAAGAGGAATGTTTAACCAGACCCCTCCGCTCTCCGCCGGCCGTCGTCAGGGAAGTCGAGCAGGACGACTTTATCACTAAACACGGTGATGTAAAACCGTACACTGAGCGAGGTCACTCAGGTGACAGGCCAGGTGACTGTGTGACGTGCGGTCGTGACGTGGCCAGCTTCCTACTCAGTCTCCGTGTTGGTGTTACAGGTAGGTGTGGGTATTGTGTAGTGTAACGTCTGTTGACAGATAAACACCGTGTGATAAATAACAAGCAGGTGAGAAACAGTCTTGTGAATATGAATGTGAGATATTCTTTCGCCTAACTACCTACAGGGTGACAGCTCTTCATACCATGTCGTCTTTGACCTTTCATCTGAACCATGGTTTGTGTAAACTGGTCATCTCTGAAAGTGTGACATCATTACCCAGGTTTCTGAACCGGTTTCTGTATCTTTACAACGTGTCTCATTTTTGTAGAACACTTTTATTCAACTGTAACATCTACGCCATCTTGTCATGTGTTACACCTGTTCATCATGTGTATTACTTGTGTCTACTTCACTGACAATCCATGTTTGGCACTGCTGACCACTCAGTTTTCCTTTGTCTGATGTGCGGACCTGTGCCTCATGGCTGCACTGTCTGTAGAGTAGATGTTTGTGTCCTCTTCATCTCAATGATGTGACTGACGATGAGTGTGATATCAGGGATTGGTGGTTGTCTGTCGTCCTGCTCCATGTGTGTTTGAGGCTGCTGTCACGTGATCTTGTGTCTGGATACTTACCTGTGTTGCCTACAACTGAAGTATTCAGGTGAATCTGTGTTCACCTCCTCTTGACTGTGTGACACCTGTAATGTTGCTGTGTGTAACGCCGTTGTTTGTGTTGTTTACTTTGTGTACAACATGTTGAGTTTACCTGTAGTGTGATTGTGCTGTGGAGTCTGATAATCTACATGGACATTGCTGACTGCTTATGTCAAAACTAATGGCGGAAAAGTGCGCTATCAAGATGCCATTATTATTATAATAAACATTATCATTATCATTATGTGTATTATCATTATTATCATTATGCTCACTGTGTAAGTCACGTGTGACTGTTATTTTACGTCGTGTTTATATCCATGTGTCTGTCAGTGTGTACGCTGTATCTCCGACAAGTAACTAACAGTAGAAACTGACTTTGAATGTTAACAGAGAATGTCACGACAACAGCCACGACCGTCAGCTCCACCAACGGCGGCACAACACCGCCCTGCCTGCAGTGGAGAGACGTGCTGGTGTTGTACTGGAATGACATTAGTGACGACTCGGGTATGATGAAGGGACTTGAAGAAGCGAGTATCCCAGTGCGGGTGATGAAGGATGATGACATCGAGGACGTTTCCACGGCCCGCAGTGACGTGGTGTGGGTGACGAGTGGAGAAAGTGTTTGTGGTCTGGAGCGAAAAGTTGTAATCTGTGTGGAGGATAACGTTTTAGCCCGGTTCTACTGCATGTCCCGGTGTACGTCACAACTTGTGATTGTCTACTCTTAGGACAAACCAAAGGGTATCTGACGTCATCACATCGAGTGTATGACACATTTATAGACATATGGTGTGTAGGGAACATTTCTTTACACATGTTTAAAGACATTTATAGACACATTGTGTCTATGACACATTTATATATACATGTTGTATATTGCACTCACAACAGTCGGTGTCTCTCTTTACACAACAACTAGTGTTAACTTTAATATCATACGTATGCACACAGATGAGGTGACACTTTTATTGCAGCATGTAAATACGTTTACAACATAGCACACCACACATAAACTAAACTTTATGGAAAAAATTCCTTTTTTTTTATCAACAATTTGAGAAAGTACATGCACTGTAGCTGCAACATCACCAGGAGCAGCAGTAACTGTGTGTCGGGCTGTGGCAGTAAAACGTTTAAGACAAAAAAGTTTTTTTTTAAATATTAACTTTCCTTGTTCATTTCTGCAGTGGACTGTTGAATATGTTCCAGTAATTTCTCTTCTGGTATTTGTTTATGAATTCACACACAGACTGTGTCACACTAAGTCGTGTACAGACCTCCCTTCAAACCGTTATTTTACCAGAGCAGCTGTCAACATGTCTACTCTCCTCAGGAGACGATTTTGATTCTGTTGCTAATTTGGTCTCTGAATGATTAAACGACAAGAAGTGAACAGGTCGCGACTTTCAAATGAATAAAGACTTTTAATTGTTATCCACCGAGTTCATGTTCACAAGTGTCTGTCAGTCCTTTCACAATCACACTTCTTGCAAGACCAGGACATGCTAGACAATTTAATAAACAATTTACCAGTCATTGCATGTACTCCATACTAGCGGGTGTCTCTCATTTCTAGTGAACTAATCTTGATTACAGCGACAACGCCACCAGAGACAGACACCACACCGGCCTGGGGACAATGAGACTGGCCGTCAGTGTTGTTTTAACGGTAATTAGCAATCTTAAGAAGTCATCAGTAGTAATGAGCAGTGAGGAACTGCGATTAGTTTTGATGAGAAGTATGGGAATATACTCAGACGTGTACAACCATTTCTGGATAAGGATGAGCCTGACCATTTCCCTAATGTTATTACATGTATATTGTTAAAAGATTCAGATACTCAAGGTATGTGCCCCCTGAACACTCTGTCTACTATGTCGTAACAGGTAACGATAACGGCATCGGCTTACTTGAAGAATGTATAACTGATATGAAAAATGTTTATGAAGATGTATACCTCCTTATTTCAGGGGACCTAAATTCAAGAACTGGGACAGAAAACTGCCTTATGTATAGCATTAGTACATTGTATGATATGCATTTAAAAAATGATGAAATGATTACCAAACTCAGACAGTCGGAGGATAAGGTGGTAAACAAATATGGCCGATTAGTACTAGATATGTGTTCTACTCTGGACTTGACTATACTAAATGGAGTATGTAATGGCGACCCTTATGGAAGTTTCACATACTTATCAGATAATGGAAATAGTACAATAGATTATTACATTGCTTCAGACGAACTGCTACATAAAAAGTCATCTGACTTTAAGATGATAGTGGCAGACAGGATTGAATCCAAACATTTTCCAGTAGAACTTAGCCTACAAGTTCAGACAGTTGGTCATGTTGTAAGGAATACCATCAAAACAAGTAGATCTGTAAGCAAGATGGCATGGAACCCCGCTAATATCCAGAAATTTCACCAAGCTGTCCAATCCCCGGAGATACAGGAGCTACTAACGCAAACAAGCGATAAGACAGATAAAGATATAAACGAAGCTCTTTCACTATTTAACAGTTGTTTATTGAACTGCACTCAGTGCATGAATAAACGGATTAATATAGACCGAAATGAGCATAAGCAAAAATGGTTCGACACTGAGTGTATCAAAGAGAAAAGAAATACAAGAAAACTTTTAAGAAAATTCCGTAGATCAGCTGATAGGAAAGATGGTCAGATGCATGGCTTCTGCTTACGCAAAAAATTGCGTACAGTACGCATTAAAAGTTTGGAAGACCCCTTCAATTTTCGTCAATGCGGTCCCCTTCAAATTTGGGCAAAGAACAGGGACCCCTTAAAAATCTGAAAAAGGGGTCCCTGGGACCCCAAAAAATTTAGCCTTAGCAGAAGCCCTGGTCAGATGTATATTCTAGCACGTAAGGGATACAAAAAATTAGTTGAGAAGAAAAAGAAGCTATACAAAAAACAGTTATGTGCAGACCTTATCAACTTTTCCACTAACCAGCAATCGTTTTGGAAGACTATAAAGAATATATCATGCAAAAGTGGGTTGGCAAGAAATACGATTGATGTTGATCAGTGGTATGTCCATTTCAAGACAGTACTTGAAGCCAACAGTGAAATAGAGAACCCACCCACTCCGAATATACTACAAGAAGCTGCGGGCTTAGATTACCCTACCACTAAAACCGAGGTTATACAAGCCATAAAATCCCTAAAAAATGGTAAAGCACCAGGTCCAGATGGCATAATTGGTGAAGTCTATAAATATTCGGACAGTGCTTTTATAAACTTTTTGGTAAAGTATTTTAACATCCTATTTGATAAAGGCATAAACCCAGAACAGTGGACTGAATCTATTATTCAGCCCATTCATAAGAAGGGAGATTACTCAGATCCAAACAATTATCGTGGAATATCTCTAAATGATATTAGTAGTAAGATGTGCAGCTACATTATGAATAACAGGTTAAAAAATGGGTAGAATTAAAGGATATAGTGGGGGAGAACCAGGCTGGCGTTAGGAAAGATCGTTCTACGGTTGACCATATTTTTACATTATTTTCCATCATCCAGAAACAGTTTGCTATGAATCGTAAATTTTATGTAGCATTTATTGATTTTGAAAAAACATTCGACTCTGTCTCTCGAAAATTACTTTGGCCAATCCTTACCAAACATGGTATACATGGTAAACTATACACATTCATCCAAAATATGTACAAATCGGTTAAAGCCCATGTGAGATGTGGAGGCGATTTCACGAATTACATTGAGTGCACAAAGGGAGTTAAGCAAGGAGATGTGTGCAGCCCTATACTTTTCTCGCTTTTTATTAATGAGCTAGCTTTAGAAATTATGAATAATGGAAAACATGGGGCAACCTTTACGCATGAATTTATGGAAATATTCATTCTTTTATTTGCAGATGATATTTTATTGATGTCCGAAACTACAGTAGGACTACAACACCAGCTAAATACTTTATATAACGCATCAGTACGACTGGGCCTAAATGTTAATCTAAACAAGAGTAATATTGTTGTTTTTAGAAAAGGGGGATTTTTAGCAGCGAGTGAAAGGTGGCTCTATAGAGGTATGCAAATAAATGTGGTAAATACATAAAAGTATTTAGGCCTTTACTTCTCCACAAGATTAAGTTTTTCCCGTGCGTCTGAAGACCTAACTGCTAAGGCCAAGAAAGCAGTATTCTGCATCATTAATACATTATACAAAATAGGAAACCATTCTGTTAATGTTTTTACTAGACTAAAAAGCGCCACCCCCTCGCTCGGCCGGAGACGGCTTGCATACAAACCATTCGAACCCCGGGCTGAGCGCAGACCACACAACGATGACAAAGAAAAAGTTTACAAAACAGACAGGTTTATTAACTAACATAAAATAACACTAATAGGGGGCAAGCATAAAAAATAATTCACAATAAAAGAGTTGCCCTGTGCACAGGCATGTTACAGCAGGCGAAGAAAAAAAAAAAAACAAGGGAAGACAAACCACCCGCTGGGTGGCAGGTCAAATGTCCGCACAAGGTGTTCGCTGGCGGCAGCCCGCCCTCTCTGGACTGCGTGCCGCTACAGGGGTACCCCCCTCTCCTTCTGGACCAGCTGTCCCCCCCTCACTCCTCTCGTCCGGGTAGACCTTGGTCAAGTGAGTCCCTGCTCGCCGGCCCACCCTAGGTGCTCCCTCGATGGCTAGACCGCACACTGGCGCAGCAGGGTCGCGCTCACGCGCTGACGAGGCGATGAAGGCGCAGGGTCGACACAATGGCGGACATTAGCACGAAAGGAAATATGCAGAAACGACGACATGGACGAAGAGCAAAACCAACATGAAGAATATGTAGAAAAACGTAGGGAATAAAAAGCCTGTAGAGAAAATCAATCCATTCAATCAACAGGCGGCACTCCAAACACTGCTCAGTTTCTAAACACATATTCTAGCACAAGTATATGCATGTGACCATTAAAACGCCGGTCCTAAAACACAAATTCATTTAGTAAAAAACGGGTGCGCGCCACATGCGCCGCGACCCGACCAACACAAACAGGACACAAGTTTTACACTCCCCCCAAAAAAAAAAATCGCGAACATAGTCATTAACATATAAAGATCAGCTCATTCGCACTCCAACCGCCAACTAAGGGCCCTATAGACTAGAAACGTGTAAAACTTCAAAAAAAAAAATAGACTCTACTAACCCAAAAAGGCTTGTGATGATGAGAGACCGTTGCTGGATGAAGACTCTCCAGAAAAGACAGAAAAACGCGCCAAGGACCCCACGCGCGCGAAACGCAAGAAAAAAAGACAAAGAAAAGGGGGGGAAAGTCAAAGAGATGGGGGGTTTTCTGTCCCGTCCCGAAAAGAAGAGACCTGTGAAGATCCTGCGCGCGACGACGATGAGTTCCATTTTAAACTATGTTGTCCATGCCTGAAAGATCTGAGAAAAAAGTTCATTCCGACAATGTACTACACTAGACCAAATAATTCCAAACTGCAGATGCTTATGTCAACAAGTAATGAAACAATACTGTCCAATCTTGCCAAGTTTTTATATTTAGCGGCAAAGAAAAGAGATGCTATTCTACGTTAATAACACTGTATCTATTGTGTTCCATGAATCCTTTTGAATGGGCCCAAAGGCCTAACAAAATAAATAAACTATTCACTATTCACTATTCACTATTCACTATTCACTATTCACATTCATCCATCCTTGTTCAGTAGTACCTGATCAATAAATCAGTTGACCTATGGTAGAGCTGGCCCGCCAGTACCGGTCGTTGGGGGAACCAGACATGACGGATCAATGGCCAGGGCGCGCCACCTGTGTCGGTCATGCATGGTGTAGGTCCTGCATGGAGTGGTCAACTCTTTCATATGTGCCATTTATTTCCTTGATCTGTCTGCCTCGGCGAAGCCTTCCTTCCACGATACATGGGATAACGGTTTTAGATAAAGTGTCAACAAGGTTCTTATACATCACACATGTACATGGCGTCTGCATTGTTGACCCTTTTCTGTGTAGATGTTTATCTTTAGCATAAAGGAGGACTGTTTTAGGAAATAGTATTTTGCCCTTTACTTAGAAAACTTTGTCTGCCCACTGAAGTAAACGTCGAGTCATAGAAATAATGAATGCTTATAATGAGCTAACACTAACACTTCCTCACAAAGTCCTTTGACCCTTAGTGGGACTCCAGATATATTGCCATCATCTCTTTTTCAACTTTCTAGTATTTTTCAGTGATGTAATATTGGACAAGCAAATTAAAATCAATTCGTTTAGTTTGTTGGTTTGATTGTCTTTTTTTTTGCTTTTCTGCTCTCTTGCAAGACTGTCCTTCGTAAACTTGCTCATCTGAATATGTACACACGCCCATCTTCATTTTTTTCTCTAAAGACCTAAGGAAGGGGGACAGGGCTTCTATAGCACAGATGTGTGCTTCCTGCATAGTTAAAGAAGACATAAATTGTTCTCGTGTAGCAATTCATCTCCATAACCTATATTCTCGAGTACACGTTAAGGGCTAAGCCAGACAAATAGTATAATAAAGATTAACATTAAGTGCATTAGACTGACTTTAAAATGGAGAGAACTTAGATGATAGATTGATTTTAAGCATGTTTCAGTTTCCAGTGTTGTCTCAAATGTCCTGTAGAGAATGTCTGGATATTAGTCTTTGCTTAACACAAATGAATCCAAGTATTATAAACTACATAGTATTTCTATTTTTCGTGCCCATGTCTCAAGATATATATATATATAAAACTATAGAACTGAACCTTTCTATTTGTTTAATCTCCTTTTGATTTATTTCATGTAATAACACAGTTTCAGCTCATTTGTGTGCCTCTCTTTGTGTGTTTCCTTCTCATCCTTTCTCGCCACCGTCACGTTGACAACACAAGTCGTTAATTTACAGTTGTTCAGTGGTGAACCTTGTGTCGAAACACATTTAAGAACCACTTTGCGTGCTAAGAAACCCCCCTTGACACGGTTTAGGGGCAATTGGTTCCCACTTCAATCACTTCTTTTGCTTCCCTAAGTCGGTCTCTTAAAATTATTTTGTAAACACATTGATTAATGTAAAAGCAACATGTTTAAATGCTAGCCTCGTAAGTAAAACAACAAACTCCTCATTTAAATTAAAAACATTTCTCTGCAGTGTTTAATTTTCAATGGAATTTATCTTTTTAACTTTATTTGTTGTTATTTTAGTGTCATTGCTTTGTAATAGTTTTCTTTTTTTTCTTTTTTTTTTTTGGTTGCAGTTTTAAGCTGATTAAGTTTTCTTTATTTATTACATTGCTTTTTCTAAAGAACATTTTAGTACAACGGGTTTCACTTCCCTCGTTTTTATATCTCTCTTCTACACTGTAATCGTTGCTTACATTATGTTTTCGTTGGCCTCATACTTTCCTATTACGATGGTATGTCACAAACATGACAGTTCAGCTCCAACAGGCACAAATGGCTTCCTGGACGCACTTACAAAAATTATGTTAATATGTACATGGACAATCTTTCCTGTGGAGTAAATATTCGTGCTCTTAAAAAGAGACGATACAACCCTCAACCTCTTCCTTATTTCTTTGTCAGGAAGTATGTGTGTGTGTGAGAGTGAGAAATTTCATATTAACCATATTCAATCGAACCTTGATACAATTTTTGGCTGTCCGCGGGACTAAAACACTTAGGGATGACATAATACAGATCCTCGTAACGGAAATGAAGGTCTTCTTTGGTCCGCATTTACTGCAATAGACAGTTCAATGATCAGTTCAATTCTTTCGGTATCGTCTTCAGTCACTTCCGCACAGAAATATTGTTGTAGCTGATTCCCAAGTGTCATGCACATTCACCCCCACCCCCACCCCAACCGCCCAAAAAAAATAAAAAAAATATCAACCACATGGAGAAACGGATTGCCGAGTGATTAGAGCGCTCGTATCAAAACTGAAGGCGAGCCGGTTCAATACCCGATTAACGCAGCAAACGTTTTTAGTCGACCCAACTGGCGGAAATAGGGTACCTGACTCCATCACAGGTTGAGGGGAAGGTAAGGCACCGAAGGAGATGAGATGGACAGCACTCTCACATAAAGCTTGCCCCAAGAATAATGAGGTCTCTCAGACCTCACCTCCCCCAGCCAACGACCCGAAGAGGCTAGTGGACGACCTTAACCTTACCTTTACGTATCAGCCAACGCCGTCGGTAGAATCTCGGACGGGAAAAAAACAAACTAAAAACCGTTATCATAGTTAGGGGTCACGTGACGTGCACGTAACTCGCCTCCCCCCACAAAAAAATAGACACAAGGCACAGAAAAACGTTTAAAATATTTAATAATTTATATGGAAAATTTATTTCATCGTATAGAACACGCAAAAAATATAATCCATTATGTGCCATTTGTTTTCCCGTTTGATTTTTTTATTTCTTCTTTCTTAGAATTCCTTTTCATCCTCCTCGTCAGAAAATGCCCGCTTCTGTCAATGATCGTCGCGGGGCCATTTTGTAGAGGACAGGACTGTAGCGTTCCCTTTTTTGAAGTAAATCATAACCATGGGAACAACTTTCCGCACTGAGAAGTCATTTCATCTGAAGTATCATTGTCCCCTCGGAGGTAGAACTTCAAAATAAAAAAATCCTTCTCAATTACAGAAACAACACTGATCAACATTTAAGAGCAAGCCTGAGATTATAATGTAAAATATCTTTAATAAAGTTGCTTCTTTTTATTTCTTTCAACTGCATCCAAAAATATAAGGAACTTATTGAGGTTTTAGAAAAAATAATTAACGTCAATCAGACTCGACTTTAGAGTCTAATTAAATATTTATAAAGAATTATCATATAATACATGCACTGTTGGAACTAATTCTTAGTTTACTTACCTAGTTATTTCTTTTTCTATCGTTATTTCCTCCTTTAGTTCGACAGCTCTCGAAATTTTCTTTTCGTTGCGCTGCTTGGGATTTGTTTCGAAGTTCTTGCACTTAAATTGTGCTAATGTCCCTGTCTCTTTCTCTTTTTAATAACGAAGTGTATTTGTTACTGTCTCTTAAACTTTTCAATAACCATGAAGTCATTTTTTATTTATTTATTTTTATTTATTTATTTATTTATTTTTTGCTGTACCTCACTGATAACTCCGAAAAATATAATGAACATTGATCATACAATGTTGTTCTTCAATCAAGTTAAAGTTGCGATTGTCATTACTCTAGCGGTCACGTGAGCAAAAAAGCCGATATTTTTTACTGCATTTTACGAAATGAAACAGAAGTACAGCAAAAGGTACACACCGCATTTACTCACATTAGAGTTTCCGGAATATTTTGTTTAACGTCCAGAGAGAAACAAATGTTCAAAGTCTTCTTTTCTCTTCAATTTTATAAAACTAGTGATGAAAATAAGTTACTCGACAGAAATAAGAAACGCACAGTGAAACACAACTTGTGTTTAATTGATTTATTCATACATTAAACATAACTGCTTTTAAGCAAAACCTGATATCTCCGAGGCTAATTTTGCAAGTAAAATGCAAGAAAAATAATTAAACGCCATGTACTCTTTAGGAGGAAATTGTATTTTTATTTTAATGATAAGGCTTCTCGTTGACACCTAGTTCTTTTTTAAAATACAGACCTTAATTTTTATTTTAAGATTTATATAGAGAATGCGCTTCGGAAGTTAATGAATTCCTAAAGATGTAATTAATGACCAGCACTGAAAATTGGAGAACGAAAACTGGATACTTTATTTCTCTTTTCTGCTTTAAAGTACACTCCTTAAACTTATAAATACGTCTGAAGAATAGTTACATTGCTTTGTTCTTACTTGCTTTATTGGTTGTTTGAAAGACTAACCTGGTGAATCGATGACAATTATGGTGGCTTTGGCAAATCCTCTTTCATTGCGGAAAGTTACTGTCCAGTTCCCTTCAGTTGTTTCATTTTCGTTGCCGAGATAGAGATTCAGCACGAGGTCAGGAGGGTTACCACTTAAAGTGCAGTTTGATTTTCTGGTTTAACATTATTCTTGGCGGAACTGGTGTCAGCAAACAGCCACATTGTCTGTGGAGTGAGCCTTGACAGGAAGCGCTACTTCTCGAAGACCTGAAGGAATCGTTCTATGCTCTCGACAAAGCGTGGGGACCTTAAAACAGTCAAAACATCTTTATATTGCTTTAATTATCCCAATACTTTTCACAACCTGTTTTTCTTATGCAAATTACGCGAAATATTATTTCTAGAGCGAATAATTCATAAAGAGTAACTAAAATTTTCCAATTTTTGTCTCATTGCCATCAAATTGATAAAAACAAAAATGAAATTATAAAGTGGTGTAATTATAAAGAAATATTATGTTCTTACATCTAACAAGAAATGATACAGTTCTGTTGTATTCCGAACCCACTCCTTCACACCGAACGATTGGCCAATCATCTTCACATTTAACAGCAAATGAGTGGTTAAAGTGGTCTGCATCTTCATTCTTTCTAGATCCTTCCCTCTCTGTCCAACAAACGGAAGCTGCGTAGGAGGATTTCCCTCAAAAGGAGCAGACAACAGTGTAAGAGATACATCCACTTCCACCCCACCGGCTCTATCCACGAAAAGGAGCCCCCCACCCCCCCCCCATCTGCAATCATATCAAAGCATCAATATCCACCACCTTACTGACAACAGAGAACAAGTGCAACATCTTCTATAATAGTATTGTATGATCTGCCACACTAGATCATTCTTATACATTCTGTTGTAGTCTGGGATTCATCACCGTTTTTGTGGGTGTGGGCGTTGGTGTGTGGTTTGTTTGGGGTTGGTGGTGGGTGGGTTAGTTTGTTGGTTTGGTGTTAGGTGTGGGGGGTTGGTGTTGTGTGTGGTTTTTGTGATGGTTGTGGGCTTGTTTTGTGGTGTGTGTGGGTTGGGTTGGTGTGTGTTTGTTTGGGTCTTGTGTGTGTGTTGTGTTTTTGTGGTTTGGTTTGGTTTGGGTGGTTGGTGGGTGCGGCTTGGTGTTGTGTTGTGCGCGTTTTCTTGAGGGTTGGTGGTTTTTGGTTTGGGGTTTGTGTGGGTGTTGGGCCGTGTGGTTTCGTTGGTGGGGTTTGGGGTGTTTCAGTTGTGGGTTGTTTGGGGTGTGGTGGTTTTTTGTGGTTTTTTTTGTTGCGGTGTGTTTGGGTTTTTGTGTTTTGTTGTGTGTTTGGTGTGGGGGTGACTGTGGAAACGTTTTACCTTGGGGGACGTGACTTGATCCAATACATCATATCCACTGGTGAAAAACTTGATTGCAATCCATATCAAAACTGATGACCACTTAACTGACACAAGACAAGTGCAAACATCTTCTATAATCAGTATTGTATAACAGGATTGCACACATTCACATTTTGCACGCAAGTATCCATCAACGACATTTTTGTACAAAGTCCACTGACTAACCACACCACTTTAACAAAACACAAAATAAAAAACACCAAAAAGCAAAACAAAAAACAAAAACAATAAAAGACGAACAACTTTAACTGCAAATATTTTTGTTAATATTGAAATAGTTGTTGATTTACAGAGATTTACTCTAAAAATACCAGTAGTATAATTTAAAATATATAATTTTTACTTACTTTAAATTTTTTTATATCATCTAGACATAGTGTCAGTTGGATACACCAAAAAGATGTGTGTGAATAAGTTGAACGATAAAAGTGTTAAAGACTTACAGAGAACATCAAGGTGAAAAAATTCTAATGGTTTGTATAACCCCATCGCCATCCGCAATGGAGCTCAATCAGCTTGAAAGATCGTTTGATTAGCAAGGATATGTGCATCTCAAACTTGAACAGCTGGGTGCTGGGTGCCATGCTTTGTGAAACATATTGTCTCATTTTTCGACATCCAGTGCATTGCGGTGACTTTGCTGGACTCTTTATTCCAGACAAACATGCACTGAAGTGAGATTTTGTCGAATAGGCACACATTATATACGGCTTTCAACTTTGGTAAGTACTGTGGACCGTCAATAATATTCAGAGTATAGCTGATATTTGCAAAATTATCTTCTGCTACTTGTTTGGTTTCATCATAGTACTGTGATTCACCTGAAACATTTAGAAAGACATTCAACAACTTAAAAATATATTTGTTCTATTTAATAAAACTAACCAACGTTTTCTTCGATGACCATAACCAAGCACATCAACCTACACAGAAAATACTTACAAGTGCTGGAGTTTGCTCTATTCTGTTGCAGGAGAAACAACAAAAAAGGAAGACAGTAATGAGTTGCAGCATCATAAGCATCTCACACAAGGACTCGTAGTGGAGGAAGCTGTATGACCTTCAAATAAATCACTTTCAAGTTCTGTATTATTTCGACTCTTCCGTTCAGTTTCCCTGAGCTTTTGGATGGTTTTAATTGAACATATTAGTGAACCCTCCAGGGAAGAAGAACTAATCTTTATGCGACACAAGCTCTGGGGCGAGACACAATGAAAGTATATAATCTTGAAGTGTATGCAATACAGTGACATTGGAAATCCCTTTAAAAGTGGTGTAACATTCCCAACATTCATTGCGGTTAAAACATGATTCAGCAGGTTGGCAAAATATATACACTTAAACATAATAATGTAAAGGTTTTCAATTCACTTCGCTGCATACTAATAATTAATTCCGAGCAATCTAATGTAATTCTTATAACAAAATCACTTCAGTTTAAAAAGTTTACGGTATTTTTCTGGATTAGTCAGATAATTTTTTTAAAGGACGAAAATCTCCGTAGTGTTCGTTCTATTCTTAGAAGGCTTTGGACTATTTTAAGACAGGGCCAATAGTTCTATTTATAGAAAAAAACTTGGCTTAAGCTATTATGTTAGAATGATTATTATTACACCAGAAGACTACACAAAGTAGATTGATCTGAACAGGTAAAATAATTTTTATTAAATAGATTCATTTAACTAATGATGAGTTTTAACTGGTGAGGTCTGTTTTTATGCCTCGTTCACTACTTTCACTGAATACCTCGGCTTGTCTTCATATGGTATGTTATTTTGTTTTACTATGCGTTGTAACTTAGCATGCGTATTATAGCACATTAATTTATTTTTACTTAAAATTATTGTTGGTCACTATATGATACAAGATGGGAACTTGTAAAAAGACTATGAAATCTGTTGTAAATACAGCGTTATTTTTCTAAGAAGTTCACTATATGTACACCGTTACTTATCTATTTATCTTACTCACGACACATATATGTCGAGGCCAAAGTTTTTCTTGCTGGGCAGCCCACTGCTCATTTGTTGACATGTTCCAATGAGATATAGATGCTACTAAGAATTTCAAAAGATATACAGTATCCATTTTCTGTACCTAAATAAAAATATATATAACCACCTGAGGTTTCTGATCAATTGAAAATGATTAAACCAGGGAGTTTCACAAACAAGGATTTCTCAACGGTTCTCATCTTACTTTCGCATATTTAACACTATTGCTCCCCAACGATTGCCTTAAATCCCCAAC